>NC_059379.1:41447043-41786876 GCF_019703515.2 Myxocyprinus asiaticus
ATCAGTGGAAACATGATGCACCTAAGCTCAATTTTGAGTGTCATGGCAAAGGCGTTTCGTTTTTTTATTTGTAATAAATTTGCAAAGATTTCAAACAAACTTCTTTCATGTTGTCATTATGGGGTATTGTTTGTAGAATTTTGAGGAAAATAATGAATTTAATCAATTTTGGAATAAGGCTGTAACATAACAAAATGTGGAAAAAGTGAAGCGCTGTGAATACTTTCCGGATGCACTGTACATACTGTATATGAAGCATTTATTAACAAAAGAAACCTGTGTACATAAAGTTCAGTATGGTTTAATGATCATCAGGTTTATTATATGATATCTGCTGTGAATGAGCATGAAGAGATGAAAAGTGTTTTTACAGAGGACTTTAGGTAATTAGGACTTGGTAAGTTGGGACAGCACTTGGAGAAGCACCATTTTTTTTCACATCAGCATGACAAGAACAGTGACAACACAAGTGAATCAAGACATTACAGACATGAATATAAACACAATGACATAATCGCTCCTTTTAATCTCACTGTAATAGTCTAGTTTTGTATTAATAATTAAGCATTAATATTAATAATTTTTGATGAATATCAGTTGAATGTGTATTTATTTAGCATTTATAACATGTAAGTATTTGGCAAGTATTGCATGAAAGTCACCCTTTTATTCATGTTGTTATAACTGCATATAAATGATTTATAATGCAATTGTAAATGACGTATTAGCCATTTATAAACCCTTTATAAATCCTTAACAAGGGAGCATTACTGTAAAGTGTTATCAAGAGATCTCATTCATTATTTTTCTTTCCTATGTCCATTTACAAAATATATTCTACAACCATTATTTAAAGCACAAAAAGCATTTAAACAAGACTCTGTCCACTATAAGAGGCCAAACTGCTGAGTTATTTCTACCTAATTACTTTTGTTGGTGTAACTAATGTAGTCAGGATGATTCATATTAAATAATATGTTTGAATGCATTTAGATGTAACTGCATAAAGCACATTTTTAGGTTGCCTAACAAAACATTTTTACAATGTACAATACATGTATTTTCAAAATCAGGAGAGATTTCTACTTAAAGCCCACACTTGTGCACTACAGTGCTGTAGTACGAAATGCAGACCTTTTTCCAATTTGCTAATAGTGTGATTAGAGTAGTGTTGGCTTTAAGCACATATATTTTCGAGATGTTGTGTTAATCACAAAGGAGGGAGAAACAAATTCCCCTATGAGCTGTTTTCAAGAATAAAGATCACATTCACATGAGGGGGAGAGAGAGCATGAATATTCATGTTGAGAATACTTGTTGAACACTGAAGACTCAACCCACGCACATGGATGCTCGAGTGTGGGGGGGGGTGGGGGATGATGAAAGACAGAGAGAGACCACAAATTAACATGCATTTTACACATTGACGTTAAACAAACCTATAGTCTATATGCAACACTTATTTACTAGGTTTTATCATAGTCAGGGCTGTGAACTATTCGGAATTGAATTGAAAATTTCTATTCAGTTCAATTGAGGAAGCAAACATGAGGCAGAATTGTAAATCATGTAAGTAGAACTGAAATGGAATGCAACTGAAAGAAATTCATGTAACTGCTGTAAGTGTATGAGGATGAGCGAATGGAGTTCAGACAGCTTCTTTTACTCTTTCAGGCGGTCTGACAGCAGCGAGGGACCCTGGGTACAGAAAGGTCTCCACTGAACACACAGGGACACAGCACACGACTAGACTACAGAACACAAAAAGCCTTTACTGGACTTACTGGAAGGACACAGCCATAAACAGAACATAGCTTCTTATAACTTGAATGTAAAGAACAAAAATGATACCTCAAATTGTCTTTTTGAGGAGAGGATTTTTACCTGGCAGACAAGAAAACCCCCAAAGAAAAATTCCAAAGACTTACATTGAAGGAGAGACCTGAGCCATATCTAGAGATCCAAATATTATTGGGGTTGGACTCTTTTGACTTGGGCTAATAAGCAACCACCTAGTAACCACCCAGAACACCTTAGCAACCATATTGCAACACATTGGCAAACAAACCACCAACAGCACCCTAGCGTCATAGTGTATGTGGCAACCCAACAAAGCAAATACTAGTTCAGAAGATTGTAGCACTCTGAATGCTGGCTTTTCTGATAACTTAAAGCAGGCAATGTTGATTTACATCTTCACTTGGAATTCTTCTTTTACAGTGTTGTTATGTGTGGAACGCTATGTGAATTGTATAAGTTTGTACAGAATATATTTATCAAAAAAGATTCAAAACATATGCAAATTTGATTCAGTAGGGCATGGAAGGTCAAAGGGCCACAGGATGATATTTGTGCTTTAAGGAAGAAGAAAATAGAATTTAGAGTATGAGAGAGAGGTTGGTTGGAATAGTTCAGTGAGTGGGGAATTCACTAAGAATGAATGAATAATAAGATATAACAATGAACAAAAATATTAAATTTACTCAAGACATAGTGGTATTTCAGCACTCATTGGCTATGTTTACATGTACACCAATACTCTGATTATTGCAATAATCAGAGTATAAAGAATAATTAGATTAAGATGTTTACATGATTTGGGCAAACCTCTTCAATCCAGTTTACTTGCTACTTGCCAATACTCTGAATCGAGTCATTTGTTTTTTGGATTACACTGGTTGCTCTGTCTGTTTTGATTCACTAAAAAGAATGGGTTCATAAGAGTCACTTGTTTAAATCGGAATACACGCGCTGGGTGTTGTTGTGTTCCGCCTGCGAGGACAATCTCATTTGAAAGATGTTCTTGCCATTTTTTGATGGAATACTGTCTTTTTATCTCACCAAAATTCAATTCAGACTGCAAACGGACATTCACAACTCGGGAAAATATGTTTTATTTTGCCGTGGGGCTGTAGATTCTGCATTTGGGGAGCGCCACTGCTGGAAAACAGTGCAAGAAATTGCTTGTTTCGCATGAAGCAGAGAAGTGCATATTCTGTTTTGTGATGTTTTCGAACCTGTGCTTGAGTGGAACATCATCCGTCTGCAGCACTGGCGCAGGTGCACTTTGGTCAGAGTGGAAGAAATGCGATTAAAACATTTACATTCCTGTATAAAGCGATTAAAATAGGAGTACTCCACATATCTTACTGTGATTATCATTACTCTGATTATTAGCATAATTGCAATATCATAATCACAGTATTCAGTTTACATGAGCAACAGCTTGTATCAATCACAATCGCATTGTAATCGCATTATGAGTGCGCATGTAAACGTAGCCATTGTTTCTCCTTAAACTTCATTGTGGGTGGTAATGAATTCTCCCCTGAATCTTTTGGACATTTGTAGAACAAAACTAAATATAACATGTAACTTAATGCCATTCTAGTAACTTTAAAAGATTAATGAATGCTCATTTAAATTCTCTCATTTTCTTACAATCGTTTATACAGTATATCACTAACAACTAAAACACTATTATTTTTACATTTATGTGTCTAACAAATGAAATAATTTTTGAAGACAGTAAATTTTGTGATAGGACATTAAAACAATTCTCTTTAATACAGTTCTCACAGGAACTAAACAACCCATCACCCACTATATTTAAAGGAATACATTTTGGAGCGCAATTTGCTGGTAGAACCTTGTTCTGTTGTAGAGTAAAATCCCAGAAAATGCTCTTTGGTTGGGTTTCGGTCATCCATCCATCCATCCGTCCATCTTCTATTGCCGCTTGTACTATGTAGGCTCACATAGTGCTGGAGCCTATCCCAGCTGTCTCGGGCCAAAGGCAGGGAAAAACCCTGGACAGGTGGTCAGTCATCACAGAGGCTTTGGTCATTGTATTTAGAAATATTCCAAGCCACTTCTTCTGGTACAAAAGTTTAAAAGTCTTTTATTTTTGCTTTTTTTCCTTTTGTATCAGAATAAGTGCCTTGGACTATTTTTCTAAATGCCATCAACTAGTGTGTTTAGTTCCAAACTGTGACCCTTTAAATATCTGGTTTAATCATCAATTTGAAGTTTATCAAAGCTGTTATCATTGTTTGTTTCATTAACACTATAGAATGACTGATATTCCTTTTTTAACTGGTACCTTTTTCTTTAAATTAAACAGTCTGAAAACCGATATGAAGAACTTAATAATGCAGAATTTGCAGAATTTAATAATTTTTTTCATTTCAATAATAATAAATGTTATGAATATCTTAAAACATTTAATTACTATTAGTGGTGCTTGCTTTATCAAGGTGTCACTATTACTATTGCTCTGACCTACTGTACGTTTACAGATTTTTCTTATTCTTCTGTACAAAACTTCAGCACGTAACTTGTGCTGCACCATTTGTGTTATGGACGGATACCTTCAATTGTGTGGCTTATTGAGTGTTATTTCTTTTCTAAGCGCTCAAACTTACCAAAAAAATGGGCACAAAATCCAATAGACTTTTGGTGGTAGGCTCTTTTGACTTGCACCAACAAGCAGCCATTCAGTAACACCCTAGCAACTTCCTAGCCACAAACTAGAAACCAGCCAGAACACTCTAGCAACCATACAGTAAAATGCCACTGTCATATCTCGTCACCACAATATCACAGAGTCTTAGGGGTGGGCTCTTTTGACCCGGGGCATTGAACTGTGTGCCATCGTGGGCACGAGTGGGCCTCTAGGGGTCACTACCATATCTCCACTCCAGAAAATCGTAGACACATGGGGGTGGCTTCTTTTGACCTGAGGCATTGAACTTAGTCCTGTTGTAGGCACCATCGGGCCCCTGGGGGCCACTGCTATATCTCGACACAGGAATTTCATTAAGACATGGGAGTTTTATTTGAGGCAGTGTACATAGCTCCAACATTCTGGCGCCGAGTGTTGCTACGGTAGGTATTACAGAAAATTGACTGATCCAGTTATTATTATTATTTATGCCATTATTTTAATGCATTAAATTAATACAAATTCATTTTCATGTGTCATATTTGAGAATGAATAGCTGTTACAGTATGTAAAAAACGTTTAAACCAACATTACATAAGTTACTTTACCTGAACAACATTGTTTCTTTTTAAACCAATCCCCGATTACATATTCAAGTGTGAATATCGGAAAAAAAAAAAAAAAAAAAAAAAAAAACACATATGGGCAAAACTAATTTTTGATTTCTGTTTAATTGACTCTATTAAAAATGAGTTGCCTATACTGCAACCAGTCACTAGTTGTCTTTCTTTGAAAACTCAGTTGCACTTGCTTCTTTTCCATATACAGGAAATTATAATTCTCTCATCATTTACTCACCATTATGCCCTCTCAAACTCGTATGACTTACTTTCTTCTGTGGTACACAAATATTTTGAAGGATGTGTGGTGTGTTTATATTCATACAATGGAAGTCATTGGACTCCAAAACTTTCAAGCTCTAAAAGACATACTGTAAAGGCAGCATAAAAGTAATCCATATGACTCCAGTGGTTTAATCCATGTCTTCTAATGCAATATGATCATTTTTAGGAGAGGAACAGAACAACATTTAAGTCCTTATTCACTATATGAAAGTGTTTGACCCCATTGACTTGCATTGTATGAATATATTCACATCATACATCCTTCAAAAATATCTTTGTTTGTCTTCCACAGAAAATAGAATGTCATATGAGTTTGAGACGGCATGAGGGTGAGTAAATAATTTTTGGGTGAACTCTTCTTTTAAGCAGCACTGTAACTGGCTTATAACAGCAGTGGGAGAGTAAATTAGTAGTTCATGAATTTCTTCTGGTCAATTTTAAAGGTTTCTTACTTTAAGAATATATAATAGCAGAAAGACATTCTGTAACTATGTAGTGCAACAAATGATCCATAGGTTGAGTTTATTGCTGCACACATCCTGAGTAGAGTCCTAAAATAAAATCAGCATGATGAAGTGAAAACCAATCTTGTCAACAACAGGAAACATGTTTAAACCTAAACATGCTTTCCTTGCAAACAGTGGAATGTTTTTAAATCATTTCCCTTACAAAAAATCTAGAGTTCTGGCAAACTTGCAACAGATTTACCGCAAATTTGGCACTCGTTATTTTCACTGCAAATGTTTGCCAGATGTTTGCAGCTCCTCACCTGCAGCAAACATTTAGCAACAACAGACAATTTGCCTCAAGATTGCCACAAAGCCCATTTGCATGTGGAAATGATCAGTGGTGAATATGTGACTGTTGTCAGCGATTGTTTTTTTTGGGACCAGTTGTTTCTCGGTAGGGCGCTGTTGAGCGTTCATACGGGATACCGGGGAGGAAGTTATTTTAGGAAGCACGAATGCGATTGTGGTCTCTCTCTTTTCTCCTTTGTTGTCGGGGCGTGCAGGTCTTTCCAGGTTATGCTGCCGGGTGCATGACAGAGAGTCTCGGCTTGAGTGTTGCCTCGGCCACAACTCTGCATGTAATAGTGAGGTACCTCAGCTTGTGAGCTATAGTTGTGGTGCGTGCGATTCTTACCTTAGACAGAGTTTGTGTCCCGTGTTTGAGTGTTTGTAAACCCGTGGTGGAGAGAGCAGATCAGTTTCTTTCATTCTTTAGATTAAGCAGGAAGTATTGCAGTTTTAACAAGGGTACTCAGTGTTATTTTGTTTAAAGGGAGGGTATTTTGTAGGGATGTAATTTACTATTTTTGGCACTCGAGTTGCCGGTTAATTTCCTTTATTGTTGTGAAAATAAGGTGATTTGACTGCCGCACAACAGAAGCGCTTTATTGTTTTGAACTGATTGTCTGGGCCCAGTAATTCAGCAGGTGATAAAGTAAGAGAAAATATTTTTTTGGTAAAAAATAATTTATTTATTTATTTTTTTTTTTTGTCAATAATTTGTCTAACGATTATTGGGTGTATATCTGCATGAACTAAAGACTACTACACTGATCGTGCCTGCATTTTTAATTTTTTTGGTACAGCAAGGATTTTTCTCGTCCTTTTTTCCCGTTAACTTTGGAGCCTGAAGACTTAATTTTTTTCCTTCCCCTGGGTCTAGTGAATGGTGTGTCTCATCAGTTTTCCCCTTCATAAGAATTGCTCATGGATATGAAATTCTTAATTGTCATATTTATTTTGTTATAACCCACAAGGCATTGATGAACACTGATTTATTTATGTTGGTATACTTATCTGTGGCTGTTGATGCTGTAAGGTATTAAAAGGTAAATGTTCCTGGGCCTAGACTATAATTCGTTGTGCTTAAGTATTGTACTACTGAGTCATGTGAATCTGAATTAATTGATTAATAGAGAAAAGTTCAAACAGAATCTTCCTGTTCCCTGTGTTATTTTAAACTTATAAGAGAATTATTTGTCTATTACATTTATACAAACTGTCTTGTTAAGGTTAAACTAAATTTAATTTAATCTAATAACTGTGGTAGTTTTAACCCCTGACACCCGAACCCAACCTATTAAGGCCAACACCGCTACAAATTTGTGTCAGGTTTGCACCAAATTTGCCATGAATTCTCAATTTTTGTTGAGGTTTCACTTTTAATATGATGGCTTCATGTTCTCCAGACCCACATGGAATCTGCACCTGCAGAAATCAGCAAAAAGCCTGTAACGGGTAAAATGGGCAAGGAGGAGGCGGGAACCAGCTGAACAGTCAAAATAATGTTTAATGAAAACGTAAAAAGACACAAACAAATACACACACGGCAGTTGCGTGTGGCTGTCTCTCTCCCAAACTGCTGCATCAGGCTCGGCTCTATCCCTCTCCTCGGCTGATTAGCCTGATTGGGGGCCGGCCATGCGCACTCACGGCCCTGCCCCGCCCTCTTCCTCGTCACACTCCTCCCTCCTTTGCCTCAGGCCGGGGAACCCCCGGCATGACGTACAACCCCCCCCCCCCCCCCCTTCCGAGGGGGGAGCGTTGCCCTCCTGGCCACGCCTGCTGGCAGGCTTTCCCTTCCTCTCTCGAGACCTGGGAGGGAGACAAGGGGAGGGAAAAATGGAGAGGGAAAATTGCTCACCGGTTCCCAAACATGCCGTTGCATGGTCCTCGCTCACTCCACCCTCTGGCGGATGACAGCTGCTCCTCCCCGGGCAGACCAGAGCGAGTCCTCTAAGGATGGTGGATGGAATGCCCCTCTGCATTCTGCCGGCTGGTAGTGAGCCCCTCCGCCCCTGGCAGCGGCTCCACTGCTCCAGGTGGCCGGCAGCGAGCCCCTCCTCCCCTTGCGGATGGCGGCCGTTCCTTCATGTCTAGGCGGCCGGCAGCGACTCCTCCGTCCCCCAGCAGACGGCAGTGGTGAGGACTCCACGACAGTACCTCCCTCCTCCTTCCCGGGTTTTGGGACCAATGTAACGGGGTAAAATGGGCAAGGAGGAGAACCGGCAGTAACCGGCTGAACAGTCAAAATAATGTTTAATGAAAACTTAAAAAGACACAAACAAATACACACACGGCAACTGCGTGTGGCTCTTTCTTTACTGAACTGCTGCATCTGGCTTGGCTCTATCCCTCTCCTCGGCTGATTAGCCCTCTCGAAGATACATGTGCATACATGAATGTTTCTAGCTGCTCTAGTTAATGTATTTAAAACACTCCAAACTATGCTGATGGCAGACTGTCGGTGCTATCGGAACTGGCCATTAAAACTATGCTGCCTGAAAATCATCTCCATTTCTGCCAATTATAAATGCACCCAAAAGAACAGAACTAGCAAATAATCAAATAATGGCATTATTGAACAATGTCAAATCTGGAATAAAGAAGTGGGTTGGGCTCACAACAGTGCAGTCCACAGGAGCAGAGATTTGGTAGATGGAAAACTGTAAAAATAAAGGAGGAGAGGGGGCGTCATGGAACTCCTACGCTAAATATGGGCTGTTGCAGCTGCTGGGGTTTTATTCAGTTATGCACAATTTTGTAGAATTTGTGGTTACAGGAAATACTCCAGTAGCCGCAAGGAATGGCTGGATTGTTTTAGATAAATGCCCAGTGCATTTGAATCAAGAGTTTCATTCTTCATTCAATCAATTGGCAACACAACGAATAGCCCAAACTAGTGTTTTAATGGCTCATTGTTCTTTTGTTGCAGACAAATTGCAAGTGTTTGTGGGTGTGTTTTGTGTGTCACAGCAGATGTGTCTCATTCCCAGTTCACTGTGGCTCTCTGGAAACAGTTTCCCTGCCTGTTGGCATCAAGTGGTACTAATTGTCTCTGCTGGCCTTAAAATCAATGCTGGTCCCAATATACTGCAGTTGTTCCCATGAACACACAGTTGCACGGCTTTAATTGTGTTATTGTAGGAGTGGAGTGATTGCATCAGTGTTGGGAGATGGACCTGAACTTTCTCAAATCCTTTTGGCACAGGATGTGTGCTTGTGTACCCTACATTTTTAAGTCTGATGCCACTGTTGGCCTTGCTAGCCGGCATTATTCTTAATGTCTCATTAACTTCTCTTCAGCTTCTTGTTCATGCAGCATGAGACTCGCAGTTAGATCTACTGAGTTCACAAGGAGTGACAGTGTGAAACTCTTGATAGTGGCATTTGCTGTGGTAGAGACCGGGGTAGGGATTGGAACAAAGCTCTGACCAGTATTAAACTTAAGGACGTAACTCGTACATTTGTGCGACGGGCATGAAAGCAACCTTCAAATCAGGCACCTTCTCTAAGACTTAAAATTTTAGTCTTGTGGATGATGAAGCTGGCTAAAAATCCCCTAGACTTGGGGCGTGAGGGGTGAGCTTTTCTGACTGGTGCCAGTAAACAGCAACTCAGCAACCACCCAGAACACCCTAGAAACCACACAGCAATGTGCTGAAATCCACTCTGAAAACCTTAGGAACCTACCACAGCATCACTGCATCATGGCAGCAAGTTCTGAAAAAGACAAGCACTATTTACACTTTCTTCAGAAAATAGAACATTTTTCTTATCAAAATGTTAGTATTCTTGTGTGGCCATGCAATTCATACATGCCAAATGTTTAACCTTTAGAGATCTAGTTTAGCAGAATTGCAATGTTTGCTTAAAGCAATTACTGTAGATAAAATCTAATATTCATGAAATATGGGTAAAATCTAAACATAACAATAGCTGACACACTGAATTCTATCACATCAACAACATATTGGTGAAAAAAATTGCATGATAACTAGGGGTGTAACGGTATGACATTTTCACGGTATGATAACCGTCACAAAAATTACCACGGTATTATGGTATCAGTATTGATGTGCATTGATGATGATATTATTAGCAGTTTAATATTTGGTTATGAAATATGTCTGATAAACACAGATACATATTTCAGTTATAACCAATTCTTGAACTTTATTTTGGGTTTCTTCAATGTTAATCCTTTAACTTTTGATCTTGAACATCAGGACACTGTCTTAATCTGAAAAGGTAAAAAAAAGAGAGAAAAAAATCACAAACAGGTAAAACAATAAATACAAAAAATGTTTGCAACATGTACAGTAGTCAGATGATTAGTACTAAAAAAAATATTTGGTTATTGTTATTTTATGATTTATTACATTATTATTAACCCAGGTTTACACTTCAAATATGCATTTATTGCATTTGTGATTTACTTTAATTCTAAACAATACCTACTGAAAACATATTATTCATTTGCAATTTATTTATTGCCATTTTGTCCATTACTGTCTATTTTCTGCTACAGCTTCACTGTCAGTTTCATGCATACCAAAAGCCATGCACTTTGTAAACCCTATTTAGTACTATATTTTACAAATAAAACATATTATTAGTAGTATCACACACATTGTTGGCCTACTGTTGCACTGCACTTAGGCAAATGAACAAACAGTTAGCACATCATAAAGTTAAACGAGTGCATATATACATTGGCTGCATTTGTAAATGTGACAGAAATCATAAACATAACTTTAGCCTACCTAGTCATTACAAATCATGTAAAACTACACTGAATTTGGTGTTTTTATGAAACAGGGGCGATAATTTATTATCCTGTATACTGTATTTCCACTTACATCCTCTCCGCAAATTCTGTGGAATGGTGCTCACGGAGAATGTGCTTAAGGTTTGAAGTGTTTCCCGCCTGAGCCGATCCTTTACAGACTGGGTAACCATCAACATTGATGGTGCCTCGTGGGTCTTTTACATCCCCTAAGTAATCCCAGACAGCGGACTTCAACCGTTCAGGCTCGAACATGTCTAGATGATGCGCTCGTGCTGCACTTCTGATGTGCTCATGATGCACTGCGCTCGCAACACCTGCATGTCACCTTTCAAATTGAGTGACAGTCGAATGTAACATCAGGAAGGTGCAATTTAAAGATTTATTTTATCTCGGCAAGTTTATATGATGCTCTGTAAACGTTGTAGATTCTGTCTTAATTAAACTGATTTGGGTTTTAGAAAAGTTCTGAAAAAATCTGTCTTTATATTCATGCAATGTCGTCAATGAGAAGATTTCAATGGTATGATAACCATCCGTTTTAAAACCAAGGTATATTGTGAAACCGTTGCATCCCTAATCTTAACTAAAATAGCTTGCTAAAGTCACAAGTTGACAAGATTGCTAACACTTTTGGAACCTGTGGCCTGTACTATGAAGCCGGTTTCGGTGGCTAGCCAGGGAAGTTTCCAACCTGGTCTCATAGTGAAAATGTGACTCTATATACATTTTTGCAACACTTGTTATACGTGTCTCCAAGTACAATTCTCTGCAGTTTCCAGGAGAAATGAACACTTGAGGTGCTACAACAACTGTGTGTTTTATTCACTTTCACTCAAATCACGACTTTAATGGCTGATTATGACTTATAAACCCTTATTTGTCTCTCTATTACTCAGAACCTGCTATTTTATGATATCGAAATACTTCTAGTCAAAAACATCTGTTGTAAAACAATACATTTTAATGCTTTTATTACAGACTCACCTACATATATACACTTATTCCAGTGTGGAAAGCTTGCACGGTAGCTCACCTGATAAGGTGTTGGACTTAAAGTCGGAGGACCGCAGAAGTCCAGCCATGAACTCAAGCTGACACGTGACATTACAGAGTCATAAAAGCAGCTCGAAATGAGGTGGTTGCTTCAAAAACAGTGCTTTTCATTTCACTTCTGCATTTTAAAACACGAATGGATAGATTTAGCCATTGATAATATAAGGATGCCTTTTTTAACTTCTCATATATATTTTAAAACACTAACGGTTAAGTTTAGGTGTTCATTTGGTAAGCATGTCTTTTTTAAACATGTTATTTATATTTTAAAACACTATTGGTTAGGTTCAGGCAAAAGTTTTATGTTCGGGAGGTATGTTTTAAAATATTTAAATCTAAAATTCACTTTAAAACTATGTCTGAATACGACACCATTTTACTTGCTTTTGGCGCCCCCAGCTGGACATTTCACTGGAAACCTGCAGTCAAACATGATATACAGCACGTAAATTTTGAATTGCAAAAATGTTGTCATGTTCACGTAAATTTCATTAGACCAGGCTGTAAGTTTCAGTTTAGTTTGCGTCAATCCTAGGTTTTAGGTACCATTAAAGTGGGTCACCCTTTACTAGTGTTCATCGCCATAGTAACTTACGCTACACGGCTAACCTGCTCCATAGCAGTTTTTGTTCTGGGTTACAGATCTTTAACAGATGTTGAATTAATCAGCAATGAAGCAATGAAGTCATTCCCTCGTCTCTTTTAAAGTGTACTTTACAGATAAAAATCTTAGAAATCCACAAAATCGACTCTTTACGATAAATTATTTATTTGAGAGTGTAAATGTAAATTTTTGGCGGATGGAGTCTTGTATTTTATTTAAATTCACTTTATTTTATTTTTTTTACACTCTTGCCATAATGGACTAGAGATGAACATACAGTATTTCACATGAAATTCAAAATAAGTGGTAAACAAAATACATCTTATAAAAGAAATATATCTTAGTAGTCGTCATTTTTATTTGTATAGCGCTTTTCACAACAACATCGTTTCAAAGCAGTTTACAGAAAATCATGCATATCTATAATGTCTTAGAGTCATCATTGTGTAGTTTGATAAAATACGATTGTGAATTATGTTTAAAAATAAGTAATTAAATAATAATTGTATTTATAACCCCAGTGAGCAAGCTGAAGGTGACTGTGGCAAGGAACACAAAACTCCATAAGATGTTGATTAATGGAGAAAAATAATCTTGAGAGAAACCAGACTCACTGTGGGGGCCAGTTCCCCTCTGATTAAACAACATGAATATAATGTCAAAATTACTTAATTATGTATAGTGCAAGTCATGGTTTAAAATTATTAAACTAGTGTTAAGGGTCAGTGTTTAAACAAATTAATATTGCATACTAATTATGGCATAATATTCCAAGTGCTTACTTTTTAATTATTAAATTGTCTATATTAATTTACAATAGTATTAAATTATATGAATGAATATGAATAAATGATATTAATTAATTAATGAATAAAACTTTAAATAAAGTTTTAAGCTTTTAAAATGAATAAGCCTGTGTGTTCTTGTTGTGGACATACTATAAATTAATTAACTTACACATTGACATATCAGCTGTTTTATATTTTTATCACATTCAGAATTAGTTTCCAGCAGTCCTCTCGAGCTCTCGCAGCAGCTGCCGTGTTTCTTCATGCTGTGTAAATGTCTTTAATTTCTTCATAATTGTACAGTGATCCTTTGTGCTGTGTAAACCATTTGTTTTAATTCTTAATGAAAGTGATCTATTGTGCAATGTCAATGAGTTTAAATTTTTCATATTTTTATAACAATCACTTTTTGTGCTGTTTAAATGTATTTAAATTCTTTATATTTTCATAATGATCGAGGTAAATCCCACCGACTCTCACAAAAAGTTAATTTGAATCACGCTCTCTCTCTGTGTTTCACTTGATTGGCTGTTCACTGCAAACGTCACTCATTCATGTGTACGTGCGGATCAAAGCCTGAGTTGACAGAGAAAGTTGATGACCAATTAAGCCTGATTGGATTTGTTTGTTTTTGTCAACTCGAAACCAATCCTGGAGCCCTGAGTTTGTTCAACGAGCTTCATAGTACAGGTCCTTGTTTTCATTGTCATGTTTCAAAAATCATTCCATCCCTCGAAAATATCACCTTTAATAAATTTGATGCATTTTTCAAAGCATTGTGAAAATACAACTCTGAGCATCAGTGGTTAAACTTTGTCTATATTTACACAATATAGCCTATTCAGTAAATCATACTTAAACTATTACAATTGACTTTCAGCTGTTTTCTGTACTGTTCTGTCATTAAAAAAACATATCTTGTTTTATGGGTTTTTGCAAAATGTTTTATCAAAATTCATCCAAAAACAAAACATGCATAAAAATCAGCATTTATATAACCAGTGTGTGGCGGCAGGGGTATGGTCGAGCGTTCGTCCGGAGAGAGAGAAAGCAGTAAGGGTGCACACACCTGAGCACTGTAATGTCTAACACCTGTTTCTGATTACAGTATTACTGGGGAGAACGATAAAAAGGGACCATGCCACAATCGAGGGAGAGAGAGTGACCCATCTGAAAGAGACTGTGTGTGTTTAGCTAAACAGTGTTATGCTGAAAAGCCCCTTTGAGTTTGTTTATTAAAGGTTATACCTTTGAGTTGAAGCCCAAGTTTCCTGTGTCCTCCTTTCCCTCACTTCCTTGACAATTTACACAGTGGCTTAATAAATACACTATCAAAGGAGAGAATATATATATATACATACATACAAAATATGTGCAGTATATATACAGTTGTGCTCAAAAGTTTGCATACCCTTGCAGAAATTGTGAAATTTTGGCATTGATTATGAAAATATGTTCATATATGATCATAAGAAGCCATTTATTATCATATAGTTGTTTAGCTCCTTTTTAAATCATAATGATAACAGAAATCACCCAAATGGCCCTGATCAAAAGTTTACATAGCCTTGAATATTTGGCCTTGTTACAGACACACAAGGTGACACACACAGGTTTAAATGGCAATTAAAGGTTCATTTCCCACACCTGTGGCTTTTTAAATAGCAATTAGTGTCTGTGTATAAATAGTCAATGAGTTTGTTAGCTCTCACATGCACTGAGCAGGCTAGATACTGAGCCATGGGGAGCAGAAAAGTACTGACAAAAGACCTGCGTAACAAGGTAATGGAACTTTATAAAGATGGAAAAGGATATAAAAAGATATCCAAAGTCTCGAAAATGCCAGTCAGTACTGTTCAATCATTTATTAAGAAGTGGAAAATTCGGGGATCTCTTGATACCAAACCAAGAAAGATTTCAGCCACAACTGCCAGAAGAATTGTTCGGGATACAAATAAAAACCTACAGGTAACCTCAGGATAAATACAGGCTGCTCTGGAAAAAGACGGTGTGGTTGTTTCAAGGAGCACAATATGACGATACTTGAACAAAAATGAGCTGCATGGTTGAGTTGCCAGAAAGAAGCCTTTGCTGCGCCAAATGCCACAAAAAAGCCCGGATACAATATGCCCGACAACACCTTGACACGCCTCACAGCTTCTGGCACATTTCATCAGAAAATACTGGTAGACAATTTGCATTCTTCTTCACGAAAGCTGCGCATGGGACACTGTAGGGAATTTCCAGCACGACAATGACCCTAAACACAAGGCCAAGTTGACCCTCCAGTGGTTACAGCAGAAAAAGGTGAAGGTTCTGGAGTGGCCATCACAGTGTCCTGACCTTAATATCATCGAGCCGCTCTGGGGAGATCTCAAACGTGTGGTTCATGCAAGACGACAAAAGACTTTGCATGACCTGGAGGCATTTTGCCAAGACGAATGGGCAGCTATACCACCTCCAAGAATTTGGGGCCTCATAGACAACTATTACTAAAGACTGCATGCTGTCATTGATGCTAAAGGGGGCAATACACAGTATTAAGAACTAAGGGTATGCAGACTTTTGAACAGGGGTCATTTCATTTTTTTCTTTGTTGCCATATTTTGTTTTATGATTGTGCCATTCTGTTATAACCTACAGTTGAATATGAATCCCATAAAAAATAAAAGAAATGTGTTTTGTTTGCTCACTCATGTTCTCTATCTGTCACTCACTCGAAGTTGTGTCGATGTAGTGACACTAGGGGTCACTCTTGGGAGCCCCAAACACCTCTGCTTTTTTGAAAAAAGGCCAATAAGAATTGGCGAGTGGAATTTGCATGCCACTCCCCCGGTATAAAAGGAGCTGGTATGCAACCACTCATTCAGATTTTCTCTTCGGAGCAGAGCGGTTGTATTCAGTGCACTGAATTCAATTCCCTCCAAAGACGCACCTCAAAACTGCTGGATTTACGGTGCATTTCAGCGGCTTCTCCCCCTCTGCACCCGTGGAGTGCAGAGAACGCCCCTGGGCACTTTGGCAGAGTGAAAATAAGAGAGTATATTCTAAAAGAGTATATTTTCATTCACGAAAAGAGCAGCACACACACGGAATGTATTTTTAAAGATGCCTTTCCGTTTGTGTGTTATTCCTGGTTGCGGTCGTTATCTCTCCGCTTCTGATGACCACGATCGCTGTCTTATGTGTCTGGGAACTGCCCATGCGGAGACATCATTCGTGGATGAGTCATGTCCTCATTGCGAGAACATGACCATGGCAACGTTGCGGTTGCGGCTTGCTTTCGTAAGAAAACAAGCCACCCCAGCGGCTCCCCGCACCGGTCCTTCTACCTACGGGTTTGAGGCCGCGTAGGTTAGCACCGGGGGCGATTTGGGGACATCAATGGGACCACCTCCGCCAGATGTCCCACCACGGACCTCCCCTTACCCGGCATGCTCGCTTGCCCTGATCGGGCTCTCACACAAGACCGCCGGCTCGTCTCAGCGCGAGTTCGACTTCTCGTTCAGAGCTCGGGAAGACGATGAGTTATCAAGCGCAGCATCGGAGAGCGGGCTCGTCCAGTCTGAAACAGAGGCTTTGGCTGGGCTTCCTCCTTCAGGAACGGTCACCCAGTCTCACGCCGACGCAGAAATGACGGACATGCTTTCCCGGGCGGCCGCAAGCGTCGGGCTAGAGTAGAACCCTCCACTCTCCCTTGAACCCTTGCGGCTCGACGATTGGTTCTTGGGCTCGGGTGCCACCCACGGCCACACCCTGCCCCCATTCCTTTCTTCCCGGAAGTGCATGAGGAGCTGACAAGATCATGGGAGGCACCTTTTACTGCCCGGTCCCGGTCTTTCAGCTCCCCCGCTCTCATTACCCTCGATGGTGGAGCAGCCAGGGGGTATTCGTGATCCTCGGCTGGGCTAGCCTGTCCCTATATTTGGTCAGTCGACTTGTTCCTGATGGACCGTTCGACGCTCATAAGAGCGTTATAGGGACCCCTAGTGTCACTACATCGACACAACGTCGAGTGAGTGACAGATAGGGAATGTTCTGGTTACTTTCGTAACCTCCGTTCCCTGATGGAGGGAACGAGACGCTGTGTTCCTCTTGCCACAATGCTGAACTATCCGCTGAAATGGCCAGGACCTGGTCTCGGCACCTCAGCACAAAACCTGAATGAGTGGTTGCATACCAGCTCCTTTTATACCCATATGTCCGGGGTGAGTGGCATGCAAATTCCACTTGCCAATTCTCATTGGCCTTTTTAAAAAAAAAGCAGAGGTGTTTGGGACTCCCAAGAGTGACCCCTAGTGTCACTACATTGACACAACGTTTCGTTCCCTCTATCAGGGAACGGAGGTTACGAAAGTAACCAGGACGTTTTCTTTAAAAATGGTACATATATTACCAATTCTCCAAGGGTATGCAAACTTTTGAGCACAACTGTATCAATATCAGTGCTTGGGTGTATGAGGGTTAAGAAGCCAATCAGGCATCGTTCAGTAATATTTTAATAATGATTGGCACATATGGCTTTTGTTATTTTTTAATTCATTATCAACTCTATTTTTATATATACAGTATATATATAAAAACATATGCAGTTGTAGAGGTGAGATAAACATAATAAAGTACAAATTTAGTAAGCCGACACTTAGATGTAACGGAGTGAATCAATACACAGCAATTCAGTCCAAATCTTTTCAAGCATGTTATGCAAATCACCGTTTGGTGTTCTAGATATTCATGAGGCTGCATTGCTGACATCATTATTATGTTTAGACATAAACAAGAGCTTTGCATCCATACTATATTGTTCTATATGTGATTAATCCTCTTCTCATTGGATCATTACTCTTAAAGAACCCCACATGCACTCAAACTCACAGATCTTGTCAATGTCTTTCTGGTGTAGTGCACTATGGCATATTCTGCTAAGAGATGTGAAGGGCCCTTGTGAACTTTCCATTCAGTTGTTTGTGTTTCAGATGGATGTTGATACAAACAGAAATCACACCTGAGATTGGCAAACTAGCTGAGGAAAACTGTAGGTGTTGGTAGGATGAATAAATTGATGTTGCAAACAGTTTGGGAGAGATGCTCAATAGTAATGAGGGCAAAAGCTTGGTGGGATTTGAATCCCCTTGTGTCTTTTATGTCTGTCAAACTAGGCCAGGGCATTAGATCTGCTCCTTAAGCACATTCTTTCTAGACTTCAAGATTTTTGGGTTGCTCTTGATCATAGCAAAATGATAAATGCAGAGGTTTGAGCCATTAGCATTGCACAAGTTAATTGGTCATGAAATCTGACACTTTTAATCGTTTCTATATGTGTTTTTATGCATTAATCTGAAATTAATGGCAAAACTGTCCAAATTAAGTTAGGACTGGAGTTGAGGCTTTTAGGCTTTGTTCACACAGCAGGAAAAATCAGATTTTTTTGAATGACTGTTCAAACTGCAAGTTATATGTGGCCAGATCAGATTTTTTTCTGTTCAGACTACAGTCGCTTTTGCTATCATGTCCACTTTAGTTGTCATAGCAATCCAGAAAATTTGCATATATTCACCATACATGAGATTGTAGCGATGGATGTTTTACCATTGATTATGCTTTTCATGAGGGCAGTATCCAAATAAGAACATTCTTCACAGACAACGACTTTAAAAAGGGAGCGGTGGCATATGCAATGTTTGTTGATGTTAGTGTTGTTGTTGCCCGTTTTAGTGGGGACATCCTGTATTTTGGCTGAAATGACGACGTCTCATTCGGGACGCCTTTTATCTTGGGGACCTGTATTTGAGCAGAGAGTGAAACATCCCTTACTGAAGGCTTTGTGTCCTGTATTAAATCATAAAAATGTCGGACGGTGAGACGAGGACCCACATCCTGTGATAAAATGTTCAAGCGTCCCGTATTCGCTTGACATTCAATACTTTCACGCAACTGGGATGGGTTACTGCACCTTAGCACATATTTTTGGGTAAATTAAGCTAATATCTGTGTTATTATAAGAGGTTTGCAGTGCTTTGCATACCATGTAACATATAAATGACATATGGGTGTGTTTCATTCAGAAGTGATGATCACTATGCCCTGTTTATTTCCACTGTGAGAGATTTATAGGGCTAAAATTTGTAATAAAACAGGCTGAAATCACTTTTGATGTCATTTTATTGCAATAAAGTCATAAGTCTTTGAAGGCATTAATTATGCCATTCGGAGCGCAGTATGTTTTCTCGTTGCAAAACCATACGTATAACAACCGTCGCGCACAGCAAATGATGAAAAAAGCACATGAAATCCGATCTGACTGTTCAGACTGAGACGCGTTAAGAAAAATCTTTTGGTTTGGATAAGGCTTGTAAAAATTGAATTTAATGTGTTTTTGTCCTGTTCAGATTATAAAAACCTAAACAGATTTGAGTGACTGCGTCCAAAAAATCAGATTTTTTTTCTGCCTGTGTGAACATTAGACCATGAATTTTCAAACATTCTGATGCCAAGAACCCCAAAATGTGATGATCACTTTGCAAAGGACCCCCTTCTTAAATTTAAAATCAGCTATATATTTTCATGTACATATATGTGAAAAAAGTACGTTTTATTTAAAAAATAATAATAATTTCCTTTTATGTTGTCATTGTACTAAAGCCAAAATAAATTATTTAAATATTGTCTGAGAAGTATTTACTTCTAGTATAAGTAATTATTTACTTGTCTTTTCTACCCACTATTAATGTCACATTTTCAATTCAGTTCAAATAAATGTTTAATTTATTTGTAGTCTTTGAAAGCAGAATAAAAGAGTAATAATGTGAAATTCAGTTAATGTTTGTATTTATTTACTTGACTTCCCCCCCCCACTTTTTTCTTTGAAATTCTCTGCGGACCTCTTAACACCCCCTTTTGGCTCTCTAGGGGTCCCTGAACCCCAGTTTGAAAACCCCTGTCTCAGACTATGATCTGACACACTCATTTGGCTCAACTGAGATCAGATCAAGATGAAGAAGAAAAAGAAAAAGAAGAAAAAATAAAACAGAGTAAGACTATTTTATGATCCACGTATGGATGGACAATCAAACAGCTTTGAAGCCATTTTCTCAGTTGCCATAGTTACTGCATTTTACCTTTGTATGGCAGTAATGTATATTAAAAGTTTTTTTGCCTATCTTAGTTCAGCAGTGGATGGTCATTTCTGTAGCCCCTGGTTTGGTTATACACTAAATCAGTACCCCATTTGTCCATCAGAGGTGATTTCATGCTTTCTGGATATCTTATAAAGGTAGGTTATGCAGATGCTTACTTATGCTCATTTATACATACACAGTATATATATATATATATATATATATATATATATATATATATATATATATATATATATACACTATATTGCCAAAAGTATTTGCTCACCCATCCAAATAATTGAATTCAGGTGTTCCAATCACTTCCATGGCCACAGGTGTATAAAATGAAGCACCTAGGCATGCAGACTGCTTCTACAAACATTTGTGAAAGAATGGGCCGCTCTCAGGAGCTCAGTGAATTTCAGCGTGGTACTATGATAGGATGCCATCTGTGCAACAAGTCCAGTCATGAAATTTCCTCGCTACTAAATATTCCACAGTCAACTGTCAGTGGTATTATAACAAAGTGGAAGTGATTGGGAATGACAGTAACTCAGCCATGAAGTGGTAGGCCACGTAAAATGACAGAGCGGGGTCAGTGGATGCTGAGGCGCATAGTGCGCAGAGGTCGCCAACTTTCTGCAGAGTCAATCGCTACAGACCTCCAAAGTTCATGTGGCCTTCAGATTAGCTCAAGAACAGTGCGTAGAGAGCTTCATGGAATGGGTTTCCATGGCCGAGCAGCTGCATCCAAGCCATACATCACCAAGTGCAATGCAAAGTGTCGGATGCAGTGGTGTAAAGCACGCCGCCACTGGACTCTAGAGCAGTGGAGACGCGTTCTCTGGAGTGACAAATCACGCTTCTCCATCTGGCAATCTGATGGACGAGTCTGGGTTTGGCGGTTGCCAGGAGAACGGTACTTGTCTGACTGCATTGTGCCAACTGTGAAGTTTGGTGGAGGGGGGATTATGGTGTGGGGTTGTTTTTCAGGAGCTGGGCTTGGCCCCTTAGTTCCAGTGAAAGGAACTCTGAATGCTTCAGCATACCAAGAGATTTTGGACAATTCCATGCTCCCAAATTTGTGGGAACAGTTTTGGGATGGCCCCTTCCTGTTCCAACATGACTGCGCAACAGTGCACAAAGCAAGGTCCATAAAGACATGGATGAGCGAGTTTGGTGTGGAAGAACTTGACTGGCCTGCACAGAGTTCTGACCTCAACCCGATAGATCACCTTTGGGATGAATTAGAGCGAAGACTGCAAGCCAGGCCTTCTCGTCCAACATCAGTGTCTGACCTCACAAATGCGCTTCTGGAAGAATGGTCAAAAATTCCCATAAACACACTCCTAAACCTTGTGGAAAGCCTTCCCAGAAGAGTTGAAGCTGTTATAGCTGCAAAGGGTGGGCCGACGTCATATTAAACCCTATGGATTAAGAATGGGATGTCACTTAAGTTCATATGCGTCTAAAGGCAGATGAGCGAATACTTTTGGCAATATAGTGTATATACACACTGGTGGCACAGAGCTGAGAATATCAATAAATTCTAATCCCAGTGTATTATTTTCATTATATATGTGGATGTTGAAGTCATGACAATTAAAGCTCTATCCACAGCAACCACTAAATCTGACAGAAAATCAGCACATTCTTGAAGGAATTCAGAATATGGCCCTAGTGGTCACATTAAGCATTATCAGTTCAAAAGAATTAAACTTATATCCAGACCTTTGAGTAACAATAAAAAATATCACTTTAAATTGTAGCAACACCTCCTCCTCGACCCTTCAGATGAGGCTCATGTTTATAACAATAACCTGAGGGAGTAGATTCATTTAAACTAATATATTCATCTGTTTTAATCCAGGTTTCAGTCAAACAGTGCATCCAAACTATGATCTGTATTAATTTAATTTACAATCAGTGATTTGGATGAAAAAGATCTAATATTTAGTAGCCCTACCTTTATATGATGTTTATCTTCCGTTTTTTATTTTCAAGTTGAAATCAGTCAATTTTTTTCTAAATGACTTAATGAGGGTTTTGTGTTTGGTTGTTCGGGGAACAGACACAGTCTCTATAGGTGGATTCATTCTCTATGTATTGTAGTTTATGTGACCTGTGTGACAACTCAAGGCAGCTAGCAGACATTCAGATTAGCCAGTTTGTCTGCTTCCTTACCTGGGCCCGTTAGTCAAATACTATCACTATTAAGACTATGATCGATTGGAAATCCTAACAGGAACAGGAGAGTGGTGTCGCTTTGCTGAGCGAGTATGCCGCCGAGACATCACCCAAAGCCCTGCTGTGGGGGCTCTACAGCCAGAACCAAAATGTGTGTGTTGCTCGCTGTACTACCCACATCTGAAACAGTATCTACCACTTCTGTTTCTCACTGAACTCCACTAGTGTTTGAATACGTGTCTCTAACTCATTTATCTTCTCCGTCAGCTTGACTAATTCTTTATATTTATCACATGTAAATCCCTCACTGCTGACGGAAGAAGCTATTGTAAACATGTGACGTGGTGCAAGTAGCGATAACGTGAGGTGATGCCATGACTTACAACAATTGTTTGTCTTATATTTCACCTTTTCTTTAATAAATTGCATTTGGATCCACACCCTCGCTCTCAGAGACTCCACTACATTACATATGTAACTTTGTGTTTAAGAGCAGTGTCAGTGTCACCGGTCCTACTCGACCTGCTCAGAACGAGATTTGAACCGGTGATCCGCAGAATGGGAGTCGGACGCTATAGCAAGGAGGTTAGAAAAGCCATGGCTGTAGCCTCGGTCACTATTGCATTTCTTAAGGCCAGTAGAGTAAGGTTTACACACCGCATAGCTATCACTTACCTTTATATCAGCAGGGGGCAGTCAGCACTCCTCACCAAAACTCACAAGCAGCACGTGTGGTTCACACGGGATGGGTTCTTGACAACTGGATGAATCACAACAGAATAAACGGATCAACAGGCACGATTTTCATAGTTTCAAATACTTTTAATTTGACAGATTTTTTTATTTTATTCTGTGTTTATGATGCTTATAAAACAAACAATAAATTGACTTATTTTTGTGGGCCTTGCTTAGCAAATAAAAATATATGCGATGCATTCAATTAAACAATTTTAATCTATTGTTGTTTTTTTTTTATGTTTGTGCAAAATGCACATTATAATTTTTCATCAAATTGAAGTTCTTTAATTCACAATTTAAATGATCAAAGTTTAAATAATAGAGTTTTTCATATATCTTTCACTATAAGAAAAGATCACAAACAAATAATCCTTCAAAAACAGTGGACTACATTTAGGCTGATCAGGTGCAGAACAAGCAACTGAACGGAACAGAACCTGTCCTGAAAAAGTATGTGAAAATTTTTTTATTTTTTTTTTAAAGTAATTTTATTATATATTATAGTCACATTTTAACTTTTTAAAAATATAAAAATATAAAAATTCTACATTCTATCAATTAATATTATTTTTTGAAATTACATGTATAATAATGACATGAGATGTCAATATTTGAAATGTGTACAATTTACAAGTAATGACATTAATTTTACATTCATTTGTAAAACAAGTGCTATAATGGTACTGTCACTTTAAGAGTTTAACGTGCATCTCACAGACTCGCTCAGGTATTGCGGTTAATTTATTAACAAGAGAGAAGTCTAGTTTTTTTTTTACCGCATCCGTGCTATTTGTGATCAAAATGAATATTTATTTGTACTTTTTTATCTGTCTGTAAAGAATAGAAAGGATATTAAAAGAGTGCATGATCTCAGCTTTAATGGACACACATTACATCGAAGAAATGGTCCGTTTTAAGCACTTTTCAACAAAACAAGGCGATTTTCCAGGTATTCCTGTAATTACATTTCTAAAAGTTAAATTCATGCACTTCAGTGACCTTGTGTGAACCCTGTAAACAGTGTAGAAAAAAGCGCAGTATGGATAAAATCAAGCGATAGAGAGATTATGATGTTTAACGGGTCATTTCATTTATGATCACATGGAAAGAAACACATTTAAAAATATCGAGTTTTGCCAGTTTGTGATATATACACATTTTATATATATCATCCCATCCCTATATATATATATATATATATATATATATAATCTCAAGACATCATATTTACTGATTACATGGAATTTGTTACCAATAAAAGCTAATATGTGACCAAAACAATGAAAAACTAATGATAAAATAAAATTTGTATGTTTCATAATGTAAAAGTTTAGAAGGTCCCTGTAAAATAAACAACATTAGCTAAGATATAATATCTTTCAGTGTAAAGAGGAGGCGAGAAGCAGCTTTCCTGGTTCAGGTAGGGGTTTATTTTCTTTCTGTATTACAATTGCAGTCTCAGAGTCTTTACTTTATTCACTAAGTTAATCCATAGTCTCACACCGCTTCATAAAAATAAACTCTCATCATGTATACTATGAAAACTTCTTTGCTTCTTAATCGGGTCTGTGGTGCCCAGGCTCTCTCCCTTCTACTTGTGGTGTGGCTCTATTTATGCCGCTCTCCCCGTGCTCACTGAAATTAGAGACAGGTGTTAGACATAATTTAGCTCAGGTGTAAGCGCCCTTACCGCTTTCTCTCTCTCCGGAGAGATGCTTGACCACGCCCCCGCTGCCACATTCACATATTAGCAAAATGGACATTATAACTGAAATACATCCAAAAGAATCGGAATCTAAATGAATCAGAATCAAATCAGGAAATCTGTATCAATACTCAGCCCTATGCACTCTTTTCCAAGTGTTCTGAAGCCATACGATTGCTTTGTGTAAGAAACAGACAGACAAAAGTTGTTATTCACTGAATATCTTTCATTGCAATGTCTATATGATAGATCGACCTCTGGGTAAGTTGGCAGAGAGCAGAGAATAATCCTTACAAATGTGTCCAGTACCACAAGCATGACGTCCTTGTTAATGGTGCTATTGAAAGGCGTTTAATTTTAAATTAAGTTCTTATTGTAAGAAAGCAAATCATCTGAAATTGATTCTTACTGGAGTTCAGATCTC
This sequence comes from Myxocyprinus asiaticus, assembly GCF_019703515.2. Classification (NCBI taxonomy): domain Eukaryota; kingdom Metazoa; phylum Chordata; class Actinopteri; order Cypriniformes; family Catostomidae; genus Myxocyprinus; species Myxocyprinus asiaticus. The sequence continues at coordinate 41,472,590 of NC_059379.1, forward strand.
TCAAGATTGAGTCCTGCTTTGCTGCTAAAGCAATAAGAAACGGCCATGTAGACTCTTAAGGCAAGCTCTTGGTAAAGGTTTAGCTTTATACATGATTTAAGAGCCCATCTTCTAATGTCTTGATTCTGTTGTTGTATCTATTAGAGATATTGGCTGAAATTGAAGCTTTGTGGCTGATATGGGGTTACTGTAGGTAACAGTTGAAGTATTCCCTGCCGCCAGTTGCTGATATATCAATTAATTAAGCCTATCGACATAAAAGACAAGTATGACACCCTAATAGATAACAATGATAATGAACTGTCTCTATGGAAGAGCAAGCATCTGTCAACATCGTAGTTCCATGGAAATTCATATAGCGAATTTACTACATTTTTCTAGGGATGCTCTAAAATATTCCATCAGCTAGATATAGGAAAACTTGCTCACAAGCCTTACTACCCTGCAAAGGTAAAATGTATTAGCTACACATTTAGTCAAAATTGATTTATGACCAGAATCAGGTCTCTTAGACTATTATCCAAGTAGCACAGCCACCAAATGAAATGCTGTTTTTTTTTATATTAATAGTAGGGATGTAAAAATACAACGATGTGATGATAAATATTTCCATCCATCGATTAATACCCAATGTGTTACTTAGTCCATCCCAGATTACATGCGTGCTTTCGACAGACATAAAGCGCATAAAATTACGAAAACAAGCGTGAACTTTAAATTAATATACTACTGAGTTAGCTTTCTGCATCATCATTTGTAATTGCGTGTGTCCATATGAGCAAAATAAATAAATAAATAAAAATAAAATCCAATTACAAGACCCCAATTACAAGATATTGCTCATATTATGAAATATTTGCAGAATACACTTGGACAGGTATTGTAACGTGTCTTTACTTGTGATGATTATTTGTTAAGAAAATTATATAGTTCTACACCATTAAGTTGTAAATTCTGTGACTAGCTGTAAATGTTCCCATTGAATAGATTATGTGCATAATCAATGGTGTATACTTACTGTGTTTGTTAGTTTGCATCAAGTCAGACATGATGTTATCTTTTATTCATTTTGGGTTTGTAATGTAATGTACTTATGTAACTTTGGTATTATTTTTTCAGTTTATATGTGCAGTCACACATAAACCAAACCTCCCTGTACTCCCTAAATGCAAAGAATGTTCATATTCCCGGATACTTCCATTTACATTTGTGTCTTTAGCATATTTTGTAAATTCATTATAATTATATAAAAAAATATAATTTAATAATTTTTTTTTTGTACAAAATTTTAGATTTCATGAACAGATATGAACCCTAATATGTGAATACATTAAAGGTGCAGTATGTAAGATTCAGAAACCCTTGTTATTAATGACACTTGTGGCCGTTAAGTGAACTGCAGCAGCTACCTGTTGCTCGTGCTCATGCACACACTCCATAGGGACACGAGTGAGCATCCAAAACAATGACGTAATGTTCAAAGGGACTGAACGTGATTCACCGACATCATGCTGACAGATAAGGTAGCATAATTAAAATGACACAGTTATGATTGTTTTACTACAAACTTTGAGACTAAACTAAAACTACTTATCAGCTAACATAGCATACTGATACACACATATCAGTTAGCTAAAATTACACAGATCAATCCTTATGGCACTATATTTCACATGCTTTGCAGTTATGTAAGCTTACATGTCCAATAAGAAGAACGCCAATTCAGGGTCGGTTTTGATCCCCAAAACCGAACGAAGTTCCCTCCAGAAATCAAATGCCCTGCCAATGTTCACTCTAGTTTTCACTCGACCACGATCACGTTCCCGCTTAGCCAGACGGAATTCAGTAGATAAATTATTATTTTTTTTTTTTTTTGGCTTACTCTGAGTTTGTGTAGGAGTTGATGTTGTGCTGGGAGCCGGACGTTTGCTGGATTCCATCTCTAAGATAACGTTACCTAGTGTTGCAAACTGTCTGTTGACGCTGTTGAATAGCAGAAGAGAAGCTTCTGTCTGAGGCAAGGCTCTTGGGAGTGCGCATAAACGTCACATACTTTGGATTTTCCCGGAAAAAGCGACCCACTCCCTTCACATGAAAATCAGTCTACAGGCTTTAATAGGTAACCTAGGAAGTCTGGGAAGGGCTCATTTTTTAAGTTGCGTTACAAGCCGTTCATACATTGACAAAAAAAAAATAAAAATAAAAATATTGCACCTTTAATGGGCCTTAAAGTCATTATAGTCATTACAGTTATTATCACAGGGCTAAAATGTAATTTTATTTTCCTTTAATTCTTGCACACCCTGTTTCCTTTTGCACATCCAGAGCCTTGTTTCTGGTAACGACACTGCTATGACATGTCCTGTGACAGTGTAACATATTTGTGTGTTCTTGTTTCATGTTTAGATTCATGTTCATGTTTTCAGGTCTTTTATTGTGAAATTAGTTCACTTCCTTGTCTAGTCATGTCATATCCTGTTTCCCCCATGTGTCTTGTTCTCATTGGTTTATTGTGTGGTTAACTTGTTATCGGTCTTGTCTTTTCATTGGTTCATGTTTTAGTAGTCTTGTTATCTTGTTATTAGTTCAGTCTTGTTATTGGTTGTCATTGTCATGTGTTTGCCAATGTCCTTGTATTTTTATGCCCTCATGTATGCTTTTGTGGTTGACAGGTATTGTGCGTGCACTACGTTGTTTTCTAGTCAAGTCTAGTTTCAGTCAAGGTCTCGTTCTTCATGTTTATAGTTATTTCAAGTTCATGTTTAGGTTTTGTTTTACGTTTTGGATTCATGCTTTTATTTCACGTTTGGATTTTATGAAATAAAACTGCACTTAGGTTCTCACACATCTTTGTTTCATCCTGTCTTCATCCAGCCTGCCCGAATGTTACAGACAGACGGTTTGGCCCTACTATGCTCATTTTCAGAGACATAAAATGGTCTCATTCTGTTCATTCATAATTAGCTGGATAATAATAAAAAAAAAACTTTGAAACTATTTTGATTTCTTCTCATTGTCACTGTTGACATAGTTACTGTGTTTTGACTAAGTGGGGCAGCATAGTGTTGTCTGATTTGTAAGATAATCGTTATTTTGTTTCTTTTAAATGAATTGGGCGATTCAAATGATTCATGAGCAACATTTTTTAAATCATTATCCAGTCATTATCTTAAATGACTAGAGAGGTCATAGGTAAGTCAATAAGTGTGGGAACACTGAATTTTAATTATTAAGCCACCCTTCTCAATTTTACACCGATTTTACATCAGATTCAGAGATGAGATTCTATGCTAAGATATGATCTTACAGTCGCTCTCAGAGCAGATCCAGAGTCTGTGTTGTCTCAGCCTACGGTCATATCATCTCCATAATTGGCTCATTGTTTTCTCTCACTCTGCTCTTTAGCTTAAGTCTACTGCAGAGTCACTGCAAACCATTCTATTCTCAATCTCTGGGTCAGCAGCTGTGCTTGGCCTTTAAAACCAACCCTGCTGAGCATCCAAATGTCAGCACACACACCTCTTCTTCATGTATAAGTGTGTGTTTGTTTGTGTGTTGAAGATTGATGTAGCTCACAGAATCCAAACCATTGCCACAGCTCTTCTTTTAGAATGAAAGGAATATTTCACCCAAAAATGATCATTCTCTCATCATTTATACACCTTTATGCTGTCTAAACTCATATGAATTTCTTCTGCAGAACACAAGCGAAGATATTTTTTATGTAGATATTGTGGCAGAATGATCCGCCCCTCTGGCTCATCATCGTTGCCCGCCTCTTAGGGCCGCCCTTCAGCCAGACCCATGGCAGGAGTTGGGTGGGAGAGAGAGAAGAGGTGCATAATTAATAAGCCTCATATGGTCAGCGGTGAATGAAACACACCTGATGGGGATAATGCTTCATCACCACTGTCTTTGAAATGCACCTCTTCTCGGGAGCCGGCTTCAAATCTCCATGTGTGCACACACTGGCGTCCTCGCACACCCAGGACCAGAGCTCCTTCGGACCGCCAGATGCCGTAACGAGTCGCCGGGGGTGAACAGCTCACGTTGCCGCCAACAGGCTAGATGCCGGGCCGCCTTCCCCTCATGCTTGCCGCGGGCCTGGGAAGACAGGCCGCCAGTGACGCTGCTGCCCACGTGTCGTAGACTTTGGAAGGGAGCGTGAGCGGCTGACTGACCCAGCCCGTGCCTTGGCTATCCTATGAACACTACCCTGTCCCTTTCACGGAGCCCTGTGCACCGCGAGGATGCCAGATTCCCCCTTTATTATGAACACTATTCCCCCTTGGACACTTTATTATCCCTTTTGGACATTTTTACAATTATTATTGTTTCCAATAAATGCCTCTCCGAGGCTTGACGCCACACCCACTGTGTCTGTCTCTTGCTCACCCTGCCACAATATGATGTACATATACAGTATTCATGCATTGCAAGTCAGTGGGGTCCCACACTTTCAAGCTCCAAAAAGGACATAAAGGCAGCATAAAGATAATTAATATGACTCATGGTTTAAAAAGTAAAAAAAAAAAAAAAAAAAAGATGCATGGTTGAAGAAACATTTGATTTTGAAGTCATTTGACTAAGAACAGATGACAGAAAAGCTGGCAAAGTGCTCATTTGCTTAGATATTTTAAATGTGATATTCTTAAATTTGGATATTCACCAGCTACTGTAAACATTTTAATTTCCCACTCTGATCACTTGCATTGTTTGTCTGTAATGAAGCTGAAACTGGTAAAGTCTGATTGCGGAGATGTCATTGCATAGGGCTCCTCCTGAAACATTAATGTTTGTGTTCCCCAAGTTTTAGTTTTACTGACAGTGTTGTCAGACTGCTGTGGAGAGTCTGTGATGAAGGCTCTCTCTAGCATAGTTTTTTCAAACACTTGCTGACTTTGAGCAGTGGCACTTCTCACTGATCAGCTGATCGTTAATTATTTTTTATGTCATCTTTTTTTATGCGGTAGCAGTTTTTCAGGTGCACTGGTGCCAAACTGGCTGGAGATTTCACAAGTGTCAGCACAAGTACACACACACATCTTCAAACACTGATATTTTATTCAACCCTACAATACTGTGTGTACATTCAACCTCGGTTTAGTGGTTGGATTTTTTTATACGCCTTTTCCACCTGCATTGTGCCCAATCTGAAACCACGTTTCCACCTAAGAAATGGCAGTTCTGGGCTGGGAAAATAGGTTAAACACCTCTCCTTAAACGTGCTGGTGTTGAACCAGGAACCAGTCCCAGAGGAAACTTTTGTTGCTCAGAGATCACTTAATTCAGAGAAATAGAAATTGACACAAATGACACAATTGTTGACACACAGTATGGAGCAGATTCACTAAACAGTTGCAGCACTTTTGTACGTGGTATTTCAGTGCAAAAACCTGCGTCTTATTCACTAATAACCCACAATCTATTTTAGTAGGTTGCAATCAGTACTGAATTGTGCTGCATCTTGAGTATTTAAGTTATTGTCATTCCTTTACGCGCAAACACGCCTCCTTTCTATGCAAATTAGGCTCATTGTAGAATGCGCTTCATTCATAAAAATAGCCTGCCGCAATTTAGATTGTTCTATTACCGCCAAATTAAAGTAGGCGGTAAAATTAATTTAATTTAAAAGAGATGTTTGTGAACATTTTCAACCGATATCATATCATTAGTAATTAATCAAATAATCATTAAATGATGGAGAAAAGCGTTATAACCTGGCATATATTCAGATGTGCGGTGTCTGGATCAAAGTGATGTTCTACAGTCCCGGCAGGGTGTGTCAAATACGGTGATCCATCCTCTGCTATATAGTGCTCAGAATCAGACCGCAAGATCAGAATTTATTTATTACTAATTTCTTTAGTGAATCAAATGCTAGACTAGCGCAGAGAGCGCATGCAAAAAAAAAAATTAAAAATAAAAAAAAACAAACAAAAAAAAAAACTGTGCTTCAACCAGCCACAATTCATTCTTAGTGAATCTGCCCCTAAGAGTGTAGAGCTTTAAAATGAATGTTTATAGCAGTGTTTCCTACAGAATGCTGTTTTTGCAGTGAGGGATAAAACATTTAAATTGCCATTACGTTGTAGATTCTATAGCGGTGCAGGGAAACTTTCATGTTTTGATAGCAGACACTGGTATCTTGGCAATTCTTTTGAGAGACACTGTTGTGATCTCTTCTGAAGCTCTATAGTGGAGACACATGTTAGATTAGACAGATGTTAGGTCTTTCTGCAAAAATTTATTACAGATAGATTAGTATTACTGAGTAGGGCAGAACTCGGAAATCTCAGTGTGAAAGTGTGTATGTTGGAGGAATTGAATTAATGGAGTAATTGTGTGTGAATGAAAGTGTGGATGCATCTGAGAGTGGATGGATGGGACAGCTTGTGTTGCTGCTGGCCGTATGATTGTGGCTTTGCATTTTGCAATATGAATTATCTGAGAGATGATGCATGAGTAATCCAGACACTACGACCTGTTACTGACGATTCTGGGACTTTGCACTCTTCTGATGGACGGATGCTTTGTCTACAAACTCTACAGTTGTGCCATCTGTCTTAATGCTGCGTTCCATTTAAAGTCAGATGTGGGATATTCCTACTTGATATCTCTGACTTTCGACCATTAAGGCACTGCATTTCCGGATGCTCAGAAGATGACGTATAAAGAAACACAATGCCAACGCTACTGTTAGCTTGCAGGTATTAGAATGTCAAAAGTGTACCTGCAACCAAGTTGCGGAGGACAAATGATGCTATGCAATGTTTGCAATTGTTCTGCAGGTGTATGAATATCAACAGAGAAGCCCAAAGTATACTTTTGTTTTTATGCGTACACTAGCATATGCATACAGGGTGCATGACATAAATGTAGTCATCAGCAGGGTACTTGTGCTGTATGGGCAGCCCGATTTTTCTAACCATGCATCCGCTGCACGTGCCTGGAATTGTTGGCACTAATTAGTTGCAAAGTAGTGCAAAAAGACAATGTAAATGCCAGTGAACAACAGTAGATGAATTTGTAAAGAACAACAGTGGATGTGCATGTCAAGACCGCGTGTGTGAGGAGGTCAGGAGAGACCTGCATTCATGAACTCAAGTCTAAAAGACAATAAAGATGGGTCTAAAGTCCTGAGAGAAAGTCCAGTATGGCATAGCAGGCATAGTGTGAATGTGTGGACTGCCTGTGTATGCATGCACAGTCAAATGGAGTATACTTAGAAAGGCTAGAGTGCTTGACTGTACGCATACGCTACCGTACGCATTAAAAACAAAGTATACTTTGGGTTGATTCACTCTGTTTATTTTTTATACATCTGTATCTACAAGCATTTGTCAAATAGGTTTTATTAACAGATGATATAGGAATTTAGCTTAAAAGACAATGTTTATCATTCACTATCATTCACTGTATCATTTCTCTGTGCCACCATGTTTGCCTGATGTCAAACACCCACATCTTGGAGAAATCAAAGTTGTGGATTTCCACACTTGTTTCCAAATTGGAAGTCTGACTTCCAATTGGAGTGGTGGTGGCGTAGTGGACTAAAGCACTGAACTGGAAAGCAAAAGGTTGTTGGTTCAATCCCCACAACCACCACCATTGTGTCCTTGAGCAAGGCACTTAACTTCAAGTTGCTCCAGGGGGATTGTCCCTGTAATAAGGGGACAATCCTTATTGTCACTTTGGATAAAAGGATAAAAGCGTCTGCCAAATGCATAAATGTAAATGTGACTTTAAGTGGTGTTCTATTGCAGTTTTCCATGGAGGAAGTAGAGCTTGCATGTCTACTCATTTTTGTTTTCTACTCGACTAGTCATCCAGAAAAGTCTTTGAGTCAAGGTTTACAATATGTTAATGATTTACAACAAGGTGTGCTGCATCAGCGGTCTTTTGCCGTTTTTATGTAGTCCAATGCTGCTAAATTACCATAGGGCCCCATGGATTGAGCGATTCTGTTCAGTTAGCAACTTGGGCTGAGAAATCCATGTTGGGAATGGTTTGTAATCGTACCATACCAAACCATGTCCCTGTGGAAATTCTACTGGCACTATTACTCACCATGTTCACAACTGTTCATCCAGATGGTGGAAAAGCTGCAGTAGTCTCTGTGTGAAATTGTGGGAGGTGCTGAAGAATTTTGGCTAGCCAACCAGTCAGTGCACCCCTTAGTGGGAAGTTAAAAACTCTGACTTTCCAAATTGAATAGAATGCAGCATAATTTGTAGTTCTTTTTGTTTGCTCACTTTTAAGGATTTCAAAACCATGCTTTCATTTTTTCCTTTTACTGATTTTCTTACTCTCTTTCTCACTCATTGCAATGTCTTGCTGTTCAAACTCAGTTTCCCAGCTCCCCTCTCTACAGCTATGGTTTTTCAATGGTCTGTTTGTCAACCTGCTCAGATTTTGCCCTTTTAGATTATGATCAGTTAAGTCTCTTTGGTTGTTTTAGCTCCTCCTGACAAACACAATATTGGCCACTCTGATGTTCCCAATAGTCCCTGTGGCCCCAGTGCCTGAAGCACTGTAACTCTAAGCACTCAGATCTGCCTTTGGGTCATCCACTCTCCCATTGATTGATTCTGCCTGCTCCAGTAATCTGCTAGATTGCCATGTTTACTGGGATTAACCTGTTGCCGACTGAACTGTAGAGGGAACATAGAGGGAATAGCACTCTTCCATATAGAGATGGATTCAAGCTTTCAAATAATAGTGAGCTTTTTGTTGCATTTGAAGGCAATTAAACTGTATATATTTTTTTTCCAGTAGTGCGTGCAACCATTGCTTTTACTTTTGCTCATACCTAGATTTAAGGATTTGAACCAGTCCTAACCCTAACCCTAAGCCCGAAATCTTTACGCAAGTACGCATACGCAAATGCGAGCACTTGGCCAATGCGTGTTCTGGTTGAGCGATCATGTATTAACATGCATTCTTGCATTACTGTGGCGATAACAAACCTCAGTACTCAAGGGATAGAGTGACCTTTAAAGTCTGTGCCATTAAACAGGATTTGTTATTATTACTCATTTGTTAATATTTTCATATTGCTATGAAAATATCAACTTTAACTAACTTGCTCAGCAATATTCCTTTTAAGCTGTTGCTCCGCTATGACAGTAGTTAACTTGAAACAGAAAAATCACTGTAGAAGTGGACAGTTCTATGTACAAATATCTGCTATAGCACTCCTTGTGGCAACACTGAGAATGCAATGCATACTTACGTTGTGTTATGAATTGCATTATGACACTGTTTGAAATGCAATGCAATTTGATATGTGACCACCTTTCAACCATCCAGAACACCCAAGCAACCAAATAACAACACCTTGGAAACCAACCACAACACCTTAGCATTGTGATGGTGAATTTTGCACAGGCGAGCACCACTCACACATTCTTTAGAAAATGTAATAGTCTAGTTTACTCCTGCTATTTGAAGCAGGGCTCATAACAGTAGAATAAACCAGGAACAAGCATTATTATAACAATAGCTGCTTATTGCAACATTCACAATACCATTAGCATGACCGGAGACTATGATGCACTAATCAGAATTCAAAAGAATGAGTCTATTAGTTCTAGCAGAAGTACTGAAAGCCTCATATCTACAAAAAACAAATCTTAGCAAAGCAAAACTGCAATCGTAAAAATGAGCCTTAATGACGGAAGAGTCCTTACGGAATGCACTACAATCGCTCACACCACCTAATCACTGTTTATACAGTCCAATTTTCCCCTGTAGTGGCATCATTTTCCTCACATAGACTCCTTATCTGCAGTGTGGAGGTGAGGATGAAGGGACTGATGTAACATTTAGGTAACGAGCAGCCATCACAGTAGGGAACATTTGAATAAAGACATAGGACATATACTGTAAGGTAGGATGTATGTGTCCTCATTTATCAATTAGGGTGTGTGGGTTTTGAGTAGAGATATAATGTCTGTGATCTTCTCACCTTGATGCTTCAACCATTGAAGTAAACAGATCTTATGCACAGTTTTTTATAATGAATTGGTGCTAGTGGAAGACTACACCTCAGTCGTTTGTCACATTCCTCTGGTTCCCACCTCCTCCGTGTGCTTGTCTTGTTCTTCATCATTGCCTTCAGGGGTGCCAGCAATGCCAGGCTACTCACAGGCCACACACTCGAACTTAGTCAGCTGATATTAAAATATTTACCTCCTGTTGGCTTGCATTACAAGCACATTTCTGATATATGCTATAATTCGCCATAGTTTTAGCACCTGATATTAATTCAGACTGGTCAAAGTGCCTTTTTGGCTCACATTAAAAAAAGCAGATCAGAGCATCTTATCCATAGACTTACTAAGTTCCCGAAACAGCAGTATTGCCAGATAAAACATGCTTGTCCTGAGAAAGGAACTTTGACAGCATTCAGCAGGTGGGGAAATCAGAAAACGTGCAGTGCTAATGATGCCTTCACATGTTATCAGAATTGTGCTACTTTCCACGTCTGAAGTCATAATTACGAATATGTGACATTCACGTGTTTTGTTGTCAGACAGAATAGGAAACATGGAGGACAACAGTTTCATTCTTACATATGTTTTGGGAAACTCTTATTCTGACACCATAATACATGTTAGTCAGCCTGCTGATGATTAAATTGTATAAAAAAAAAAAAATATATATATATATATATATATATATATATATATATATATAATATGCATCAGATGGTTACTGCTATATTGTACGGAAATCTTAATTAATAAAATGGCAAGTGATAACAAAGTAGCTGTATGTTACTCAAATCACTGTTTTTAGGAGAGCAAACTCGGTGAACTATGTAGAGAAATAGTCGATCAATGTGCCATTCAATTAATTATTTAATTTTATTTTGATTGCTGTATAGTACAAAAAATAAATAAACCCACTAAAATTGAAAACATAAGTTTAGTTGCTGCCTTAATTTGTTGAAGTGAAACGAAACAAGCAGTCACAACTTTATTGCACTTTTTCAACAACTTTAAATCTACTTAATAAAGAAAATTTAATTGAAACTTTGAAAACTCATAAAATCCAGTAGAAATAAGAGGAATTAGTGTGACAAGTAAAATGTATGGAAACAAAGATGTTATAGTAATGAACTTTTGTAAAAATCTTAATCTTAATTTCTAGTATCTTTGTTAAATTGTTTAAAATTTCAGTTCATTAATTTCAATGGACATCTCTGAGATGAGATCCACTACAGACTCTGAGGATTGTTATTAATTGATATTAAAATGTAATATTAAAATAGTTTTTTTTTTTTTTTTTTTTTCGTATTTCAATGCAGAATCAGTGAGGAACATCTGCAGTGTTAGCGCAAGCTAATTACTATTCATGAGTTCAGACTTCTCAACGTAGTGACATCACCCAATTCGGTGCCGCTGATAGTCGTTGACCTGATATTGGACTCAAGATGGCGCCGAGTATGGCTGCTGCGTTGCGAGCTCCGACACAACTTAGCAATGGTTTGTTTGTTTTGTTTACAATTCTTATGTTTTTTGTCTTGGATGTTGCCTGCCTTATTGTCTACGACAGACAAACACTTTTGGACATTGGCTCAGCGATCTCACACCGTAAACCGGACTTCACATTCCTCAATGCCGACCCGCTGTTTACAAACACGCAAGCGGAGCCCTTTGTCTGGGCAGCACGGCCGCGGAAACGCAGGAGGAAAAGGGGAAACAGAGCCGGCGTTCTCATCAGAGTAAGACGCCGCGCAAATCGACCCCCGCTACCCACTATTCTACTGGCAAATGTTCAGTCTCTGGATAACAAGCTCTGCGAGCTGAAAGCGCGGATCTCTTTCCAACGAGAGACGAGGGACTGCTGCGTTATCTGCCTTACGGAAACTTGGATGTCTGCGGAGATTCCAGACTCAGCCATTGAACCCGCGGGGTTCTCCATGCTCCGAGCGGACAGAGCGAAAGACCTCTCAGGTAAAACTAGAGGAGGTGGTGTATGTTTTATGATCAACAAATCCTGGTGTGATCAGAGGAACATACATTCTATCAAGTCTTTCTGTTCTCCTGATCTGGAATTTCTTATGCTTCTGTGTCGACCATTCTGGCTACCGAGGGAATTCACAGCGGTCATTATCACAGCTGTGTACATCCCCCCACAAGCCGACACAGACCGGGCACTCAAGGAACTGTATGGGAGTATAAGTGAGCAGGAAACCGCGCACCCTGAGGCCGCGTTCATTGTGACCGGGGACTTTAATAAAGCCAGTTTAAAATCAGTCGCACCAAAATATCATCAGCACATTAGTTTCAACACACGAGGGGACCGGGTTTTGGACCATTGCTACTCTCCGTTCCGGGATGGCTACAAATCCCTCCCCCGCCCACCATTTGGCAAATCGGACCACTCTTCCATTCTGCTTCTGCCCGCTTACAGGCAGAAACTGAAACAGGAAGCACCCACCCTCAGAACGATCCAGTGCTGGTCGGACCAATCAGACTCTACGCTACAAGACTGTTTTGATCGCACGGACTGGGAGATGTTCCGGTCCGCCTCTGATGACGACATCGAGCTTTACGCTGATAGCGTAATGTGCTTCATCAGAACGTGTGTAGAGGAAGTGATTCCGACCAGAACTGTGCGAATCTATCCGAATCAGAAGCCGTGGATCAACAGCGATGTTCGCGCAGCACTTAATGTGCGGACCTCCGATTTTAATTCCGGGAACGCGGAGGAGCATAAACAAGCCAGTTATGCCCTCCGAAAAACTATCAAAACAGCAAAACGCCAGTACAGGAGTAAGATTGAAGGACAGTTTAACACCACCAACTCTAGAAGCATGTGGCAGGGAATTAACATCATCACGGACTTTAAAGGGAATAAAAACTCCGCCATGAACACTGCTGCCTCTCTACCGGATGAGCTAAATACTTTTTATGCTCGTTTCGAGGGAAATAACACCGCCCTCGCGGAGAGAGCTCTCACGGCCGAAGCTACAGAGGTTAGTTCACTCTCCGTCTCTGTAGCGGATGTAACCCGATCCTTCCGACGGGTGAATATCCGCAAAGCCGCGGGTCCAGACGGCATTCCGGGCCGCGTCATCAGAGCGTGCGCGAACCAGCTGGCTGGTGTTTTTACGGACATTTTCAACCTTTCCCTCTCTTTGTCTGTAGTCCCCACATGCTTTAAAACATCCACCATTGTGCCTGTTCCAAAACAATCGAAAATAACTTGTTTAAATGACTGGCGTCCTGTTGCTCTGACCCCCATCATCAGCAAATGTTTTGAGAGACTAATCAGAGATTACATCTGCTCTGTATTACCACTCAATCTTGACCCGCTGCAGTTTGCTTACCGTAACAACCGCTCCACTGATGATGCCATTGCATCTACAATACACACTGCTCTCTCCCACCTGGAAAAAAAGAACACTTATGTGAGAATGCTGTTTGTAGACTACAGCTCAGCATTCAACACCATAGTGCCCTCCAAGCTAGATGAGAAACTCCGGGCTCTGGGCTTAAACAGCTCGCTGTGCAGCTGGATCCTGGACTTCCTGTCAAGCAGACGCCAGGTGGTTAGAATAGGCAGCAACATCTCCTCATCACTGACCCTCAACACTGGAGCCCCGCAGGGCTGTGTTCTCAGCCCACTACTGTATTCCCTGTACACACATGACTGTGTGGCAACACATAACTCCAATGCCATCATTAAGTTTGCTGATGACACGACGGTGGTAGGTCTGATCACTGACAATGATGAAACAGCCTACAGAGAGGAGGTGCACACTCTGACACACTGGTGTCAGGAGCACAACCTCTCCCTCAACGTCAGTAAGACAAAGGAGCTTGTGGTGGACTTCAGGAGAAAAGACAGAGAACACAGTCCAATCACCATCAATGGAGCACCAGTGGAGAGAGTCAGCAGCTTCAAGTTCCTGGGTGTCCACATCACTGAGGAACTCACATGGTCCGTCCACACTGAAGTCGTTGTGAAGAAGGCTCATCAGCGCCTTTTCTTCCTGAGACGGCTGAGGAAGTTTGGAATGAACCGCCACATCCTCACACGGTTCTACACCTGCACTGTGGAGAGCATCCTGACTGGCTGTATCTCCGCCTGGTACGGCAATAGCACTGCCCACAACCGCAAAGCACTGCAAAGGGTGGTGCGAACTGCCAAACACATCATCGGAGGTGAGCTTCCCTCCCTCCAGGAAATATATACAAGGCGGTGTGTGAAAAAAGCTCGGAGGATCATCAGAGACTCCAGCCATCCGAGCCATGGGCTGTTCTCACTGCTACCATCAGGTAGGCGGTATCGCAGCATCAGGACCCGCACCAGCCGACTCCATGATAGCTTCTTCCCCCAAGCAATCAGACTTCTGAACTCTTGATCTCCCACGATCAAAATACATCAGCACTGCACTTTATTACTCTTTTATCTCACACCGGACTGTCATAAATTATATTACTGTCATTATATTATGTCTCTCTTAACAACTGACTATCAACCGACAGCCTGAATGTCAATACAGTACAATACTGTACATTCTATATATATACTTTTTTCATATATATTTTAATTTTTATTGAATAATGTGTATCTATATAGTATCTATATAGTAAAAAACAAAAAAACAAAAAAAAAAACAAAAACAGCATATTGTATACTGTGCAATGTATGTTATTATTGTATATTGTTGAGTGTAATTGTGTATAACAGATGTTTAAATTGTGTTGTGTTAATTTGATGTTTTAAGTTGTGTAATTATGTATAACAGATGTTTAAATTGTGTTGTGTTAATTTGATGTTTTAAGTCGAGTTTAATTATGTATAACAGATGTTTAAATTGCGTTGTGTTAATTTGATGTTTATTGTAGATTGGCGTATGTCTCATCACTGTCACGACTGCTATGTTGATCGGAACTGCACCCAAGAATTTCACACACCATTGCACTTGTGTATATGGCTGTGTGACAATAAAGTGATTTGATTTGATTTGATTTGATTTGACCCAACCCAGGACGTTACCTTGCATTAGACATACAGCTTTCGTAAGAATTTCCACATCTCAGCACAGATATCAGGATTTATCAGCCTCTCAACTGCACGTCTGTCCTGCCAGGCTTTTAGCAGAAATGTAAGCGTCTAGTGCACGTGTGGGTCATTACCACACAAGGAAGATCAGAAAGTGGGCATGGAGATTTATTCTTTCAGCATACATCATCCAGAACGGCAGAGTTCATGTGACTCACCCAGTTTGAAGTGTAGCTCCATCCCTCTGTTACCCAAACTGAACCTAGTGGAAATCTGACAATGAACTACAATGTGGCCAATATCATCAGATAAATAGTACCACAGCTCTTCAGTTCTGAACACTTACATAAAAGCAAATCAGATCAGTAAGAATGCTGAAGAGCATTCTCTGGCTCATCCTCGCATCTCTGGAGAGCTCAGTATTTGATTTTATCATAATTTTATCAAATAATGTACTGTACACCTCAAGGTTTTTTCAGCTGTGTCCCTACTTTTTTTCAACACCATCAGATATTTATGAAAACATTTTGAAATCAGGCAAAATCAAAGTCATCATTCATTCATCCAAGGCTCTCTTTCCATAATTTGCCTGCTAATATATACATACAGTATATATACACCAATCAGACACAACATTAAAACCACCTGCCTAAAATTGTGTAGGTCCCCCTCGTGCCACCAAAACATTGCCAACCCACATCTTAGAATAGCATTCTGAGATGATATTCTTCTCACCACAATTGTACAGAGCGGTTATCTGAGTTACTGTAGACCAATCTGGCCATTCTCTGTCAACCTCTCTCATCAATAAGGTGTTTACATCTGCAGAACTGCCGCTCACTGGATGTTTTTTGTTTTTGGCACTATTCTGAGTAAATTCTAGAGACTGTTGTGTCTGAAAATTCCAGGAGATCAGCAGTTATGGAAATACTCAATCTAGCCCATCTGGCACCAGCAATCATCCATGCGATTATCTGATCAGCCAATCGTGTGGCAGCAGTGCAGTGCATAAAATCATGCAGATATGGGTCAGGAACTTCAGTTAATGTTCACATCGACCATCAGAATGGGGAAAAATGTGATCTCAGTGATTTGGACCTTGGTATGATTGTTGGTGCCAGATGGGCTGGTTTGAGTATTTCTGTAACTGCTGATCTCCTGGGATTTTCACACACAACAGTCCCTAGAATTTACTCAGAATGGTGCCAAAAACAAAAAACATCCAGTGAGCGGCATCTCAGGACCCGAGTCTGAAACCATTGCTGAAGCGGTCTCACATTCACCAACCCGAGAGGCGTAACCGCTGCCGAGGATGCCATATGCCCCAGGAGCCTCTGAAACTGTTTCAGTGGGACCACTGTTCTCCGCCTGAACGACTTCAGGCAGTTCAGCACCGACTGCACATGCTCGTTCGTGAGGCGTGCTATCATAGTGACTGAGTCTAACTCCATGCCTAGAAAGAGATGCTCTGAACCGGGGAGAGCTTGCTCTTTTCCCAATTGACACGAAGCCCCAACCGGCTGAGGTGCCTGAGCACCAGGTGACAACAACGGCCGTAAACACCGAGTGTATGACCCAGGGTGTGAGGAAGCCGCTCTTTTTTTTTTTTTTTTTAATGTGGGTGCCGCAGCCCCATGGGCATGTGGCGAAATCAACACAAAATGAAACAATGGATTCTCCTCCCGGCCCTCCACCGGGGGACAGAGTGGTCTGTGCACCACCTCCAGGCTTCCGGCGGGTCTCCTTATCCCTGGGTCGTCCATCTCAGGGGTGCTTGGAGGCCTTCCTTCCGTCGATCATGCGACGGGGGGCATCAGCTTCCTGCGGGGGGCTCTATGCCAGGGCCGAGCGGTTGGCAAAATCCCACATATGGCAATGAACAGCGCTTTAGTTATTGTTTCATGTCTCTCTGAATTAACAGTGTGTGCTTGCTTAAAAACGGAAGGGAGTGTGCAGTTTCGGCTCACCTGTGGCTCTTTCTTTCTCTGGGTAATATGGGCGTAAATGATTAATCATGTATCGATGTATTACTATAACTGCATTTTAATGTCATTAATCAAAGCGCATTATTGATGCTCACATGCTCAATAGATTACAGCAGCGCAAGGAAACAGGAAGAACTCGCGTGCGCGTTCTAAACCCTTGCTCGCATTTTTTACATAAATTACCAGTATACGGCACTCACATCGACCTATGTCGGCAAACAGTGCCTGTTTTGTAAACGTTTTTTGACCATCGCTGTTTTAATTGACTGCAAAAAGAAAATGTTTCCAGAAAGGAGAAACGCATGGGGCTTCTTTCTCAGTGAATTGTTTTCTCCACTTGCCATTTTCACCTACACACAACGTGTGCAGAACTGTGATGTCATCAAGTTGACCCACATGAAACACAGGCGGAGCTTATTTATCTACAGAGTCATGCAGGTGCATTAGCGGAGGTTGTAACTGTGCCTGTATATTTGATGCTTTGCTTCCTTCACCAAACCTTGTGCTCCAGATGCGTCATTAAACTTGACAGAACCGTGGGTGGCGAACCATACGGTTAGATTTTTTTTACCGTTACACCCCTAATAAAAAAATAAAAAATAATTATATATATATATATATATATATATACAGCAACACAAGAAAAAGAAAATGGCTAATTCATTTAATACATTTGTAATATGCAAAATATGGGTCAGACCGAAGTGGCAAAAACAAATTATTTTTTGACAAATTTAAATGTTTAACGTTAAGTGTTTTATGTTGTGTAAATGGCCACCATTTCTTTTTCTGTTTCAGTTTTCCACCATTTTAATCACCTTTTTGTCTTTACTAATTCATTTTAAATGGTTTTGTGGTGCTTCAAATTGTGTGAGGTCTCTCAATTATTATGACGTCATAAAATCTGCATGCATAATAACGTGTAAAACTGTTTTAGATTAAGTATAGCAGTGTTTCCCAACCTTTATTATCCCCTGAACCCCCACAGCAACATGAGTAAAACTCAAGTACCCTTCATCAACACTAAGACACAAATGGTCTCCTCTTAACTCATATTTCACTGGATATTATTTAGCTTTAGCATAAGTGTTCTTAAAGAAAAAAAAAAGTGTTTTCTATCGTTTGGTCCTGAAAATATCATGAGATTTTTCACAAAAACGTACGTAGCACTTTGCTATGTGAAAAAGCATAACAAATTACTGACAAATGGGCCATTCACATCAAAATGTACACCGTTGCACATTCATGCATTTACAATAGGTGGCGCTTTATCGACAATCAATTTTACAGTTCTCACTGCTGGTTCAGGATCTCTTCCTTGAGTTACATCAGCGTTTAATGTCGGTGAGCAAAACAACTTTCTGTGCTTTAGCGCTACCAATTGCACTGGTTTTGGCAGCGGCTCCTGACAAGTGATCCAAAGGTCAAATTTTATTGGCCAGGCATTTCTTCGCCAGGTGAGAAAAATAAATCCACATACTCATCATAAAACAATTATAAAAAACCCTCTATTTTTCGCAGTGTGAATGGCTCCATAGGAATCAATTTTTCTATTAAAAATCTTCACTGCAGTGAGAACTTTCCAAAGTGCCCACTGGAACCTGCTTAAGTGCCCATGTGTGGGATTCACTGGAGTGTAGCATGTCACACTGCAGGACTTCCCAAAAGTATTTAGTCAACTATCTTGTTCATTAGAGTTCATCTTTAGGAAACAGGAAAACCAGAGAAGACCTTCACTGTTACAAAATTGGGAATATTTATAATATTGCATTGCAGAAATGCTGTGTGGGAGGAAATTTGTTTCTTAGTTTTTCACGTGGCTCCTTGGGTGAGGTTTCTTATGAAATCAAAGTAGAGAACACTGTCTGATAATGGGTCTCTACCCAATACACTGCACAATTGCCACAATCATAATGATGCAGCTGGGAAATAAACTACTGGGCACTGGAAAACAGCACACACAGTGGAAAAATTCTATCTTTTCAGAACGTTCAACAGCACGGAGAGGAACATGGTGCTGATGTCATCTGTCATTGCAGATGCTGGTGCGTCATGAGATGACATGAGGTCACACTAGCGGGGGACTGTCATTTTAATAGACCAGCGTTCCTTGTCTGTCACGTAGTGGCATGGTGCAACAGCGTTTAGTACAAACGTGATGCTTGCGGATGCCGGATGGAAGCTGTCCTCTTTGATCTGTCAAATGTACGTGATGGAACGCACTCCACATAAACAAGCTGCTCTTTCAATGAGATCACATACACCTGAGGGTTCATCCGCCACCTCTTAATGCATGTTTTGACATGGAGTTTTGACGTTTGTTTGAGAACATGTTAAAATCCTGGAAGCCATCTCATCGGTCAGTATTTAACACAGGGGTTCTCAACGAGGGCGGTATCGCCCCCCAGGGGGCGTTTAAAGGATTCCAGGGGGCGCTGAGAGCAAATTAGTAGAGAGGGGGGCGTTAGATTACAAATGGGGGGCGTTTATCAGTCATAATAATCAAATCTATCATCAAGTTCTGCTTTGCATTAAAACATTTATCTAGACTTGGATTATATCAGTTGGTTCTCAACTATATGGGTTGGTACGCTTTTGTACCACGGTTCATCTGATTTTGAAGTCTAGCACGGCATCTGAAGTATCTGGTTTAGCAGCATCAGATACACAGGTGGAGACACAACCTCAGCTAATGCACCTGTATGACTCACTAGTTGGATACGGCTCAATGGACAGAGCAGCACGAGTTCAAAGCAGGTGCGTTTTTACTCGTAGAGTTTTTTTTTTTTGTTTTTTTTAAAGATGAAATAGAAATGTGTAGATCCTAAAAAATAGGCTAAAATATTTTTGTCTGAGTGTAAGAAAAAATAACTGGTTTACTTTTTATAGATGTTATAGATAACCTTACTGTTGTTGATACGAGTAAATTTACATATGCATCAAACTCAAAATCAATGCTGTAATGCTGAATGAGCATTTCAATGGGACACAATATGCAATATTATTGGTCTTTTTGCTTATTTTTGAAATATATCTTATAATAGTATATATTATAATATATTATAATATAAACAATATCACTTTTACTATTAATTTGTCTTTGCATTTTCATTTTATAGGCCCCAGATATAGCCCTGAATCTGACTGAATTCAAGAAACACATGGTTTGGTCTCACATTCATGATGCGTAAGCCTGCTGAATTTATTAACAAAACTTTAAAATTATGCAACACATCGAGCAAATTAAGAAAACAACACAAATACTGAGCTTTGTGTTTTTTGGTACAACAAAGTCTCCGCTTTCAAATTGTCACACTTTTTTTTTTTTTTTTTTAAAGATACCCACACTGGTCTGGCCACTTGATTATTACATACTTCATAAGACAAGTGATTTGGGTCCGTTCCATCCATTCACTGACCGTCACAAAATGGCATGAGCTACTGAAATCAGCAGGTTCAATCTGATTGGTTGTTTTTAACGCAGCTTCTGGGTACACAGGTTTAAATCAGTTTGCCAGAAAACAAAAGAGTGCTACCCGGGTTGACACAATGAGCGCTTTGAGGAAGAACTAATGACTGGATGTGACAAAGTTTGTGAGGTTAGCAGTGTTGGAAAAAGTAATCAATTTCCATCCATAAATAAAATTGCAGATACAAATGTATTACTTAAGCAAAAATAAAAGGCATTCATTAAAATACTAAAGTAAAAAGT
Organism: Myxocyprinus asiaticus; assembly: GCF_019703515.2. Taxonomy (NCBI): domain Eukaryota; kingdom Metazoa; phylum Chordata; class Actinopteri; order Cypriniformes; family Catostomidae; genus Myxocyprinus; species Myxocyprinus asiaticus. Next base: position 41,493,311 of record NC_059379.1, read on the forward strand.
GCCTATTTTAAAAAAGTAATTAAGTATCAAAAAGTTAAAGGTAATACTTCAAATTCAGATCTGTTCCTCTTATAAAATGTGACCCATTTAATGTTTATTTTATTTATTTATTTAAGCCATTTCATTGAGTCTCATATGGGTAATATTGGATATAATATGTGATAGTTCAATACAATAAGTAAAGCTGTGTCACAGGTGGAAAATAAGCTGTCTTATAATTAATTCAAAGAATAATATCAAGTATTTTATTATGTATAAGTTTAATTATTATTAAACGTATTCTGTCCCTGAGCAATTTTGAGTTGAAGCCACACTTAAAAAAAAAAAAAAAAAATAGGTAGCTACACTACAAGATATTAACAATAGGGCCTAATTACACTAAAGTATTATTTTTAATAAAAACTATCAGTATTAAATAGCATTTAAACAGATACACCAGTGTGTAAATAAATGTAACACATCCATGTAAATAAATTAATCAAAACAGTGGTGAACAGCAGCATTTAACTAAACATTCAGCAACAAATAAGACTTGAATTAAAGTTTATTGGTATCCGCGTGAAACTGAAATGAATCGTCTTTTAATACTGTTCATGTAAATAAATCCTCCTAACAAACCAATCCACTAAAATGAATCGAACTTCCCAATACTTCATAGAGGTCAGTTTAGGAGAGCTTCATATACATGTATCGTCCAAATGAATCAATTCAATAAAATTAATCAAACTTTCTAAAGATTCATTTGAGAGAGTGGTTTAGGAGAGCATGCTTGATCAGTGTTTTCCTCTTGTATAGTGTGCACATAAACAAGTGCTTATATGGGTGAATGCATCAAGAAATATTCAAATTCTGGGATATTTTGTGAATGGAATTAGATTTTTCCAGGACAGATGGCCAAAAACCTGGACGATAACCCGGTAAATCCTGGATGGGTGTTAACTCGACATTAGCGCTCTTTACTGCACATGCAGACCTACGCACACATGTGAGAGTTGAAAGCAGTCAAAACAGCATTTGTGTAACAAATTGAGTCAATACTCCTCTTGTAGAAAGAACCAAAATCACGCAACACCCAGTTTTCCATTCATCATCATTTATCATTCATGAATGAAGCAAAAACATGTGGCAAAAATATCTACGGTCATAATTCTACAACAAGAGTCCTCCACGGTTTCTGTGTAATTCTTTGGCTTATATACAGTGATAAATGCATTTAAACCATCAGGTTTGAATCCAGCTAGGGTAAATTGCATCTTATCTGTTTGTTTTGGGAGCATGTTTAGACTTAAGTTCAGACCTTCTCAATAGTCCTTCATAAAAGTCGATGTGATAGGTTGCCTGTGAGTCCTACATGCCCACATTATATGTTTGTTTAGTTATAAGTTGTATTATATGCACTTGTTTTCTTTTTGGTTGTCTAAAGGTGCACATTAGGCAAGAAAGAAATACAACAAGAGTTTTTCTTTTGCTTTATTATTTTGAAGTTTGTTTGATTTTCTTACCTCTCTCTGGGTTCATGACTGCAACATGGTTCCGGGGGTGGGTTTTAGCGGAATGTGCGCCTTTCTGTTTCCTGTTTTATACAGTAATCATGGAATTGTGGTTTGAGGAGCGATCACTGTCTATAGTATATGTATTGTTAATGTTAGATGTGGTAGTTTATTGTGTATGTGTTATTTTCTGTATTTATGTTGATTATTTTATGTTTTAATGTTAATTGTTAAGAGTTTATTTATGTATTTATCTTGTGTTGTGTTGATGATCTTTCCCCTGGGAGGGTCAAATGGTTTGATACTAAAACAATGAGCAAAGTAAAAGTAATATTTGTAACAAATTTTGATACTCAAAGTACAAATTTTGAAAAAAGCTACTTAAGTTCAGTAACAAGTATTTGTACTAGGGTTTCCGTTAGCCGGTAATTACCGGCTTTTGTTAAAATGTCCTAATGTTTGACAAATTCAAACATTGTCGGACACAGTGTCCAGTAAAAATATAAACATGATGTGTCAGCCACCCCTTTAGTTGATGCCACAAGTGCACAGTGTGAAAGATGCCAAAGATGAAAGCGCTTCGCTGCCACAGAGATTTAAACTTTCTGCAACTACAGCTCGTTGTATCCCACACTGGCAAAAGCTGCCATTGTTCCTGTCTCACTTCAGAATCGCATTAAAACAGACTCGCTTAGCCGTCTTCTGGAGGAGCTTTATGTTATGATAAATCTGAGGAAAATAGTTATAAAAATAAAGAGCCATGGAAATTAGCCAAGGTGAGAAAATATATGACATAACTAGGGGTTGGCGATATGACCAAAATCTTACATCATGATATGAGTAATTTTATAGCATGATAATGATATATAGGCTATCACAATAGTCTTTTTTTTAAAATTAATAACAATTGGCTTATCTCAGCAAAAAAAATGTCCCTTTTTGTAAATAACTTTACAGATCTTTATTGTAAAGGGTTTAAACAATGTTCCCTATCTGTCACTCACTCGACGTTGGTGTCGATGTAGTGACACTAGGGGTCACTCTTGGGAGCCTGAGACACCTCTGGTCTTTGATAAAAGGCCAATGAAAATTGGCGAGTGGTATTTGCATGCCACTCCCCCGGACATACGGGTATAAAAGGAGCTGGTATGCAACCACTCATTCAGATTTTCTCTTCGGAGCCGAACAGTCATGCTCATTGAGCTGAATATCACTGTTCATTCACCTCTGCTGGATCTGACGGCGCATTTCAGCGGCTTCTCCATCTTCTGCACTGGTGCACTGCAGAGAACGCCCCTGGGCGCTTCGGCAGAAAAACTAGAGAGTATATTTTCTGAAAGAGCATTTTTCCCCTCTAAAAGAGTATATTTCTCTAAAAGAGCGCACACACGAAACGTCTTTTTAAAGACGCGTCTTTCTAAAGATGCCTTTCCGATTGTGTGTTATTCCTGGTTGCGGTCGTTATCTCTAAACTTCGGATGGTCATGATCGCTGTCTTTCGTGTCTGGGCACGACCCACACGGAAGCAGCATTTGTGAATGGTTCATGTTCTCACTGCGAGAACATGACCACGGCAACGTTGCGGTCGCGGCTCGCTTTCGTAAGAAAGCAAGCCACCCCAGCGGCTCCCCGCCTCGGTCCTTCTACCTACGGGTATGAGGCCAGTGCAGCTAGCACTGGAGGCGATTTGGGGACCCCAATGGGATCGTCTCCGCCGGGTATCCCCCCGCGGACCTCTCATTCCCCAGCACGCTCGTCTGCCCCAATCGGGCTTCCGGATGAGTTCGCCGGCTCGTCGCACGGTGAGTCTGGCTTCTTGTTTGGAGCTCGCAAAGATGATGAGCTCTCGAGCGCAGCATCGGAAAGCGGGCTTGTCCAGTCGGACGCAGAAGCCTCAGCTGGGCTTCCCCCTTCGGGGACGATCGCCCAGTCACAGGCCGATGCCGAAATGACGGACATGCTTTCCTGGGCGGCCGCGAGCATCGGGCAAGAGTGGAACCCTCCACTCTCCCCTGAACCCTCGTGGCTTGATGATTGGCACTGGAGCGGGCCGCGCCTCACGTCTCGATCCTTCCTCGACACAGACCCTTCCTGCGGTTCGCGTTAGAGGGTCAGGCATATCAGTACAAAGTCCTCCCTTTCGGCTTGTCCCTGTCTCCTCGCGTCTTTACGAAGATCGCAGAGGCTGCCCTTGCCCCGTTAAGGGAGGAGGGCATTCGCATTCTCAACTATCTCAATAACTGGCTAATCCTTGCTCACTCTCGAGACATGTTATGCGCACACATGGACCTGGTGCTCTCACACCTCAGCTGACTAGGGCTTCGGGTCAACTGGGAAAAGAGCAAGCTCCTCTCAGTTCAGAGCATCTCTTTTCTTGGTTTTGAGATGGACTCAGTCTCCTTGATGGCGCGCCTTACGAACGAGCGCGCCCAGTCGGTGCTGGCCTGTTTGAAGGCATTCAAGCAGGGAACAGCAGTTCCACTGAAACTTTTTCAGAGGCTCCTGGGGCATATGGCATCCTCGGCGGTGGCCACCCCGATCGGGTTGATGCACATGAGGCCGCTTCAGCACTGGCTCCAGACTCGAGTCCTGAGATGGGCATGGCACCACAGGACAAACCGCGTGGCCATTATGTTGGTCTGTCACCATCTTTTCAGCCCTTGGACCGACCTCTCGTTTCTACGGTCGGGTGTTCCTCTAGAACTGGTCTCCAGATGCGTCGCGGTCACGACAGACACCTCCAAGATGGGCTGGGGCGCTGTTTGCAATGGGCACGCAGCCGCCGGCCTCTGGCCTCCTCGAGTTACTGGCAATTCTGCTCGCCCTGGGGAGGTTCCAGCACGTGTTAGTCCTGATGGACAGCACAGCAGCGGTAGCATATGTCAACCACCAAGGCGGTCTGCGCTCTCGCTGTATGTCACATCTCACCCACTGTCTCCTCCTTCGGAGTCAGCAGCACTTCAAGTCACTGCAAGCCACTCACATCCCGGGCAACCTCAACACCACAGCAGATGTGCTGTCATGGCAGGTTTCCCTCAAGGGAGAGTGGAGACTCCACCCTCAGGTGGTCCAGCTGATTTGGAGTCAATTCGGACGGGCACAGGTGGACCTGTTCGCCTCCCAAGAATCCTCCCACTGCCCGCTCTGGTACGCCTTCACCGAGGCTCCCCTCAGCATAGACACGCTGGCACACAGCTGGCCCCCTGGCCTACGCAAATATGCATTTCCCCCAGTGAGCCTGCTTGCACAGACCCTGTGCAAGGTCAGGGAGGACGAGGAGCAGGTCATCCTGGTAGCACCCTACTGGCCCACCCAGACGTGGTTCTCGGACCTCACGCTCCTTGCAACAGCTCCCCCCTGGCGAATTCCCCTGAGGAAGGACCTTCTTTCTCAGGGACGGGGCACCCTCTGGCACCCGTGCCCAGACCTCTGGAATCTCCATGTCTGGTCCCTGGACGGGATGTGGAAGACCTAAGCGGTCTACCACCCGCGGTGGTAGACACGAACACTCAGGCTAGGGCCCCCTCTACGAGGCGCCTGTATGCCTTTAAGTGGCGTCTATTCGCTAAGTGGTGTTCTTCCCGAGGCAAAGACCCCCAGAGATGCGCAGTCAGATCAGTGCTTTCCTTCCTGCAGGAGAGGCTGGAAGGGAGGCTGTCCCCCTCCACCTTGAAGGTGTACGTTGCCGCCATAGCAGCACACCATGACGCAGTTGACGGTAAGTCCTTAGGGAAGCACGACCTGATCATCAGGTTCCTAAGAGGTGCCAGGAGGCTGAATCCCTCCAGACCGTGCCTTGTTCCCTCATGGGATCTCTCCGTAGTTCTTCAGGGTCTACAGAGAGCCCCCTTTGAACCTTTACAGTCAGCCGAGCTTAAGGCACTCTCCTTGAAGATTACCCTCCTGACTGCGCTCACTTCCATCAAGAGGGTAGGTGACCTGCAATCGTTCTCTGTCAGCGAAACGTGCCTGGAGTTCAGTCCGGGTTACTCTCACTTGATCCTGAGAACCCGACCGGGCTATGTGCCCAAGGTTCCCACCACCCCTTTTAGGGACCAGGTGGTGAACCTGCAAGCGCCGCCCCAGGAGGAGGCAGACCCAGCCCTGTCATTGCTGTGTCTGGTGCACGCTTTACACATCTATTTGGATCGCACGCAGAGCTTTAGAGTCTCTGAGCAGCTCTTTGTCTGCTTTGGTGCAAAGCAGAAAGGAAGCGCTGTCTCCAAGCAGAAGATCGCCCACTGGCTCGTTGACGCCATAACTATGGCATATCTCGCCCTAAACATGCCGCCCCCGGTAGGGCTACGAGCCCATTCTATCCGTGCTGTAGTGGCTTCTTGGGCCCTGGCCAGAGGTGCCTCTCTAACAGACATTTGCAGAGCAGGGGACTGGGCAACACCCAACACCTTTGCAAGGTTCATCCCAGGTAGTGGCACGCAACACAAGCGGATAAGCCCGGGATAGCTGGCCGGGTGTATCACTTGCACATAGCGCCTTCCACCTCCTTTTGAGCTGAAGACGTGCGCTGTTAATTCCCAGTAGTGTTCACAAACTTTGTTCCCTGGTTGACTTCCTCCGAGCCCTGTGACAGTCAAGTGTTCGGAGAGACTCACTGCTGGCCCAGTACATGTGCTAACTAAGAGCACGGTTCTGGGGTAGGTGCTCTGCTTGTGGCGGTTCCCTGTAAGGCTAACCCCATGCAATCTATATCCTCCGCTAGTTCATTTCCCTGCTGGCAAACTGCGTCTTCCTTGGGCAGAGCCCCTCTGCCCCAGTCTCCATGTTTGTAGTAACTCCGCTACCTTGAAGGCTCTCCACATGGTTGGAAAGACAATGTGACGTATTCTTCCACTTAAATATCCCCCCCTCTCTTTGGGCGAGGTGTGGTCTCCGCAGTGTCTTCCCCTTGGGAGGGACACCCCCCGACTAGACCTGGCGGCCCGGTCGGATAATTCCCCTTCTTTTTTAGGGAGTGGAAAAAGAGAAGGGGAAAAGAGGCCACGACTGGGTTAAACCTGTCTCTATCTTTGGGTAGTCGACTTGTCCCCAAAAAGGGCCGTTCGACACTCATAACTGTGTCGGGGGAGGTTATGTGTCGACCTGGTTTGCTGGCTATGAGGCACACAGCAAGTCTGCCCACCACACACCACCAGTTCACGTAACACAGTTCAGCCTTGTGGCGTTTTGAATAGGGACCCCTAGTGTCACTACATCGACACCAACGTCGAGTGAGTGACAGATAGGGAACGTCGTGGTTACTGGTGTAACCTCCGTTCCCTGATGGAGGGAACAAGACGTTGTGTCCCTCCTGCCACAATGCTGAACTACCCGCTGAAATGGCCGGACTTTATATCGGCTTCTCAGCATAAAACCTGAATGAGTGGTTGCATACCAGCTCCTTTTATACCCGGATGTCCAGGGGAGTGGCATGCAAATACCACTCGCCAATTTTCATTGGCCTTTTATCAAAGACCAGAGGTGTCTCGGGCTCCCAAGAGTGACCCCTAGTGTCACTACATCGACACCAACGTCTCGTTCCCTCCATCAGGGAACGGAGGTTACACCAGTATCCACGAAGTTTTCCATGCTTGTTCAATGAACCATAAACAATTAATGAGTATGCACCTGTGGAACGGTCGTTAAGACACTAACAGCTTACAGATGGTAGGCAATTAAGATCACAGTTATAAAAACTTAGGACACTAAAGAGACCTTTCTACTGACTCTGAAAAACACCAAAAGAAAAATGCCCAAGGTCCCTGTTCATCTGCATGAACGTGCCTTAGGCATGCTGCATGGAGGCATGAGGACTGCAGATGTGGCCAGGGCAATAAATTGCAATGTCTGTACTGTGAGACACCTAAGACAGCGCTACAGGGAGACAGGAAGGACAGCTGATCAGCCTCACAGTGGCAGACCACGTGTAACAACACCTGCACAGGATCGGTGCATCCGAATATCACACCTGCGGGACAGGTACAGGATGGCAACAACAACTGCCCAAGTTACACCAGGAACGTACAGTCCCTCCATCAGTGCTCAGACTGTCCGCAACAGGCTGAGAGAGGCTGGACTGAGGGCTTGTAGGCCTGGTGTAAGGCAGGTCCTTACCAGACATCACCGGCAACAACGTCGCCTATGGGCACAAACCCACCTTCGCTGGAACAGACAGGTCTGGCAAAAAAATGCTCTTCACTGTGGTTTTGTCTCACCAGGGGTGATGGTCGGACTTGCATTTATCGTTGAAGGAATGAGCGTTTCACCGAGGCCTGTACTCTGGAGTGGGATCGATTTGAAGGTGGAGAGTCTATCATGGTTTGGGGCGGTGTGTCACAGCATCATCGGACTGAGCTTGTTGTCATTGCAGGCAATCTCAAAGCTGTGAGTTACAGGGAAGACATCCTCCTCCCTCATGTGGTACCCTTCCTGCAGGCTCATCCTGACATGACCCTCCAGCATGACAATGCCACCAGCCATACTGCTCGTTCTGTGCATGATTTCCTGCAAGACAGGTATGTCAGAGTACTGCCATGGCCAGCAAAGAGCCCAGATCTCAATCCCATTGAGCACGTCTGGGACCTGTTGGATCGGAGGATGAGGGCTAGGGCCATGCCCCCCAGAAATGTTCAGGAACTTGCAAGTGCCTTGGTGGAAGAGTGGGATAACATCTCACAGCAAGAACTGGCAAATCTGGTGCAGTCCATGAAGAGGAGATGCACTGCAGTACTTAATGCAGCTGGTGGCCACACCAGATACTGGCTGTTACTTTTGATTTTGACCCCCACTTTGTTCAGGGACACATTATTCCATTTCTGTTAGTCACATGTCTGTGAAACTTGTTCAGTTTATGTCTTAGTTGTTGAATCTTTTTTATAAGTTAAGTTTGCTGAAAATAAAAGCAGTGGAAAGTGAGAGGATGTTTCTTTTTTTTGATGAGTTTATATTAATTAACCATGTTGTAATGCCTATTTTGGATAACCAGTCAGTCAATGAAATACATCTTTTTTTTTTTTTTTTTTTTTTTTTACTTCTTTATGTGTAACTTGACAAATAATATATATATACAAAAAACATAGGCCTACAACTTGATTTTAAATCATTCTTACCATAATGCTTAATTTCACATTATGCCACATTTCAATCTGATATGTTGTAGACCAATAGTATTATTATACATTTCCTCAAACTCAAGATCTTTCTTGCAGGAATAAAAGAAAAGTTAAAAAAAGAAGAAAAAACATAATGCGCATCTTTTGTCTTTCAGATATATTCTTTTAATAATCATAATAATTTTGAAGGGATAAAACTGATTAAACCCACACCAAATGTCACACCTGTTTTAATAACATGTTCCTCTTCATTTTCTTGACTTGTTTGGGAGTGGTCCTGTTCTGTGGAGATGTTTTTCTTTCAGGGTTTTCCCTAGGTCAAAAATTATTAAGTAGTGTGAGTTATCTCGCCCTGTGCTTTCCTGTAAATAACAGGAGACCTTATTTAAAATTTTCTTTGTAAACGTAAAGATATGTGGCAAAATGCAGTTTGTTTGTTTTTTGCTTTGCCCCCTTTTGAATGTTTTATTTATTTTATTTGATGCTAACAGTGGCAGCCCGTGCATTTAAAGTCTAGACCTTCAGTGCGATTCATTAAGAAAACACAGTTTCACAATGAATAACACGCCATATGCCCATCATACATTATGTTGCAGCCAACTAATACCAATTGACATTTTAAAAACACGTCCCCTCACAAAGGCCAAAACTTGAAACCACACTGAATTCTCAAGGTAGCCTAATCTTAACTGCAGCATGACTGTTTTGTGAAATGTATGATTAAATAAGAGTTAGATACAGTACGTTTTTCAAACGGACATTCAAAAATCATAATTTTTCATATGAATCTACCAAGGAGGTCTATAATACTTGGAAAAAGCTATCTGATAATATTTGCGATTTTAATGTTGCTTGCAATAAATTTCACTGAATGCTCAAGACTTCCTAATTTACACTTTGAAAACTCTTGATGTTGCTATAACAATGCAAAAAGCACTTACCAATTTAACTGAAGTCAAAATCAGCCCTCCTTTCCTGTTTAATAAATGAAGCAATCACACGGTCATGCAGAATATCTCGGGTTCATAAATCCATAAGGATCTCTTTCTCAATGGCAATAATGGCAGTAAGCGATGACAGCCATCTCTGTCTTGATCTCGCCTCTTGCACTCTTCGCTTTCAAATTACGTCCATCACTTAATGCGTAATTGTGTTTCTCAAGGCCAGCTAGAAGGCCTTGACTGGGAATTATCTAAAAGGCTACACCCACCAAGAATACATAAATCAATCTGATTGGCTGATGAATCTGACTTTAGGTGCCTATTCAATGCACTGTTGAGGGATACAGTGGAAATTCTGAAGGCCTAACGGGCTGGAGCTCAGACTCACATGCTGCTTCGGCTAACGAGCTCGGCTCTGGCAACGTGAAACAGGCATCACGCTTCGCTTGTAAGTGTAGAGGAATAAATTCTTATTGGATAAACTTTTTGTTTTTCCCTATTCATTTGTAAATAAATGAATTGTGGAAAGCGATTTAAAAATAAACAGGCAAAAAGGTGAATGAGTATGACCGAATGAAATATTATTTATTTATTAGGAATGTTAGGCCAGCAGAAAAGGCTTTGCTGGCCATGAGAATTCGCCACTGGATGTTAATTCCATGATGGACTTTATTTATTCGTATTTTTTATTTTATTTTATTTTTTAATAGAATAGCAGCTAAACAGAACAAATGTTTTTCGTTCATTTTGTGTAATTATTATACCATGTTATCACCGGGTGCAAAATCAACACAAACAGCACCTGAACACACATGGCCACACATATATTGGGTGAGTGCTTAACCTATGAGTGCCATTTAGCCTGGCCATGTGTGTTCAGGAGACTATAGTGTGCACTGACAGAGACAAATACACTTTTGGGGAAGTCACTAAGAGTGAATTGCGCCTGCTGATACTAGCATTTTTGTGCTGTTTGTGTTGCTTTTGCACCCGATTCACTAAAGTAATTAAACAAAGGAGTAAACTGCACAAACACGTATATAAAATGTGTGCGACTTGCACAATTCCTCACCTTGCGGGCCAATTCTGAGTGCAAAGTTATGGAGGGTGCAACAGACTACTGTGATTTTGTAATTTTTGGTTTATGTTTTGTTGGTTAGTTGCATTCGACTGGTTATGTGATTTCAACTTTTGGGCTCCAGTGAGGCAACCTGCTTAATGTAAAATAAAACTACTGATATAAGACTACTAATATGTCCTGGGGCAGGTGGGTCTGTGTTACTCTATGAGATAAAAGAAACAGTCACATGGGCTTACAGTGAACAAGTGTAATCTAAACACGTCACACAGAGCCGCATATCAGTGTTTCTGCATTTTTTTTTTGCAGTGACAGAAAACACATTAAATCACCATGTGATAGTGTAGTTAAACTGCTACATGCGCTGCTACGTCTCTCTCTCTCTCTCTCTCTCTCTCTCTCTTATCCCCTTCTTTCTCTCTCTCTCTCTCTCTCTCTCTCTCTCTGTGTGTATGTGTGTGTGTGTGTGTGTGTGTGTTTGGGAGAGAGAGAGAGACAGAGACATAGTTGTTTTCTAAAATGTTTATGGGGCTTTCAATGTGGCCCTGGAGAAGTTTTGATATGCCTTGACATTTGTGCTTTTTTCAGTTGCTTAAAAACATATTAATGGCTAAAGTCTGATAACACTGTATTCAGCACAAACTGGGCTACAATAATATGTGAACAACATGTATGTACATGTTTGTATTTTTGAGAAAATAACATTTATGCATGGTTTTTGAAAAAAAAACAAAAAATGTAAGTCACTGAAATAAGGCCATATAACACATACTACACATTTGTTCACAAGACTTTTGAGAACTGGATCTTGTAGCCTAGGGTTTTTGCTACAAAATGATGTGAAAACCATCCTGATCACTCATTCATACAAAACAATATAGTCATTTAACTTCTGTAAGACACTTTTAGTGTTAGGCCATATATGAGGAGGCATGGATGATCATGAATATTGATGTGATTCACACCTGAGGAGACAAAGACCCCTCCCCTGAAAGAATGAATGTGAGGAGACTTAATGATTGAATGTATTGTTTGTAGCTTATTCACAAAATCAAGTTTAAGTTAAAAGAAGTAATTTGACTATACATTTTCTTTACATAAAGACTTTACTTAAAAACTTTAAACCTACACTACCGTTTAAAAGTTTTAGATCGGTAAAATTTTTTAATGTTTTTAAAAGAAGTCTCTTCTGCTCACCAAAGCTGCATTTATTTGATCAAAAATACAGCAAAAACAGTGATATTGTGAAATATTTTTACTTATATTTTATATTGTAAAATGCAATTTATTCCTGTGATCAAAGCTGAATTTTCAGCATCATTACTCCAGTCTTCAGTGTCACATGATCCTTCAGAAATCATTCTAATATGCTGATTTTCTAATATGGGCATATTTACAGCACATTTTACACATTTACACCCGAACAGATATTTGCAAGCACAAGCTTCGTTGATGATAATGAGGCAGCATAAACACTAGTTAAAATATAATCTAAACATTCATATTATTTTTATATCATATTACATATCATATTTATATCATACAGCATACAATTTAAATACCTGCTTTAGCCGAAACAAAATTTAAATGTAACTAAAACTTGCCTATTAGGACATATTTCAAATTTCAATACTTTGAATACTGGCTAGCAAGTCTGGAAATAATCCAACTAGTAAAATATGTACATGTGTATATAAAATGGCATGTCAACTAATGTAAGTAAAGACTTACTCATCCAAAATTGTATCCTCGGTTGGACCAAGATACTCTTCAAAATGCAAACGTTCCTCGTCAGATTCCCGCTCTTCTTCTGAGGAAAATGTGAACTCTTCCTCACTATCCAGGACCATCTGTAGAGCTTCCTCACCTGTCTAGCGTGCCATCTTCCAAACACGCAGGAAAGTTAATGAATCGGATGATGAACTTGATGCTTTTTAAGGCACTGTTGAGGCCGTTTACCATTTGTATAGATCACCTCAGCACATTACTGTATGAATAGCACGCTCTGCTGGTGGGTGTGATCACATTAGCGATAATTAGCTGAGCCAGGAGAAATTGTACATCGCTTTGTTTCATACAGATTACGTTGCAGGAGACTATTTGTTTTAAATTTGAATTGTTTTATTTAAAAGTAGACATTTTAAGTTTTCTTTAGACATATGTTTCATGTTTGTGTGATAAATATTCGCGGAGTTTCACTTCATTTTTGTGACATGTTTCAGAAAGATGCTCGTGGAGACAGAGACAGCTGAAAGCGCACCCTGTTTGTTTTCTTTATTTTACAAAAGCACAAGGTTTTGTTGTTGTTTTGAGTGTACACAAATAAAAGTAGACCCTTTATAGTTTCTAATGATGTCTTACACTTATCTGTATGCCCAAAAATGACGGAGTATTTTAAGTTGTTTCCCCTGTTATGTGGAAGAACGACAGACGTGCTGTCAAATGATTGAAAGCAGCTGCAGGTTTTGTTTCAATGAATTGTAAGTAAATATTCACTTCATTCAGCATTGTTTTTGTTCTCTGTCTTCTAAAGCATCCTGTTACTGTTTTACTGCATGACAAATTACTTTAAATGATTCAGTCAGCATGTTAGAGAAAATCATTGAGAAGAACTGACTCAGAGAGATTATTTCACACATCGGGCATCACTTCAATTCACAAGCCCCATGCTTGTGAGTCTATGGCCGTGTTCACAATGGCATACTATCCATACTACTCTAACTGTTTTTGACAAACACAGGTATAACAGAAACATTAAGAATAGTATGGTTGTAAGGCATTTAGTACACCAACTATATGTTCCGTGGGGGCACCACAACACGTTTCGGAATGCACAGGGCGCATTTTGTGCGACACAGATTGGACACAAGCTAAAATTGGTTCGGTAGATTGGCGCCCCCGAAGTGATGCGGCCCTAGTGGGTTGACCGGCCCTGGTTGCAGGCAAATTAGCTCACATACATTATAATCATCATATTTTTGTTAGAAATGTAGTTAGGAAATGTGTTTTTCTGATTATGGTGAATTGAAACGGGTTTTGGTGTGCTTCTCACCGAGTCGCTCATGTTTTGTGGTCTGCGCACCACTATATCCTGTCATGCCTGTAAACGGGTCTGCTCAGCACCCAGATAATTAAGTCCATATTGCGTTGTTTTGTCTCACTTTTTTCTTTGTACATTAACATGGGAGTGCTGTAGAAGTTTCTGTAGATGCCATGGCATATCTGTGGTTTGGCAAACGGGGTAGTCCTACTTAACATCTAACACACACACCACTAACACAACAGTCATACTGTAACCAGAGGTGTAGTCTAGACCTGACCCTCCAAGACCCAGACCAAGACTAGACCCCCTAAGTCCAAGACCTGACCCCTCAAGACCCAGATCCAAACCAAGACCTATCCCCAAGACCAAGACCTGTCGGTCCAGGAACCAGGCAGTAAATTTTAATGAACCAAGACGCTGAATTTTTTGCAGAAATTTTTTTATAATGTTCAACAGTTGTTTTAACATCTTTCATTTATTTTTTATAATTGAACAAGGAACAACAAGTCAACAATCAAACTTTACCACCTTTTTGTTTCAGGTTTTCCCCAAGAATATGAATAAAAGAAAAGTGTAAATAAAAAAAAAGTAAATACATTTTATTAAATATTTTTTTCATATGAGTTATTAATATAACTAAATAACAATGCTTATAGTATATTCATTAACCTCAAGCATATATACAGTATATATGGTGCAATATAATACATTAAATGCTTATTGTATATTTCTTGATCTTAAACTCCTATAAAATTATACAAACATATAGATATGGTGCAATAGAAAACATTAAATGCTTCTAGTAAATTTTTTGACCTTATACTTCTATAAAATTATACATGTAGAAGTGCTACAATATAAAATATTTTCACACACTATACAAAACAATTTAAAACTAAAGAGTAATGCTAGTCAACGCAACATTCAAGGTAAGGCACCGCTATTATAAAACTTCAATCTGCTTATAAAATAAGCATTAAAATGCTTGCACCCATATATACTCTTATAGAAATATAAACTAAAAATGCAGTGACTAAGACAACTCATTGAGCCTTATTCATGAAACAATAGCAAAACATTTGTGTAAATAAACTCTTATGTAAATTGTCCCATTAAACTGACCTGGCCAATTTATGCAAGAATGGTTTTTAATAACGATAATATATATATATATATATATATATATATATATATATATATATATATATATATATATATATAAGTGTGTTCTGCTTGTGTCATGAATAAGACCAATTGACAAAATTTTCATTAACCTGTGTGTTTTTTTTTTTTTTTTTTTTTATAATGAAAGTTTCAAACTTCAGTCAGTCAAATTATTGTATTTATGCCTTAAAACACTTAAAAATCCTAAATGAATATTTCTTGACTTAAAGTTTTCCACACAAACTTTACAAAATATTTTAAATGTAAAGAGCGATGCTACAGTCTGTCTCTGCAACATTCAAGGGATTGAATGCACTGTTCCTATATTTTATGTTTCTAAAATTGACATCGTAATGCATTTACATTGAAATGCTTTAATTTTTTAATTCAGCTCTGTGTGCCCGTGTCACAAAAATTGGAGTGTGTACTGCCATGTGAAATGAGGGCTTGCGATGCCAGTGCACGCTTCCGGCAATGCTGTGATGCCATTTTTGCCATGCGCAAGCTTGCGAACAATTGGTTGCGTCAATTATAAACCAGGCTTTAGTCACCGGCGCAGAAGAAATTTGCTGCAGAAGACGGCTTCATTGATTATAACGGTAGTTTTGACAAGAGTGCAGAACTCACTCTGAGTTCATGCTGATCTGAAGTGATTGACAGCTTCAGTGATTATAAAGGGAGTGTTATTTTTTCGCCTTCTGTATATAATTTAATCACAACTTGAATAACAGTTTTTTTTTTTTTTTTTCATGCTGCTAAGAGTAACAATGTGAAGTCTTGATTTACTGATTCATAGAACAGCAATGAACTTTTTTTTCTAATTTAGCTTGTTTGGGATGTGTAGCTACATAAATTGTAACACTCGCACAAAACATACAAAATCAGGTAAGGCCTTGGATTAGTATCCCTAAAACAAATATTGCAGACTCAAAGGATGCACAACATTGTTAGTGTATTGAACCCTCAATAAGTGAAATACATTAATGTATATACAACCCACCATAAGCACAGATATATACACAACCAACCATAAGCACATATATATAAACAGTTTCACAAATACCTCAACCCAAAGTCCATCATAGCTCCCTTTGGGGGTCTACTAGAATAGGTTTACATGCTTTAATGTAAAAAACAAACAAAAAAAAAAACACATTATTTTCCTCATACTGTACACTTCTTTTCCCCGCTCTTCATACTCGAAATGCTCTGATATACCTCCTGTCTCTTTAAAGCCCCCCTTTCCGAAAAGCCCAGTCTGTTCTGATTGGTCAGCTGGCTTAGTCTGTTGTAATTGGTCAACCGTCTAGAGCGTGTGTCGGAAATGTAACGCCCCTTACCATAAGAGTTTCAGCTCCCGAGGCTTCGTGAGCAGCTCTGTAAACACTGTGGTAACCGTGGCGTCGGTTTTTGCCGTACCGGCTCTAGCCCGAGTCCGATAATGAATTAAATAATGAAAGTTTGGAAGAACAAGCTGATCGACCCGAACCACATTTGCAAGCACAACTTGAGCAGGACGTAGTGCATTTAAGTTAGTCATATTTTGCTGAAATGGGTGTAGCCGAACTTTTTTTCACCCGAGCTATGAACGGAGAACAGAGGCTTACTCCTGGTTAGTGAGCAAATTAGCCGCCGTAACATTACAGCTTGCAATTATATAATTATATAAGACTCTTGAGATTGACCATTTTGTTACACAGTTTTAGGTAAAAGCTGCCCACAGCTGAATGGTAAACCCTTACCAAAACAATAACATAACATAGCAAGTTAGCTGAGCACTACCGTGGATTGCAGACATAAAATTATTGTTTATAAAAATAAATTCATTTCCACACTTGATCACTATTCCTGATTGTAAGAACGACAAACAATCTGCATAATTCTACACACTTGTAGGTAAAAGTGGACCCACAAAACAAAACTATTTCAACACAATAACATTAGCTAGCAGGTTAGCAGAGGCCTACAGCTGTGCACTGGGTGTATACAGTAGCTACAACACAAAACTCTGCATTTGAAATCTCGGCAGCAGATAAATCCACAAATAATCAAGCATACTTACAGGTTGTGATCCTGAAGTGCCAGATTGTCCCAA
The DNA here is from genome assembly GCF_019703515.2 of Myxocyprinus asiaticus. Lineage (NCBI taxonomy): Eukaryota > Metazoa > Chordata > Actinopteri > Cypriniformes > Catostomidae > Myxocyprinus > Myxocyprinus asiaticus. The sequence continues at coordinate 41,510,231 of NC_059379.1, forward strand.
CAAAATGGGAACTGCACCGTCTTTCAGGGCTAACCATCTTTAAAATACAGCATTGGTTGTGGTTGTACTGCTGAGGAATAATGGAAGTCCAAACAAAGATGTTTTGCTTTTGCAGTGAACAAAACAGCGTCTTCTCGACATGGTGACAACACTAACACAACTCATCCTGGCCTCAGTTATAACTATGTTTGTTTGAGGGTAGGCCAAAGTAGCCCTTAGGCTGGCATTATGCAAATGTATTACATAGTGATGTAGATACTTTACGGATGAAATGGCTGGACTACAAACAGCCCGTTACTTGTAGTTCATGAGCAGTGTTGTCTGTGGGAGAGAATAGCTCCCTTTTGCATGGACTTTGTGCTTTGTAACTTTGCAGACCTTTTACATGCACAAAGAGCTATAAAGGAAAGGTAAAATCCCCAAAAAGCATAATAGGGCTTCTTTAATTTAGTTGTCAATGAAGAATGAATCCATGAGAAAGTCTTCCATAGTACATAAATCCACAGGGAACAATCAGTATAATCCAAGCAATAGCATTGCAAGCATCTGCATTAAGTGCGAGAGAGAGTCTATTTACCACGTGGCATTCACTTTTAGCATTTTCGAGAAATGAATACCGCATCCCATTTCCGGGAAGCGCGGTAAAATGACATCATTGGCACTACTATGGCAAGCCTGCTTACAACTCCCGCAACGTAACAATTGGTTAATTAGTTTGCAAATTATAAAATAGAACACCTGTTTTAACAGAATCGCAAGTGCTACAGAAAATCGAGGTCCACCCTGCTTCACCAAAGGTCCACACACTAGAACATTTCTGGCCTCTCCACTAGGCAACAAGCAGTACTCTCCAGGTACTTTAGAACTCCGCAGCTTTTAGCAAGTAACAGATCAAGGTTTTGCCAGGCTATGATTTAAAGTAAAGGTTATAAAATAAGGACAATACGTTTGCACAGAAAAGAACATTGTGTTCGTCAAACCAGTTCATGAGGTTTTTAAAACCCTGTGAGATGCATCACTGCAGGTCAGTGTTTAATTACTCCTGGCTCAACTCTTCATCACTGCTCACTGATCCTCTTAAATTCCAGCACACCAAAGGAAACTGGAGAGATATTTGAGCACTAGCATCCTTCGGTGGCCCTTGAGAATGAAAGAGAGCCTGCGGATGCTATATGTTCTCATCTGAGCATGGCCAGTTACCTGCAAATCTTCATCAAAATCATCGTAATCCTGAGACGAGGGCCAAGCGGTACTTAACATACATTTTATGGTATTGGCCCTGTGCCAGCGAGTGTTTTGAGCGTGTGGATGTCTGTAGATGTGTGTGTGTTCTCCCTCCTGTGGTCATGTGACAACCTCTGTTGTGACTATCTCTGGGGTTCCGACTCTTCAGTGGGCTGCTGAAGTCAGCAAAGCTCTGCACAGCTTTAATGGACATCAGTGTACTTTAGCCTGATTGTTTAACCAGGACGGCGCTAAGGATTCTTTTTTCCCCTCTTTTTTTTTTTTTTTTTTTTTTTAATTTGTCAGTTGTCGTGCTTGTCACTTTACTTATTGGATGACTGGTTTCCCATTGGCAGAGGTTCTTTCTTACAGTAAGTGCAGTGAGGGGGGCTGTACCTGGAAAGGCTAGTTTTTTCAATATAGATGCAGTTACTTCTGCAGTGACACTTCCGGTTTCTTTCAGCACATAGAACTGCTTTCAACTGGCACTTTGTTCAAACTGTGCTAAAAATGCCTCAAAAAGTGCTGTTTGTGGAGTTGCAACATGCCATTTCCAAAAGAATATTGAATGGTTGGAAGATTGTTGGCTTCTTTAAATTTCCATTAGGATCAATGAATCAGGACAAACTCTGGATTTAACTAATTATAATATTTCACTGATCACCATCATTATTGCGTCTGCACTAAAAATACTCAATTGCCCCGCAACTGCTGTCTGAAAATTTACATTTTTCAAGAAGGAATTGCACAATATCCAATTGCAAAAGGAAGTTTTACATTTCTAAAGCAAAACCGCTGTGACAGAAATGAGGCCAAATTTTATCTAACGACGGTCTTATTAAACAAGATCATCACGTGTGATCTAACAAGGATGAACCGCAACCTGTCTCACCACCACCTCAGTGCTTTCAGGCTGTTTGTGAGTGGATATACCAATACAAATAATTCACTATTACTAAAATTTGTCCTTGCATTTCTTTTTAATTCAGTAACTTAATCTAAATCGTCTGTTTGCATAATGAATATTGAATATGTAATATGTTAATATGAACTGTATCTGGAGTAATGATTTAAGCAGTAAATACACATACTGCATGTCTGATGGTAGTTTTCATTTTTAAATGTCACATTTCTCAGCCTTTAGAAGTGTGTTGAATGTGCGAGAATGTGTATTCATCAACTTGTAAAACATACAGGCCTGAGTTCCGGTTTGGCAATGTGAGGTGAAGACACGTGTCGGCAGAGCTCCTGACATTTTCTGATAATATTTGTCCTAATAGTACTATTTAAGCAATCCAAATCTGATTTTTCTTTCTTTTTGTATTTATTAGTGTTAAAGGGGTGTTCGTTACAGTCGTACTGATATAGCAAGATAAGTAAGAGCAAATCAGCAGTAAATGCCCTGCCAGCAACGAGAACCAGTATAGCTAGCAAGCTAGCTTCGATGGCTAGAAGTCTGAAGAATCCCCTTCAGATAATGATGGTGTTCCATGAGCCAACTAGTAACAGAGCTGACGAAGCTTCGATAAAGGAACATATTTCAGCCCTGATTCAAGAGTCGATGGTGCCGCTTCAAGCATCGGTGAATGCACTAACAGAGGCTTTGGCAGATTTTCAGTCTCGCTTGTGTGCCACAGAGACTCTCGCGGGCAATAATTTCGCTGCATTGGCGGCGGCCGAAACAACTATTAAAACTCTGAAAGAACAAAATGTGATACTTCTGGATCGAGTTGATGACTTTGAAAATCAGTCACAGAGAGCAAATTTCAGGATTTTAAACATCCCAGAGAACAGTGAGAAAGGCCATTATACAATTAAGTTTGTGTCTGAGATGCTAATGGAAGTCATGGGTCAAGACGTTTTTGAAAAACCTCCCTGCACACCGATCTTTGGGCCCAAAACCACAGGAAGGAAGACCTCCTCGTCCACTGGTTGTGTGTTTTCATAGATTCCAGGAGAAGGAAAAGGCATTAAGATGGTCCAGACAAAATGAGGCAAAATATAAGGGCTCTACTTTGAGGATTCATCAAGACATCTCCGCCACTCTCGCCAGAAAGCGTGCTGCCTTTAAAAACGTCGAACAGTTGCTGTACCAGAAGGATGTACGATTTCAGCTGCTTCATCCAGCATGACTACGAGTTCATTATGATGATGAAACATTACTCTTCAACACGCCTGAAGAAGCTCAGCAGTTTTATGATCAGCAGATTGCTACACGTGAATAACTCTTGATAGGGCAATGATGCTGTGAATTACAGAAGAGTCATGTGGACTATTAAGTAGGCCTAAGACATTACAAGGATTGAAAGACTTAATTTACATTCAAGTACATACCCCCCCCCCCTTTTTTTAAAGTACATTTTTTGGGTGGTTTATAAGTTGTTCTCTACGTTGACAATTGAAATGCCTTATTTTTATATTCATTAAGTACATTATTAATCCAGCAGTTGAGATCAGGTTTAAAATGCTGTATGTATGCTTTGCATTTATACCTTTTGTTTACTAATGTGGCACTTGGTTTACAGTGGCATGCAAAAATTTGGGCACCCCAGGCCAACATTACTGTTGCTGTGAATAGTTAAGTTAGTAGAAGATTAATTGATCTCCAAAAAGCATAAAGTTAAAGATGAAACATTCTTTTCAACATTTTAAGCAAGATTAGTATATAATTTTTGTTTTGCACAATTTTAGAGTGAAAAAAAGGAAAGGAGCACCATGCAACAGTTTGGGCACCCCAAGAGATTTTAGCTCTCAGATAAATTTTACCAAGGTCTCAGACCTTAATTAGTTTGTTAGGGCTATGGCTTGTTCACAATCATCTTTTGGAAAGGCAAGGTGATGCAAATTTCAAAGATTTACAAATACTCTGATGACTCAAACCTTGTCCCAACAATCAGCAGCCATGGGCTCCTCTAAGCAGCTGCCTAGCACTCTGAAAATGAAAACAATTGATGCCCACAAAGCAGGAGAAGTCTATAAGAAGACAGCAAAGCGTTTTCAGGTAGCTGTTTCCTCAGTTCGTGATGTAATTAAGAAATGGTAGTTAACAGGAATGGTGGAGGTCAAGTTGAGGTCTGGAAGACCAAGAAAACTTTCAGAGAGAACTGCTCATTGGATTGCTAAAAAGGTAAATCAAAACCCCTGTTTGACTGCAATAGACCTTAAGGAAGATTTAGCAGACTCTGGAGTAGAGGTGCACTGTTCTACTGCGCAGTGACACCTGCACAAATATGACCTTCATGGAAGTGTCATGAGATGAAAACCTTTCCTGCATCCTCACCACAAAATGCAGCATCAGAAGTTTGCAAATGAACATCTAAACAAGCCTGATGCATTTTGGAAACAAGTCCTGTGGACTGATGAATTAAAATCTAACTTTTTGGCCACAATGAGCAAAGGTATGCTTGTAGAAAAAAGGGTGCAGAATTTCATGAAAAGAACACCTCTCCAACTGTTAAGCACAGGGGTGGATCAATCATACTTTAGGCTTGTGTTGCAGCTAGCATGGGGAGCATTTCATTGGTAGAAGGAAGGATCTATTTAATTAAATACCATCAAATTCTTGAAGCAAACATCATACCATCTGTAAAAAATCTGAAGATGAAGAGGATGGCTTCTACTACAGTATAACAGTCCTAAACACACCTCAAAATCCACAATGGATGACCTCAAGAGGCGCAAGCTGAAGGTTTTGCCATGGCCCTCACAGTCCCCCGACCTAAACATCGAAAATCTGTGGATAGACCTCAAAAGAGCAGTGCATGCAAGACGGCCCAAGAATCACAGAACTAGAAGCCTTTTGCAAGGAAGAATGGGTGAAAATCCCCCAAAACAAGAATTGAAAGACTCCAAGAAAAGCGTTTACAAGCTGTGATACTTGCCAAAGGGGGTGTTAATAAATACTGACCAAACTTTTGCTTCAGGCCCTTTTCCTTTTTTGTTTTTTTTTGAAACTGTAAAAGATGGAAATAAAAAAGTAAAATTGCTTAAAATATTAAAGAAATATGTCATCTTTTGCTCGCTTAGCTATTCACAGCAACAGAAATTTTGATTAGGGGTGCCCAAACTTTTGCATGCCTCTGTATTAATAGTGCCTGTGATATGTTTATACACTTATTTATATGCATGATCTTATATCTTATGTACCCCTTTTTATTTTTTATTTTTTTTATTTCTCTTATTATTGTCGCATCATGTTGGGAGCTCTGGGCAAACAATATGTAAGGATATGGAATTGGACCAACGGGAGCCAAGAGACAGTTGTGAGCTGCGGTTTGTCTTTGTTCAACAGACAAATCGTCTAGGTTACTAGTGTAACCTCTGTTCCCTGATGGAGGGAACGAGACGTTGTGTCAATGTAGTGACACTAGGGGTTCGATCTTGAGAGCCCCAGTCACCTTTGCTTAAAATAGAAAAGGCCAATGAGAATTGGCGAGTGGAATTTGCATGCCACTCTCTGCTCCGGACATACGGGTATAAAAGAAGATGGCGTGCACCACTCATTCAGATTTATGCTGATGAGCCGATAGAGAGTCCCAGCCATGTCAGCAGCCGGTTCAGTGCCATGACAGGAGGGACACAATGTCTCGTTCCCTCCATCAGGGAACAGAGGTTACACTAGTAACCTAGACGTTCCCTGTCTGTCACTCACTCAACGTTGTGTCAATGTAGTGACACTAGGGGTTCCTATAGGAAATGCCGCAGGCGCTGAACCGTGTCACGAGCTACGGAAGAGTGGACATGGGCAAGCTGCTGCGTGCCTCGCAGCGAGCACTCAACCATGTCGTGACCTTCCAGCGAGTTAGGTAAGGCATCTCCCTAGTCCCACTAAGGGGGCACTTTCCCAAGGAGGCTACAGGTGGTGGCCTTTCCTGATATTTGCTGTTAAGCAATTTCCCGCCGAGCACCTTGGAATAACGCTGGGAAGTGCTCTTCCCTTTCTAGGAGGAAGGGCACTACGGAGACCACATCCTACTGGAGAGAGGTTAACATGTGGAAAATACCTCACATGGACTTACCAACAGGAAAGTTCACATATGGAATGATGCTACTGGGAGGACCCTATCTATGGAGAGGGTACACAGCAACAGTGGCTGAAGCAGAGTGAAGCTCTATTGAGGGGAAACACAGGGTTCACCTGAGGGGAAGCTGAACAGTGGAAATGTGTCACACGGGATTACCAAGAGGGGAATCACCACGTATGGAGCACTGAGCCAGAGTACACAGGCTCACCTGAAAAGGGGCATACCATGTGTACTGGGCCTGGTGGTGTCACTCCTCTGCCGAGTTAGTCACCAAACAGTGCTTAAGACTTAAAAAGGCATCAAGGGTTCACCAGTTACGGGTAACTGTTGTGGACAAAATAGCACACATTATCACCTTGAAAAAGGGGAAAGGCGTAAATTCAAGTGGTACACCCAACTGGCTGCCCGGCCTACCTGCTGTTACACTCGGGACGAAACCGGTTCTATGCGTAGGTTGTAAAACCTTGCAAAGGTATTGGGTGTAGCTCAACCCGCAGCTATATATATGTCTGCTAGAGAGGCCCCCCTTGCCAGTGCCCAGGAGGATGCAACACCTCTAGTGGAGTGCGTCCAGACTCCCAAGGGGCATGGCAGATCTTGTGACTGGTAAGCCAAGGAAATGGCATCCACAATCCAATGGGCCAACCTCTGTTTGGAGACAGCTTTCCCCTTCTGCTGCCCTCCATAGCAGACAAAGAGCTGCTCCGAGTGTCTGAAGCTCTGCGTGTGGTCCAGATAGGTGCGCAGGGCGCGAACTGGACATAGCAATGACAAGGCCGGGTCTTCCTCCTCTGAAGGGAGCGCTTGCAGGTTCACCACCTGGTCCTGAAAGGGAGTGGTGGGAAATTTGGGCACGGGGCCTGAAGATCACGTGAGAGTGTGCCGGCCCAAACTCCAGGCATTCGCTGGTGATAGAGCGCCTGTATGTCCCCCACCCTCTTGATGGAAGTGAGCGCCACCAGGAGGGCCATCTTCAGTGACAAAGTGCTGAGCTCGGCCTGCTCCAGGGGCTCAAAGGGGGCTCTCTGTAGGGCAGGTAGGACCACAGAGAGATCCCAAGAGGGAATCAGGTGTGGTCTAGGAGGATTCAACATCCTCGTGCATTTGAGGAACCTGGTGATCAGGTCATGCTGTCGTGAGGGTCTCCCATCCAGTGTATCATGATCTGCTGCTATAGCAGCCATGTACACCTTCAGGGTAGAGTGAGACAGCCGTCTCTTCAGCCCTTCCTGTAGGAAAGACAATACAGACCCAACTGCACACCTCTGTGGGTCTTCCCCAAGGGAAGAACACCAGTTCGCGAAGAGACACCACTTCAAGGCTTACAGCCGCCTCGTAGAGGGGGCCCTGTCCTGAGTGATTGTATTTACCACCGCTGGCGGAAGGTCCGCTAGGTCTTCCATGTCCTGTCCAGGAGCCAGATGTGGAGGTTCCAGAGTTCTGGCCATGGGTGCTGGAGCGTGCCCTGCCCCTGAGTGAGAAGGTCTTGCCTCAGGGGAATGCACCAGGGAGGGGCTACTGCCAGGAGCATCAGATCTGAGAACCAAGTCTGGTTAGGCCAGTACTGTGCAATGAACAGTACTTGCTGCCCATCCTCCCAGACTTAGCACAGAGTCTGTGCAATGAGGCTCACTGGAGGACACGTATACTTGCATAACCCCTGAGGCCAGCTGTGTGCCAAGGCATTTGTGCTGAGAGGAGCTTCGGACAGGGAGTACCAAAGGGAGCAGTGAGAGGACTCTCGGGAGGCGAACAGGTCTACCTGCGCCTCCCCAATTCTCTCTCAAATCAGCTGGACTATATGGGGGTGGAGTCTCCACTCCCCGTGGAGCGTTACCTGTCATGAGATTGCATCCGCTGCAAGGTTGAGGACGCCCGGAATGTGAGTGGCTCGCAGAGACCTCAGCATCTGCTGACTCCAAAGGAGGAGGCGGCGGGCGAGCTGCGACATGCGACGTGAGCGTACACCACCTTGGCAGTTTATGTACGCCACGGTCGCTGTGTTGTCAGTCCGGATCAACACATGCTTGACCTGAATCAACGGCCGAAGCCTCCACAGGGCCAGCAATACTGCCAGAAACTCGCAGTTGATGTGCCATTGGAGTCGGGGCCCTGTCCAGAGCCCCGATACTGCTTGCTGTAAGTTCACCCGGGTCAGACTGGTCGGAGTCAGTCGCCTCATCCCTGGGTCACCCGTGTCAGGGCCACCTCGAAGCCTGTCTGGGGTTCTTGGGGGCCGGCTGATGGGCAGGTGTAGCCACCTTTCTGCGGGAGGATCTTCTTCTCACAGACCGGCATACGGGCTCTGATGGTACAGGAGCCGGTGCTGCCGCCGCAGGAGGACGGCCCTGGCGAGAAGCAGACAGGCTTCTCCCTTCCCTCTTTAAATACAACTATACTCTCGGACTTAAGCTTTTGCCAATTCATATCTAGTGTGATTGACAATTTTCTACTAATGAATAAAACAGACTCTATATCGCCATCATTACTATGGGAGATGTTTAAAGTGGTAATAAGGGGGGAAATAATATCGCATACCGCTTTACACAATGGAGTAAAGAAACAAGCACAGGATAAACTTATTGAATATATACAGGAAAATTATCACCAATATACTATGGCTCCAACTCCTGAGTTATATAGAGAGACGAACTATGTGTCTTAAGACAAAATATGATTTATTATTGACAGAAAAAAACAGAGCGAGATCTGGTTTTTGCTCGGGCTAGGTTTACGAAAATGGTGAAAAGGCAGGTCGTCTTCTCGCCCAACAATTATAAAGTAAATCAGCATCTCAGCTTATTCCCATGATTAGGAAAACATCTCAAGAAACTACAGTCAATCCTCAAGAAATGAATTATATTTTTCAAAAATACTATTCAGGCTCATACACTTCAAAATTCCCACAAGATGACTCTCATATGTCAACATTCCTGGCTAACGTGAACTTACCCACAGTTAAACAAGAACAAAAGAGAAATTTACATAAACCTTTACAACTTCAAGAAATAGAAGATTCAATTAAAGCCATGCAGAGTGGCAAAGCCACAGAACCAGACAGATTTTCCATCAAGTTCTATAAAATATTCTCCTCAAAATTGGCCCCGCTGCTCCTTAGTATGTTCAATCATTCTCTTGAACAGTTGACACTCCCATCAAGCCTTACACAGGCCCATTTAACAGTTCTCCTGAAGTCAGGTAAAGATGCTCTTGATTGTAGTTCATATAGGCCGATTTCCTTATTAAATGTGGATGTTAAAATGTTCTCTAAAATACTAGCCTCTAGAATTGAGCATATAATACCAGATGTTATTTCACAAGACCAGACAGTCTTCATTAAGGGGCATCACTCCTTCACTAATATTTGAAAACTTCTTAATGTTGTGCATTCTGCTGCGTCAGAGAGTAGTCCTGAGGTGATTATTTCTCTAGATGCAGAGAAAGCATTTGATAGAGTCGAATGGAAATGTTTATTTGCGGTATTAGGCAAATTTGGATTTGGCTCAATTTATTTCCTGGATTCGCATGCTTTATCATCAACCAAAGGCAGCTGTCATCACAAATAAGATATACTCACAATATTTTGATCTGTCTAGAGGTACACAGCAAGGCTGTCCCCTTAGCCCTCTGCTATTTATCTTGGCCATTGAACCATTGTCATCAACACTCAGAACATCACAATCTATCAGTGGTATTAAGAGAATGGGTGTCAAGTATAAAGTTTCCTTATATGTTGACAGTCTCTTACTATATTTAACTGACCCACTACCATGTGCCTCTGAAGTTGTGATAATACTAGAAAACTATGGGCACTTTTAAGGTAATAAATTAAATGTTTCTAAAAGTATATGCTTCCCCATAAACCATAAGGCAGATCAGATTGTGGATACAGACTTACTCTTTTGTATATCAAAATCAGGATTTAAATACTTAGGAATTAATATCACTCGCTCATACTCGGGTCTGTTTAAGGCGAATTACAACCCTATACTTAAACTTGAATCTGACTTCCAACGATGGAGTGTTATATATTTATCTCTAGCTGGTAAAGTTAATTGTGTTAAAATGAATGTGCTACACAGACTATTGTATTTGTTTCAGAGTCTCCCACTTTTCTTGCCAAAATCCTTTTTTCAACTGATTAACAGATTGCTGTCGTCTTTTATATGGGGGGGGATGCCAAGAACATTTAGAAAGTTTCTTGAGAGACAAAAAAAGGATGGAGGGCTGGCTCTCCCAAATCTGATAAATGATTATTGGGCAGCCTGGTTTCAGTCTCCACATACAAATTGGTGTGCAGCAGAGGCTAAATCGTGTAAGTCAACTTCACTTGCTGTGCTGATTACAGTGAAGTCACCATTCTAACCATCGCAGTTTTCCTCAAGTCCAGTTGTAATTTCAACTCTCAAAATATATAATCAGTTCAGACAAGCATTTCAACTTACAGGTTTTTCCCTTAGAAAATCCTATATGTAATAATCATCTTTTTCCAGCTGCCAAACTAGTCTCTACTTTCAAGCAATGGCAAGACCTGGGCCTGGTTAAATGTAGTGACTTTTTTATTGATAACATTTTTGCTACATACAATGATCTTGTTAAAAAAGAAAATATGTTAAAAAATCCAGTTTTTTTCATTATCTTCAAGTTCGTCACTTCATCCAAGCTCAGTGCTCGGGGTTCCCTCAAAGACCTCCTTAATCAAGATTAGATTTAGTTCTGCAGGTCCCACCACATCTTAAGGGATCCATCTAAAAAATATACAACTTAATTATGTCCTTCTGAAATACATCAATAGAAAAGATCAAAGCAGCATGGGTAGTAGAGCTAGACACTGATATATCCAAAGACACTTGGGACAAAGCCACTGAAAGAGTGAGTGGGACTTCATCTTGTGCACAACTCAGTCTGATTCAGATGAAAGTGCTATACTGTATTCATTATAGTAAAACCAAGTTGGCCAAACTGTATCCAAATGTAGATGAAACAAGTGATCGTTGCAATGCTTTTAAGGCAGATTTAACCCATATGTTCTGGTCATGCTACAAACTGAGACAATTTTGGTTCTCAGTTTTTGATATTTTAAATTCAGCTTTTAAATTGAGAATTCACCCTAACCCAATAATGGGTTGTTTGTTGCCAGTGAAGATGATGTTCAAATAACTAAAGATAAAGAGCATGCTATGGCTTTTGCAACCTTAATAGCTAGAAGGAGAATTCTTCTAGAATGGAAGTCACCCAACCCACCTAAATGATCATCTTTTTTTCTTTCTTTTTTTTTTGGCATCTGGGATTGTTGTGTTGGGATGGGAAGAAAAATTTCAAAAAGAATACCTTTGGAAGTGTTTTTGTCACTGAACAATTCTATGTACTTGTTCTGATATATATATATATATATATATATATATAGACATAAAACATACAGGTCTATTAAAACAAGTTAAAACTGGTTTTGTCAGCAAGTTCAGCAAGAACCTACAAACTGTATATTTATTCGCTATAAACCATAGATATCGCTTCATAATAACTTTTATTAACATAAACATTACTAAATTATATTGGTTAACATATTATTAAAATTTTAACACTGCCCATATCCACCACTGAAAGCTGCTGAACCTGGACATCACTAATTTAATTTATAATCAGATTATATAATTTATTTTTTTATTTATTTTATTTTTTTTTTTGCTATCAGAGCAGTTATAATAAAATGAAAATAATTTAACTAAGATAAGTGTAGTCTGCAAAAAGAACAACTAATGAAACTAAAAAACGGACATATACAGCATTTACAATATAAAGGAGTTGAAAACATAGTGATGAGAAGCTGTCATTACACAGCAGAAGGTGTAAATGCATACTCAAATAAATCAGATAAACTTTTTTGTAAACCAGAATCAGAATCAGCTTTATTGCCAAGTATGCTTACACATACAAGGAATTTGTCTTGGTGACAGGAGCTTCCAGTACACAACAATACAAAAACAATACAAAAACAGCAGCAAGACATAGATAATAATAAAAAATAAAACATATACACATACGTACACACATACACATAGGTAGTGCAAATCTGATACAATCTGTTATGTACAGTGCAAATGTTTTTTTTTTTTTTTTTTTTTTTTTCAGAGGAGTGAAATGGCAGAAGAGGTTGGATAAATAAAAGAAAGACTAACCAGTTAATTTACATTTAACCATCTGAATACATCAAAAAATTTTTGCACATTTTGATGATTGCTTCAATTCCACCAGAGCAATACAAACAATCAGCGATGTAGTGTTTTATCACGCTACATCACTAATTGTTGGAAAATACAGCTCACTACTGGAAAAGCTACACTGTTTACTTTCAAATGTTTTGTACATTTAGAAAAGTATCTTTGTGAGGTTTGAGGTCATCCTTTATAAGGACAAAACATCTCCTCCTGCAGCAGCTGTCACGAAATGAGAATAAAGGTGGCAGGTATTATTTTCCACTAGGGAGCTGTTTAATTGCTAACAGCCAATGACTTTTACCTCCTGTACCCACACAGAAATGTGCCAGGAAAGGGAACCATTAAACACTGTCCTGAAGATATCATTCTTGTCAGATCAGTGAGGTGAATTTATCCTCTAAAACTAACCATCTCCTTTGAGCTGCTCTTTGCATTACCTGATGCTAATATATCTTAATTATTGCATACTGGATAATTTTTTGAAATAATTACACTCAGTCATTAATAAATTAGTAAGAAATGGGAAGGAAAGGAGATGTTAACCTTGCAGAAATAATTAGATAGAAGGAACCGAGTTGAGGTCTTGTCGTTTGTCACTCGCTGATTTGCCCGAAAATATTCTCGTTTTCAAAATGAGGGGGGTGGAATAGTCAGGAAGATCACTCACATAGTCGACTATTAAAATCAGTAATCGTGCAACCCCTATTTCATAGCAGTATATCTGGCAATAATGGTTTTGCTTCTTTAGCTCAAATCACACATTAAAAAATAAAAAATAAAATAAAAATACATATAAAAAATAGGCTGGTCCAGCTAATTTGCACATACGTTCTAAAGTACATCAATATGATTTGCTTCGGGGTGTAGGGCTTTACTGGTTGTTTAGATCAGTGTTACTATCAGAAATAATTGGTAATTATTTCTGTAGTTATTAATCAATATTTAAATTAATTAATTGGATCTAACTCATTAAAACCTCATATGGGACTCCAGTAAATGTAGTGTGCTACGTTTAGGAGCAAGTTTGGTTATTAGCAATAATTAATAATTATCAAAGATAATTATTCATTATTAAAATCAATAGAACATTGATGAGAATCAATGTTAGCTTTTTTTAATCCTTTAAAATCAACACTTATCAAAGATAATCGTTAATTGTTAACATCGATGAAACATTAATTACAATTAACACTAGCTTATTGATCATTCAAATTCAATCAAAGATAATTATCAATTATCAAAAATCAATAGAATATTAATAAGGATTAACATTGACGGGGCACCAACCTGAAATCAGGGACTAATAACCGAATATTAAAACAGTCTCAATATTAGATTGTTTTCTTAGGAAAATCGACATCCGAAGAATACCGTCAGCATGACACAGGCATATGCAAAACAAACCAAAACACTTCTCTTTGTAATATAAACAAAGTTTATTTATGCAGTAATATCAATTAATAATTAATACAATGCAGTCAATAAACTTCCGACTTACAACTACAAACTAAACAGTGATATGATTAGATATGGAAATAAAAAGAATCCTATAACACATAAGATGTGTGTGTATCAGTGTGTGTGTGTGTCAGTGTGGTTAGTGAGAGAGAGAGAGAGAGAGAGAGAGATTATTAAGTGACAGCCCGAAAGCTGATTTCGCGATAGCTGGAGATAAAGCAGCCGCGTTCATCACTCAGAGACGCGGTTTTACGAGCGAGTCCCTTGTTATTTGACTCTTTAATGGATGAACTCAGTTGCTGTCTCACCCGCGATGGCGAAAATGCACAACAGTCCAATCTGGTTGGACCACAATACAGCAAAACAAATTTGTGATAATTAATACCCTGAGTATTAATAATGAGCAGACATGGCGGTCCGTAAACTGTACAAGCAAAAACCTTGAAACACAAGAATAACACGCTATAATATTCTATCTCTGCCCAGACGTAACCTCTTACTTGAATCGCATGAGGACACAGGTAGAATGTGTTTTCCTCCGTCCTTTAACTCTGACCCGGTTTCTTGAGGCTCGTGTGATGACGAGAGCCGTTTCCTCGCGCTGTCGGCGGCCGGTACGGCTGTTGATTCTCAGAGGGCGGTACGGCTGTTGATTCTCGGCGGGCTGGCGGAGAACTCAGAAATGTCGACTTGATTGAAGATGGAAGAGAAATCTTTAATCTCTTCACTTCTGTAGGCAAACGGATGAAGATGCGGATTGCTCGGTGGTCTCCTTCGGATCCGTTAGAGTGTTCGGTTGAACACAGAGTAATCTCAACTCGTCCAGCGAGATGGAGATTGTATGGCTACAGTTTCAAGTCGGACATTACTTCCTTATGCCACGAGGTTACACCGGAGAGCAGCAAAAAGCTACGTCCGTATTCGGTGAACGAAGTCGCCGGAAGCCACTTTGGAAGCATTTCAGAATTATTTGAAGTCCTGATGATGTCATGTTTGAGGGACGTTCTGTTGTGTGCCTCATCCAATAGGAGTTGAGAGCTCGATCCTTTAGAGGGCAAGGCTTCATGGATCCGTAGTCTGTTTTGGACTCCCTTTGTTTGATTTTGGCGCGATTTTTATCAGTACAACATCTGACTTAGAAGGAGGGGGCTTGAGGAATGTTTTTTATGACTGTTAGGCCTGCTTTTGTCTTCTATCTGAATACATGAGGCCCAACAGGGGTGTTAACACACCATTCAACGCTAGCATCACATGCCATTTCGATTGCCACATTAAAAGCTTGTTTTGATTGTATGACACTTTAAACAGTCATTGGCAACAGGGTCAGTGTTCAGAATCAGAATGAGCTTTATTGCCAAGTATGCTTACACATACAAGGAATTTGTCTTGGTGGCAGGAGCTTCCAGTACACAACAATACAACAGCAATATTTAAAAATTGAATAAAAAATAAATAAATATTGAAAAGAAAATAAAGTATATAAAGAATACACAATAGACAATATATAAAGACAAATATATATATATATATACAGGTGCATCTCAATAAATTAGAATGTCGTGGAAAAGTTCATTTATTTCAGTAATTCAACTCAAATTGTGAAACTCGTGTATTAAATAAATTCAGTGCACACAGACTGAAGTAGTTTAAGTCTCTGGTTCTTTTAATTGTGATGATTTTGGCTCACATTTAACAAAAACCCACCAATTCACTATCTCAAAAAATTAGAATATGGTGACATGCCAATCAGCTAATCAACTCAAAACAACTGCAAAGGTTTCCTGAGCCTTCAAAATGGTCTCTCAGTTTGGTTCACTAGGCTACACAATCATGGGGAAGACTGCTGATCTGACAGTTGTCCAGAAGACAATCATTGACACCCTTCACAAGGAGGGTAAGCCACAAACATTCATTGCCAAAGAAGCTGGCTGTTCACAGAGTGCTGTATCCAAGCATGTTAACAGAAAGTTGAGTGGAAGGAAAAAGTGTGGAAGAAAAAGATGCACAACCAACCGAGAGAACCGCAGCCTTATGATTGTCAAGCAAAATCGATTCAAGAATTTGGGTGAACTTCACAAGGAATGGACTGAGGCTGGGGTCAAGGCATCAAGACACAGACATGTCAAGGAATTTGGCTACAGTTGTCGTATTCCTCTTGTTAAGCCACTCCTGAACCACAGACAACATCAGAGGCGTCTTACCTGGGCTAAGGAGAAGAAGAACTGGACTGTTGCCCAGTGGTCCAAAGTCCTCTTTTCAGATGAGAGCAAGTTTTGTATTTCATTTGGAAACCAAGGTCCTAGAGTCTGGAGGAAGGGTGGAGAAGCTCATAGCCCAAGTTGCTTGAAGTCCAGTGTTAATTTTCCACAGTCTGTGATGATTTGGGGTGCAATGTCATCTGCTGGTGTTGGTCCATTGTGTTTTTTGAAAACCAAAGTCACTGCACCCATTTACCAAGAAATTTTGGAGCACTTCATGCTTCCTTCTGCTGACCAGCTTTTTAAAGATGCTGATTTCATTTTCCAGCAGGATTTGGCACCTGCCCACACTGCCAAAAGCACCAAAAGTTGGTTAAATGACCATGGTGTTGGTGTGCTTGACTGGCCAGCAAACTCACCAGACCTGAACCCCAAGAGAATCTATGGGGTATTGTCAAGAGGAAAATGAGAAACAAGAGACCAAAAAATGCAGATGAGCTGAAGGCCACTGTCAAAGAAACCTAGGCTTCCATACCACCTCAGCAGTGCCACAAACTGATCACCTCCATGCCACGCCGAATTGAGGCAGTAATTAAAGCAAAAGGAGCCCCTACCAAGTATTGAGTACATATACAGTAAATGAACATACTTTCCAGAAGGCCAACAATTCACTAAAATGTTTTTTTTTATTGGTCTTATGATGTATTCTAATTTTTTGAGATAGTGAATTGGTGGGTTTTTGTTAAATGTGAGCCAAAATCATCACAATTAAAAGAACCAAAGACTTAAACTACTTCAGTCTGTGTGCATTGAATTTATTTAATACACGAGTTTCACAATTTGAGTTGAATTACTGAAATAAATGAACTTTTCCACGACATTGTAATTTATTGAGATGCACCTGTATATATATATTTATATACATACACACACACACACACATACATATATATCTATACACACACATATACATAAATACATACTGTATACACATACACACACACACACACACACACAGACATCCACATACATAAATACACAATTTGGCAACAGTTCAAAAAGGTAGTGGGCAGGGTGAGTGGGGTACAGAGTGATTTTTCCAGCCTTTTTCCTCACTCTGGAAGTGTATAGTTCTTGAAGGGAGGGCAGGGGGCAACCAATAATCCTCTCAGCAGTCCGAACTGTCCTTTCGTAGTCTTCTGATATCCGATTTCGTAACTGAACCAAACCAGACAGATACTGAAGTGCAGAGAACAGACTCAATGACTGATGAGTAGAACTGTATCAGCAGCGCCTGTGGGTTGAAGGTTGAACTTCCTCAACTGGCGAAGGAAGTACAACCTCTGCTGGGCCTTTTTCACAATGTTGTAACTATTTGTGCTTTGAGTGGCACATTATAGCAATTGACTGAATCACAACACAGAGCTGGGGATAATACTGAAGCTGACGCTTCACTCCATAAAGCGCAACGTATTCTGCAGAGGTTACATGAGTCATGTGGAAGTCACTTAAGAGTAAACAAACAGACAATGCCTCTGTCTATAGGAATGGGAGTTCTGCCTTTAAGTTAAAAGTTTTGATAATGTATTGAGTGTTACCATTCTCTTATTAGTTTTCTGATGAGTGATCCATGTTTGACATTAGTCAAGTCTCTCATGTTCTTTGTTTGTGCAGGACATGTAAGTGACCATTAAATAAGTTGCTGCCCATGACGAATGTTTCAAAACAGTCACTCATGAGGTTCCATTTGGGTTAGGATCCTGTCTTAGAAGCTACTTGCTTATGTAAACAACAGACAGGGAGGCAGGTCACTAAGGTTGGAAACAGAGTTAATGTCACCGCCTACAGTTGCAATCGAAATTATTCAACCCCCCCCCCAAGACAGTAAGGATTTAAAAAGGTAAGCTTTTCTGATGACCCAGAATTTTTAAACTTTACATCTATATCAGTTGAGTGACACATTCAAAGTCATAGTGTGAATATATAACCTAATATTTGTAAATAGCAGGATTTTTTAAAAATACAGCCATGTCTTAATATTCAAGCCCTATTGCATGTAGCTGTTTCTTAAATATGTAAGGCTACACAAGTAATTGTTTTAAAACAAAATTAAGTCATCAATCTGCAATGGCACTTATTTAGGTTTTAAAATTTAAGTTTAGCATTGTAAGCAAAAATGTATTTCTATGCAAAAAATGCAATTAAAAATAAGCTGTCTCAAAAGCTAATAGAAGAGATTATTTCATTACACAAGAAAGGTCATGGCTAAAAGTACATTTCCAAGGCACTTCAATTTCCAATAGACAAAGTTGGCAGCACCATTCATACATTTCTTTAAATATGGTACAACAGCAACCTTCTTGGGGTGTGGAAGAAAGCAAAACTTCACCAAGGGAAATGTTGACTTGAATATTCAAGAAGTAATAGGAAAGAAGTAGGAAAGACATGTGGAGTCCTGGAAGAAGGTTTTATAGATGTATGACACTAAACTGAAAATGAGTTTTAGACCCATGGGTCAGCAGTACGTTTGGAGTAAGATGACAATATGATGACAAGAATGACACCATCCCCACAGTCAAGCATGGAGGTGGGTCAGTCCTGTTATGGGAGTGTTTTGTGGCTCCAGTAAACGGCTATCCTGACTATGTGACTGACACCATGGATTCTTTCAGGTATCAGGCCATTTTGGCATGAAAAATATGATGCCTTCAGTGTGTAAATTGAAGCTCGGTGGTCACTGGAATTTCCAGCAGGACAATAACACCAAGGATACATCCAAGTTGTCCAAAATCTGGTTCAGGGATATGTCGTGGAATGTCCTTAAATGACAATTTCAGTCCATCATTAAAATTCCATTGCAAACATTTGTTGGGATTTCAAGGAAGCAGTGGCAGCACAGAAACCAAAGAATGTCAATGAGCTGGAAGGTTTTGCTCATGAGAAATGTGTAAAAATTCTAATAGAGAGGTGTCCGAAGCCTAAGAACACTTACCTGAAACATTTATTTGCTGTTATTAAGGATAAAGGATGCTCCACAATGATTGACTTTGGGGGTTGAATATTTTTGACATGACATTTGTGGAGAGAATTTGTTATTTTTCATTTTAAAATTTGGGTAAACTGAACACTTTGTTTTCAAAATCACTCAAATGTGTATTAAAAACTTACTTTGACTGTTACTGAGGTTTTATTTGATGTGTTTTAATTCACATCACCAGAATGTTTTGCTGGTCAGGGGTGTTAAATAATTTTGATTGCAACTGTAGCTAGTACATTCAAATTGATCCTCCAAGTGCTCCAGGTGCAGAGTATTGCACCACAGCAGGACAACCAAAATGTTTGTCACCTCTCAGTTCTTTTTTCACACTATAAAACATATTAGTGAACTGCTCCTCAGTGCCAATCTCTTTGAAGGATCCTGGTAGGGAGTAGGTCAAGGAGTGGGCAAAAGGTTTAGGTGGTAAAGGGTCTAACAGCTGGTTGTGACAGCTCTACAGCCCCATTATGAACACGCTGTGTGTCCTGCTTTCTTAGCCACAGCCGGCCCATTGACACGTGAAACATGGATATAACCCATCAAGCTGTGCTTCTTTATTAGCAGAGATCTCTATGCATAGCAAAACAACTTTAATGCTCCCTGATATCACATCAACATTACATTTGTCAGCTTGCACGACGAATAGACTTAAAGGGAGGGGGCATGTAAAACTGGATGAAGAGAGATACGAGGGCGTGTAGGGGATTTCAGCATATTAATCGTGTTTTGCGTGCCTCTCCATGATTTATTCATGACGACGACTACTCCTTTCCGTGTCTGCTGAGATGAGGATACTACAGAGGGCGTCATGTATACTGCAGCGAACAGCTGTGTTCTGCAGTGAATTAGTCTCCACAAACTCTCTTCAGCCAGTGTCCAGACCTGAGGGGAGAAATTAACTGAACTCACCAGGGCTACATTTATCTAATGGTGACATTCATCTACTGCTCCTTTAAACCAACAGTTGACTTGGAACCTTCTGCCTCAAGACACCACTTGCTCAGGAAAAATCAAAGTGTTTTAAAGGTTCTAACACCACCTTTTGCCCATAATGACCCTTACACAAAAGTTTTGTGGTACATTGGTACAGTAATGATACCACATAACCAGGTGACAATGATTTTGCAAGGTATCAACAGGCTATGTTGGACTGATACAATGTTCCAGTCAAATACACAAAGTCTTGAACACAAAAGTATGCTTAATTTTCCATTTGCTGCTATTTTATCCAAATTTGGCATCACAGTGTACCTGTGCCTAGAGTTGTCAACTCTCAGGACGTCTCATACGAGATGCCTATCGTCCAGCAAAGTGCTTTAGGGGACACCAAAGGGAACCCAAAATTGCTAAAGCATCCAGTGTTCGCTTGGCAAAAAGTTGCTACCCTACCTGTGCCTGTCTGAGTGGGATGTCTGTGCATGTGCCTGGAGTTGATTGTACTAAACAGGAGAGGTGGAGAATCAAAAATCTTTTGTAGTCAAACACGACCGTGTGGGTTCATGGTCAATTGAATACTTTCACAGGCTTGAGCACTTGATTGTGCGAGACATGTAACGGCAGGCAAAAAAAAAAAAAAAAAAAAAAAGAATAACCTAGGCCTAACCCTAATCCCAACCCTAACAATAACAATTTGAGTAAAATCAGATGGATGGTTAGTTGATTAAAAAGTTGCTCAAGCACCAACCCCAACTCTAACCCTAAAGCTAACCTAAAAAAAAAAATTTTTTTAAATGATTGGTTGAAAGGAATGTAGCTCCAGGACCAGCAAGGATTTTGATTCCCAGCTGAGGAAAATGCCCTTCTTGGTGAAATCACAGGAAGCTGTAATATCATGGTACTTTGATATATACCATGGTACTTAATGATTACCAGTTATTATTGAATGATCATGTATGTACAGTACCATGTTACTTACGTGGTTCTTAGAGGTTTTTCAAAGAACTCCATGATACTACCATATTGTATTTACAGAATGTCAAAAAACAAAAAAATAACAACAACAACAACACATTGTAACTGGACTTATCTATATTAGTGTACACAGGTTCTGTCAAATCTAGCTTTAGAACATGGAGCCTAATGTTGACGGCCACTGACAAATGAAAAAGTCATGCTTCAGGATTTTCCCTCTGCATTCAAATCCCACAAGATGGCTATTGGGTTTAAGCTCTGCATAAGCAGGTGTGCTATATACTTGCCTGCCCATGATTCCCTGTGATAAATCAGTCTTGACTCTCTGAATGACCCCTGGCTTGTTAAGACAGCTTTATGGATGTCACTTTAAACTCCCTTTTTCCCATTACATCCATTTTACTGGCATTTCTCGTGCATTTGGACAGATGACTTTGAGTGGGTTGTGACTGTCAGGAGGGAGACGCTCCCCAGTTCCCAGAGCAGTGACCCCAGCTCCGAGCAGAGTGACTGTGTGGCACTGGAGACAGTATGAAATACGCTGAACGGAAATGCAGAGCGAGTTGAAGAAGTTGGTCAGTGGATACGTAGTTGAGTTTTCATGATACTACAATTTAAAAAAAATCGATACCAACACTAGTGGGATTTCATGATTCTCGATGCTTGACTCAGTAGCACAGTAAAAGTAATACTAAAGCACTTCTTTAAAAAGTTGAATGTTAATATTTAAATTTTTTATTTTGTTTGTTTGTTTGTTAGATTTGAGGCCATCTGCTAGTGCACTCCTAAACATTGACAAAATTCACTTTTAGTCAATATACAATGTCTTTTTCACCTCTTGTCCAATGAAATGCTCTCTAGAATGAGAATTTACCATCCCCCCAATGCCATCTGCAGCTGACTAGCAACTAGCATCACATGTGGCTGTGATGTAACTAAAGCCTACTGGCTATTTAAGAAGAAGGAACGAGCCCTTTAATATGTCCCACCCAAACTTCCTGATTCAACAGGAAATATGTCAACACAGGAAAAAAAATACAAAAAATAAAAAACAAACAACAATCTGTGCCTGTCCAGCTGTTGCAAAGGGGTCTTTAAATGTACACACTAAGTTAAAATATTATCTTTCATGTATTTTTTATTTAAGTAAACACTGCTAAGTAAATAGTCAGTAATAAATAATAAAAAAAATAAACAAACAAATAACAAGTAATAGAAAAAAAAATATGAATACATGATATAAAGTGAATTCATAAATGTAAAATATAATAATCATAATAAGATGAAAAAAAATATTCACACATGTATTCATTGTGCTATCATCAGCTACACTGTATGAATACATTTTTAAATTATTATTTCAATATTGACTTGGTACTGAAGCACTAGTAATTATGACACAAAATATAGTACTTATACTGTAGAGGCAGAAAAAAAAAGATGTGACTTTTGAAACAGGTGCTCTGAAGGGTTTGCAGAGATTGGCTCTTATGAAATTTGGTTTAAGTATGTTTTAGAGTTTTGTTCTGATCACAAAGCTGCCTTTTGTTGACACTTCAAACAATTGATGCTATTGTATTTTTTGTCCTCTAAGGGCTCTATCTGAACTCCAAATTAAGTATAAGACATAGGATGAGTGATTGTGTAGCTGTTTATTAATTAATGCCTTGATAATTGGAAATCAGCAGTGATTCATCTTGAAAATAAAACATGATGACATAATTAGAATTGTTGAGGTGAAATCGTCAAGCACAGCATGTTAAGAGCATGAGTGTCAGATGGGTGTGAAAGCTCACATCAATCACTGTACCGAACCTCTCCATCAAACTCCTGCCCCATCACTCCTTACAACTGTCAACAGCTCCCACCAATCATTAGTATCAATTATAACAAGCCTTCATTAATATGGTTGGTACTCTTTGGGAGGATTTCTGGGTGGTTGGCGAATCGCTCTCTCAAACTGCTGCTCATAATTCTTTGTCAACTTTCTCTTCTCTTCAATAACACTTTTTAATTTACCATTATCTGTCTCTCACATTTTTGTCTCTCCAGTCTATAACTTTTGATCAACACTTTTCTTTCTCTGGTTTTCCATTGTTTACTGTTTTTGTGTACACATTTTTATTTGATAATACAGTAGTAGAAAGAGACAGAATGTTGAAATAAATTTTGTGGTAATCAGCATTATGCCACAAATGCTGTCAATTGAGCTTTAACTTGTACTGAACCCGAAAAATTGCTTTAATTGTAATAAATTACTACTTGCAGTTCAGTGGGCTCAGATAACACGCTCTGATGATCTTCATGTTTGCTAGCATTCAGCTGCAGATGTCTTATGTCTGGAAGTAAAAGCGTGTCACACAGATTTGTGACATGATAACCAGGGCAACATTTAGATGCTATGTAATGATATTCTCTGAGCGAATAATGTTTCTTCCTTGATTGTCAAGGGAAGTCACATTACTTTTTTTGGTGCACATCTATGAATTGTACAAGAATGTATTTGATATATGTGTTTCCATTGTAGTTTATGCCTGTTTTTCTTACACAATAAAAATTGTATCCACCTCATGCAAGCATAAATGTTTTTTTTTTATTTTTTTATTTATTTTTTGTGTGTTTTCCTTCTCTTTTCTCCCCAAAAAGAGAGGAATTTGTTAACTGACTGGGAGCCATAAGTGTCTGCGTCGGGGGGAGACCCCCGTCCAAGGGGGGGGGGGGGGTATTTTGAGTGGAAAATGTCACATGGTCTTACTGAGTCTTGTCGGAAGTATGTCATGTGGAGAGGTCCCATGGTAGGTCTTACCCAAAAGGGGTGGAGTTTCTACAGAGCATGGTGACCAGGGGCAGAGAGGCCGCAGAGGAAGACACAGTTTGCCATCAGGGAAACAATTTTGCGGAAGATATCACATGGGGTCGCCTTCGGGGAACCAGCACATGTGGAGCACCTACCTCAGTACAGGGACTCATTAGCGCACGTACTGGGCCGGTCAGCGAGTTTCTCCGCAAACTCAACTGCCAGAGGGCTAAGGAGGAATGTTATCCAGGGATCACAGTCTGTGAACATGACTGGGAGTCAAAAGCGCATGTCTTCACCTCAAGGGAGGGGAAAGGAGGTATGCGCAAGTGGTACACCCAGCCAGTTGTCCCGGAACTTACCTGCTCGTGCCTGCCAATACATGGGACGAGACCGGCTCAACCCAGAGATTGTAGAACCTCGCAAAGGTGTTGGGTGTTGCCCAGCCCGCTGCTCAGCAGATGTCTGCCAAAGAGGCGCCACTGGACAGGGCCCAGGAGGCTGCCACACTCCTGGTGGAGTGGGCTCATAACCCCGCAGGGGGTGGCACATCCTGAGGCTGATATGCCATTGTGATGGCATCGATGACCCAGTGGGCGATTCTCTGTTTGGAGACAGCGCTTCCTTTCCACTGTCCACCAAAACAAACAAAGAGCTGCTCTGAGCTTCTAAGGCTCTGCATGCAATCCAAATAGATGCGTAAAGCTCGCACCGGACACAGCAACGCCAAGGCTGGGTCTGCCTCCTCCTGGGGCAGCACTTGCAGGTTCACCACCTGATCCCTCAAAGGAGTCGTGGGAACCTTGGGCACATAGCCCAGTCGGGGTCTCAGGATGATGTGAGAGTAACCTGGACCAAACTCCAGGCACGATTCGCTGACAGAGAACGCCTACAGGTCCCCTACCCTTTTGATGGAAGTGAGCGCAGTCAGGAGGGCAGTCTTCAAAGAGAGTGCCTTAAACTCAGCTGACTCCAAGGGCTCAAAGGGAGCTCCCTGTAGACGCTGAAGGACTACAGAGAGGTCCCATGAGGGGACAAGGTGTGGTCTGGAGGGATTCACCTCCTAGCGCCTCTCAGGAACCTGATGATCAAGTCGTGCTTCTTCAAATACTTACCATCTACTGCATCATGATGCGCCGAAATAGCGGCTACATACACCTTCAGGGTGGAGGGGGACAGTCGCCCCTCCAGCCTCTCCTGCAGGAAGGAAATCACTGATCCGACTGCGAATCTCTGGGGGTCTTCACATCGGGAAGAACACCACTTAGCAAACAGACGCCACTTCAATGCATACAGGCGCCTCGTAGTGGGAACCCTAGCCTGAGTGATCCTGTCTACCACCGCGAGTGGTAGGCCACTTAGGTCTTCCACGTCCCATCCAGGGGTCAGACGTGGAGATTCCAGAGGTCTGGTCACGGGTGCCAGATGGTGCCCCGTCCCTGAGAAAGAAGGTCCTTACTCAGAGGAATTTGCCGGGGGGGCTGTCCCGAGGAGCGTGAGATCCGATAACCACGTCTGGGTGGGCCAGTAGGGTGCTACTAGGATGACCTGCTCCTCGTCCTCCCTGACCTTGCACAGGGTCTGTGCAAGTAGGCTCACTGGGGGAAATGCATATTTGCGTAGTCCAGGGTGCCAGCTGTGTGCCAGCGCATCTATACCGAGGGGTGCCTCGGTCTGGGCATACCAAAGCGGGCAGTGGGAGGATTCCCGGGAAACAAACAGGTCTACCTGTGCTCGACCGAATCAACTCCAAATCAGCTGGACCACCTGAGGGTAGAGTCTCCACTCTCCCCTGAGGTTAACCTGACATGACGGCACTTCCGCTGTGGTGTTGAGGTCGCCCGGGATGTGAGTGGCTCGTAGCGACTGACTCCAGAGGAGGGGATGGCGGGCAAGTTGTGACATGCAATGGGAGCATAGACCGCCTTTGCGGTTGATATACACTACCGATGCTGTGTTGTCCATCCGGACCAACACGTGCTTGCCCTGGATCAACAGCCGAAACCTCTGCAGGGCGAGCAGTACTGCCAACAACTCTAGGAAGTTGATGTGCCAACGCAGCCACGGGCCAGTCCAGGAGCCGGCAGCTGTGTGCCCATTGCATACGGTGCCCCAGCCCATCTTGGAGGCGTCTGTTGTAACCACGACATGCCTGGAGACCTGCTCTAGGGGAACCCCTGCCCGTAGAAATGCAAGGTCATTCCAAGGGCTGAAGAGGCGGCGACAGACCGGCGTGATGGACACTCGATGTGTCCCGCAGCGCCATGCCCATATCGGGACTCGAGTCTGGTAGTGAGAGTGGGGGAGCTGAAAGACCAGAACTGGGCAGTAAAAGGTGCCCCCCCATGATCTTGTCAGCTCTTCATGCACTTCTGGGAAGAAAGGAATGGGGTCGGGGCATGGCTGTGGGCGGCGCGCCGAGCCCAGGAACCAATCATCGAGCCGAGAGGGTTCAGGGTAGAGTGGATGGTTCCACTCTAGCCCGACGCTCGCAGCCGCCTGGGAAAGCATGTCCATCATTTCCATGTCGGCCTGGGACTGGGCGACCACTCCCGAAGGAGGAAGCCCAGTCGAAGCCTCTGTGTCCAATTGGACAAGCCCGCTCTCCGATGCTGCACTCGATAATTCGTCTTCTTACCGGGCTCCGAATGAGATGTCGACCAAAGCAAGTGAGCGTGCTGGGGAATGGGAGGTCCGTGGGGGGATACCCAGCAGAGGTGGTCTCATTGAGGACCACAAATAGCCCCCAGTGCTAACCGGCATGGCCTCATACCCGTAGGTAGATGGACCGAGGCGGGGAGCCGCTGGGGTGGCTTGCTTTCTTATGAATGCAAGCCACGACCGCAACGCTGCCATGGTCATATTCTCGCAGTGAGGAGAGGGATCTTTAAAAAAAACATTCCGTGTGTGCCGCTCTTTTAGAAAGAAAATATACTCTTTTTTTTATAAATTTTTTTATATACTCTTTTAGTTGTTTCTGCCGAAGTGCCCAGGGGCGTTCTCTGCAGGGTGCAGAGGGGGAGAAGCCACTGAAATGCGCCGTAGAATCCAGCAGATGAGGTGAATGAACTTTGCGGATGAATTCATCTTCAATGATTAGAACCGCTCGGCTCCGAAGAGAAAATCTGAATGAGTGGTTGCATACCAGCTCCTTTTATACACGTATGTCCGGGGATGTGGCATGCAAATTCCACTCTCCAATTCTCATTGGCCTTTTTTCAAAAAAGCAGAGGTGTTTGGGGCTCCCAAGAGTGACCCCTAGTGTCACTACATCGACACAACGTCGAGTGAGTGACAGATAGGGAACTTAGGGTTTCCATTCAGCATTTTTTATGCACTATCCAAAAATGTGCATACAAATATATGGATGGAAACCCAGCTACTGACACCTCCAACACTATTTTTTATTTTTTTAATTATGTGTATTTTAATTCTACCAGTGGCTAAAATCATTTAAAGCCCACAAAATTGGAAAATAAGCCACCAAAATCTGCAGTCTTGGTTTTGGTTGTTGCATCCAGAAAATTATACTGCAATGTGTTCTGAGTGGTTTTTACCAAGTTAATAGGGTGTTGCTAAGTGTTTGCTAGATATGGCTTGGGTTAAATGTAAATCTATGGAATCATTTAGCCGACTTTAACATTCGATCACTTAGAAAACAAGTAGCATTCCTCCTCAAAAAGGGATATGGTTTGAGGTATCAATCATGTCTGTATCACAAACTAAGTGGGATAAAATCACTAACCTTAAGGATAGGCATTAGTAGTAGTGATGCTTGCTTTAGTAAACACATAAGAGAATAAATGCAAGCATGCCTGTCACATTCACAAAAAACAGCTGAGGAGGAAAAACAGGTGGCAAGAGCAGGATAGATGCAAAGATATTAATGAAAGAGATGCTGCTACTGTAGAAGATAAAAGACATGCCAGAATGGCTTCCACCCAGTCCATTTTTCTCTCTCCACATCCCATTTATCAGTGCTTTGTGTCAATGCCCAGAGACGGGCTCTGAGTGAAGGAGTCAGGGGAGCTAATCGAATTCACATCCCCCTTTCCATAAACAGCTAAGTGGATCCTATTCCGTGGTCCCAAGCTAATCGCATAAAGCTTCTCTTGATGGTTGATAATAGGTGTGTTGCTCAACGGGAACATAGTAGGTGTTTATCTGACATATTAATCTCAGTCTAAGTATCTCTCATGACATGAGGCACCGCTTGAGCAAATGACTGTTTTCCCTGAAATATTCTTTCTTCCCATCCTCTGGAGTTTAGTTTCAATGTGGCTTTGGTTACTGTCACTGTGCACAGTACAGGCTAAATTTTTTCTTGATAAAATGATAAGATAAGGGTTCCTCAAGGGTATAGACTGGGATTGTTCGTTTAGTTCCATCTCTACAAATCCTTTGCTTTTAAGGGGAAAATTTAGTCTGCACAAGCTATATACTTTTCTTGTCCTTGTTTTATATAATCACTTCTGCTTTATTGAATTTAATTACTGAATGTGAATATACAGTATGTACATAAGGGGTGTCAATCGCTTAAAATGTTTAATCGAATTAATTACATAACTTTCTGAGAAAGGCACCCAACTAAAGATAATTCATATAATACATAATTATTAAAATAGTTATAAATATAATACGTAGGGCCTATAATAGATGTATAATAGTGGTTGAAATTCAGTTTAAAATAAATTACATTATTGTGGCAGATGAGTAGACAATACAAAAAATGCCTTAAGAACTGAATATATTGTTTCTTTTATTCTCATATCATTGAACAAGCCTACAGTTGATGGGAATCTGTTTTGCCTTGAGTTCATCAATGGCTTTGTCTCGCTTGGAAGGATGCGTCCTCCGGAGGTCGCATTTGTCGGCCGCATACGTCATCGAGGCTGTCTCGTTTCATTTTGTTTTTTTGTTTTTTTAATTTTTTTTATTGGGAATGCAAAAAAGGTTAACAATTGTATAAATGTAAGTTCATATACATAAAAGGCATTGACAATAGATAAAAAATAAGAAAAAGACAGCCTCGATGACGTATGCGGCCGACAAATGCGACCTCCGGAGGACGCAGCCTTCCAAACGAGACACAGCCAATGTGTCCAGTTCTCACAGTACACGCTCTTACTTCCAACTACGCTATATTTAATTCTTGCTCTATGTACCTGTGCCTCAGACAGACATGTTTGGAGCATCTCACTGGTATTCAGCACCATAAACACCACATTTTTAGGATGCTGTATCAAGTTAAAGGAAGTTGAAACTTTAAAAATTGTGTCTCAAGATTCCTGTATTCTGTTGTACTTCCTCAGTGAGCATGAGTGCTGCCACCTATTGACACAGCTTGTAAAAACACATGTACTTTAAGCTTAAATTGCTTGTATGGCTCATGTGTGTGTGTGTGTGTGTGTGTGTGTGTGTGTGTGTGTGTGTGTGTGTGTATATATATATATATATATATATATATATATATATATTTATATATAAATCAGAATTGTATCATATCTGGAACTGTGCCAAATCTACAGTTCACTTCAATTTATTTAATTTTTATTTTTTGCGACCTGTTTCTCTAATAATTGAACTGAAGGAAATTACATGAATGCACACCTTCATTCGTTGGAGGTAGTTGGGGATGTTTCTGTCCACCAATAATGTGCATGTTCAACAGAACGGAGGGATTACCCTTGATTGTGTGCTATTATGCATATATTCACCCACAGGAACTGATCAACATGGATTTGAGGTTAATGGCTACACACACACAGTTTCTTTGTGTTTTTCTCACAAGTTCAGTTAATACCCAGAGGATTCAAGACTTTACCTTAATCAACACTATTGCACCAATTACATACAGTTAATAATTGATGAAATAGTTAGCACACTATACAGGACTAGAAGATTATGTATATTTACTCATTCTATTTGCCACTTCGAAAGCTTTACTGTTACTGTGGCTCTGTTCCAAAACACTTTCCACTTCTTGAAATGTTTATGTTAATCTATCACACGATTCCCATGTATTCATTTTAGGGATGGGCACAAGTACTCAGAAGTGACAGCAATGATCGATCATGAAAATTATGATCGATAATGAAAATGTGTGACATGACTTTTCACTTAATTCGAAATTCAGTGACAACGACCTGATAGCTATATACAAACATGTCAAAGAGAGGCCTTATTTTTAATTTTGAGACTGATTTTCAGTGGTACCTTGATTTCAACAGAGATGTTGGGGTTAAATATGACAAGGACATTTTCTTGACAAGTTTCATGAGCATCAGCCTCATATTACATCAGAGGTTGCTGCTATATAGTTAATTCAAATACTAAATGATACAAAGATGTCTGGTCTACCATGTTTCTGTACTTTAGAAACATTTCCACAGTAAAGTATCCTAATAAGTATTAGAAGTGAAGAAAAGAGGTGAAAAGAGTTTTAAAGCTTGCCAGGAGAGAGATTCGAGGCATTATATGTGTCCAGTGGATTATTCATGGGATATTGTTAATTAAATCGGGTGACCAGATCACAAGACTGCACTGTCTGTTTTGCTTTTCTTATTGCGATTGTAGAATAAACCCCTAAGACCCAGCAAAATGTCCTTTTGTTTAACGTCAATATAAACATGTCTGGTATATAGAAATCATATGACTATTATACAGTATATATACAACAGTTAGTTCCGGTCCTCGAATCTGATTGGACGAGAGATGTTCAATGAGTACTGATGCCTCAGAACATCAGCACTCGGACACTTCACTGTGTATCATGCCGCTTGTGTTTGTGGTGTTCTAAACTAAAGTGTAAGAGCAGTGCATATTTGTTAAGAGCTATATGTGTCTCTTTACATTTATTTTTGTGACATTACAGATTTTAGCCAGCAGGTGGCGGCAAAAGACCATTTTTGTATATAATCTGAG
Source organism: Myxocyprinus asiaticus (assembly GCF_019703515.2). Classification (NCBI taxonomy): domain Eukaryota; kingdom Metazoa; phylum Chordata; class Actinopteri; order Cypriniformes; family Catostomidae; genus Myxocyprinus; species Myxocyprinus asiaticus. Next base: position 41,541,022 of record NC_059379.1, read on the forward strand.
CCAGTTAGGTGATATTAAGTGAGTCAGCATCAGTCAGTGATTTCATTCATCAGCACTACATGATTGCTCGGATTACTACTACACTACTAAAGCTAGGGAATGGCTTTAAATGGCTTTAAACTAACAACTTCAGCATTAAGGCTAGGGGTGTGCAGTGCAGCCATTATCTGTATTTGTATCTGTATCTGTTACTATTGCAAAAATTATCTGTCTCTGTATTCAAATAGAACTGAATGTGGGCGGAGCTTAAACCAGAAGTGCGGCAAAACTAAACGGAACACCCATTTTTAAAATGTAACTCTATTACATGTATAGTTTATATAAATAAAATATGCCTTGTATATGCCTTTTCATAATAATAGCCTAATAAAAATAATATTAATTATTATTACTAAGTATTATTATTATTATTATTATTATTATTATTATTATTGTGTTATTATTATTTAATTATATTATTATTTTATATTTTTTCTTACCAGATATAGCTGAATATGTAGGCTCATGAACTGTAGAATATGTTGTTAACTGAGGCACGAGGTGTCAACCAGTTGTGAAATGTCAAGCACACATTTTGCAGCGAACATTAAATACAAACATTAAAAGAAATGAGAATAAATCAATATAGCCTACAAATAGGTGAATGTCCCATAAATATATCAGGAATTTTACACTTGAGGCTGATTTGTGCACACATATTTTAACCTAATTTTGAGGACATAATTATTTAGTTAAATTACATGTACAGAATTAGCTAAATAATGATAATAATAATAATAATAATAATAATAATAATAATGTTACATTAACATTTTCAAATTCGCATGTTTCAGTTTCTTTCTATCACATAAGCAGGAATATTTTGAATAGATGTACACGTTATGGAGCATTTAAACCTTTTTGGAATAAAGTCTTCACCAGATACTTACCTTAATCGTTGATGTGAAAATAAATGTGGTCAACTTTTAGAGGTGAATAGATGAGCCCCGCTGTGAAACCATCACTTCAGGTCAGGAATTTAATATTGCGCTCTGGTTGGTTTATAAATGAATACATGGAAATCATTACGTGTGAATCGTTTGATACATTAATATAGACATTAAGGAGTGGAAAATGTAGCCTATATGATATAGTGTCTTATATAATGTTACACTTGACAAGCTCCAGAAGCGCACAATTAATGGAGACTGCAAACTGAGTCGAGACTGTGCCCATCCGATCTGAAATCACACCGTGCGCATTTTCATTCAAGTTTTACACCTTAGTTGGCTACTAATATTGACTTCACAGACTCATCATTTCTTTGTATTTTGGATATGTTCATTTAAAATGATGCTTTAACCTTGTGCTTCTTGGATTATCAGTCAAACGATTATTGTATCTATTATACGGATGAATCCGTTATTGTTTTGAAGTCATTATTTGGGCTTTTCTGAATAAAGTATTCAGCTTCGGGCATATCTCTAATTAAGGCTCATCACAGCTGAGAGGCACAACAAACTGATTAATTACACAGACTCAAGGTGCTTACCTCTTTCTGGAGTTTCCACATTGGAGAGACATACTGTTCAAAATGGCGGAGGAGATTGCGGTTTCTATAGTGAAAGACTCTTGTGCAATAGGGAGGAATACCCCCGCTTGGACGGCTATTTTTCCACTGAGAAAATAGGATGCATTTGACCAAAATTACATTATCTTCAGAAAGCTGACAAACAGACTACAGCATCTCTGCTTTGGAGTGGCAACAGGTGATCACACATGCTCCATATCTCTCTCTCTCTCTCTCTCTCTCTCACACACACACACACACACACACGCACAGAAATTGGTTTGTGTGATATTTCTTATATATATATATATATATATATATATATATATATATATATATATATATTTAAAATATTTCCACATTTTTTGAAAGAAAAATTTTAAAGATATGCTTGTGTACATTTTCTATAAATTATGGCAGCAGTAATTCATCAATTTCTTTCAGCATGTTGAAGGGATGATTCAGGTGTCTCGATCCTGTATTTCAGATCTCTGTGATTCAGATCTCTGTGTTCTGCTCTATCCCCTAAAAAGCCCAAGGCACTTTAAGATACCCTAAGATTTACAACTGTGGTGTGTATGATAAATCCACAACACTGCACTTGCAATCCATTCACTGAAAATGTGTTAGTACCAGATATAAAAATAGCTAAAAACATCTCAGTTACATTCGTAACCTTGGTAGCTCTTATACAATCAAGGCAATTTATTGGCTGATGGCCCTTAAACGACACCTAGGGAGCGCTATCGAGTCCGATTTTCTGCAAAAGGCACGAGCCTATGCAGCTGCTAGAGAGTATGGCCAGCTACACAGCATCTTGTTCCCCTCAGGGAACCAAGGTTTCGTACGTAACTGAGACTTTGCCTTTCAGAGAACATGAGCTGCATATGATCACTGTGGGAACGAATAAATTCATGCCATGCGAACAGTAGCTGCTATCTGTCTAAGCCGTGTGGCAAGCATATAGCGGTGCACAAGCAAGCTAAAGCATCTGAATAAAAAGGAATTATGTTATTAATTTACTCCTGTTCCAACAGGGAGAACCTTGGAAGCAGTCAATCCCTCATCCTGATTATAAAATCTAACAAATGTATGCAGAGAGGGTCACCCTGCCACCATACAAATGTCGTCCAAGGATGCACCTCTTGCCAAAGCCCATGAGGATGCCATGCTTGCATACCCGAAGGTGAAGGTAAACTGTGTGCTTCATAAGCACTCGAAATTGCATCAATAAGCCAATGAGACAGTCTTTGCTTGGACACGAAACACCTGTGTTGCGGCCACTAAAGCACACAAACAACTGTTTTGACTTACGCCACTGGCTAGTACAGTCAACATAAACTTGCAGTGCCCGAACTGGGCAAAGCATATGTAACCTTTCATGCTCCTCAGACTCAAATGGGGCAGGAGAGAAAGCCTGAAAATTAATGGTCTGCGAGCGAAATGACGTAGAAATAACCTTGGGCAAATAGTCCAAACGAGGTCTTAACACAACCTTTGAATACCCTGGTGCAAAATCCATACAAGGATTGACAAATAGGGCATGCAAATCACATTTACATTTTTTACAATTTACATTTTTATGCATTTGGCAGACACTTTTATCCAAAGCGACTTACAGTGCACTTATTATAGGGACAATCCCCCTGGAGCAACCTGGAGTTAAGTGCCTTGCTCAAGGACACAATGGTGATGGCTGTGGGGATTGAACCAGCAGCCAGATATGTGCTTTAGCCCACTACGCCACCACCACTCCATGTATCCAAATCACAGACTCTCTTAAATTATGCCAATGCCACTAGCAGTGCCGTCTTGAGAGTAAAAAATGTATCAGTAACTGTTGTAAAGGGCTCCAACGGAGCACCCTAGAGCACCTCTAAAACAACAGATAAATCCCATAAAGGAACGCGGATGGGACAAAAAGGTCTAAGCCTGCGTACTGAGTGCATAATGAGAGAGATAAGAGAATGTCTACCGACAGAGACTCCATTGATATGCACATGTTCAGCCGCTATAGCGGAAACATAGATTTTAAGCACTGCTGGGGCAACCCCGGCCCTGAAACGCTCCTGCAAAAATTTCAGCACTGGACTGACAAGCAGTGAACTGTATTTTCACTTTGCCTTGTACACCAAGAAGCAAAAATACACCACTTAAACATATATAGCCTCCTCATTGATGGAGCTCTAGCATTTAGAATGGTATCAACCACAGCAGGGGATAACCAAGCATTCAGAAGAGCACCCTGTTGAGGGGCCATACCCATAACTTCCACAAGTCCGGCCACTGATCAGTGGAAACGTGTAAAGACGTGCTCTTAGCCACTGATGTGCCAACACATTGATGCCCAGTGGTGCTGGGGACAAGAGAGAAAACTAGAGGGGAAAGCGCTACGTCCTGCTCGAAGCGAACAGGTCCACTTCTTCTCTGCCGAACCTCCTCCAGATTCGTACCATAATCTGAGGATGTAATTTCCACTCTCCAGGCGTCAGACCCGGACAGGAGATCCGCCCCCAAGTTCAACAAACCCAGAACATGTACGGCTCACAGAGACAGTACACTGTCCCTTGCCCAAAGAAGAATGTGATGTGTCAGCCTCAGCATGGCATGAGAGCACACTTCTCCCAGATGATTGATGTAGGAGACCACCGTCCTGTTGTCTGACTGGATGAGGACATGGCTGTCCTTAATCTCCGGAAGGAAAAACCTTAACAACAACAGCACTGTAAGCATATCCAGCCAGTTTATGTGCCAATATTGCTGCTGGCCCGTCCAGACTCCATAGGCCAGACGGCCTCGTGTACAGCACCCCAACTCGTGGATGAGGCGTCTGTCGTTATCACCTTGCGGCGACACAGCTGTCCCAGCTGAATGCCCAGCATCAGAAGGCGAGTCAGTTTCCATGGCAGCACAGTTTGGTAACACCCACTCTGTAGGGACAAAGCACATGCGTCAGTGGCTGAAGTCCCTTTGTGGAGTTCATCCTGCACTGAGAAGTTCTTGCATCCAACATGCCCAGGGGAATGACAGCGGACGCCATGATCATGAGCCCCAAAAGCCTGTGAAATGTTCTCACAGGGAGAACACATCCCACTCTGAACATCGCTAGACACTGGCGTAATGACAGAACGCGAGCTGTAGTCAGGCACGCCTGCATCACCTGCGAGACCAGCTCCACTCCTACAAACAACAGGACACTCTTGTCTAGGTTTACACACAGCCCTAGATCACTCAAAAGGAGAGAGATGGGCCACCAGTGTCTCTTCCATCGCCGGGACAGAAGTATATCAATGGTCGGAAGCTCGACACATTAGAAAACTCAGAGGCCGATTGGTTTGTAATCCTGGTCGAGAAAGGTTGATCCCGGTACTTCGAAATCTCCTGATGGAGGTCCGGGAAAAAAGGGAGCAATCTACGAGGCGTAGTTGAGCGTTGGCCTGCTATGAAAAATCAAAGATGGATTTACGATCCTCTGACTGCATTTCATCCGGCCAGTCCAGGTTCAGCTTCTCCACTGCATGTGTAATAACATCCAGCAACTCTGTATAAGTTACAGAGGGCCTGTAAATCCAGCCGCTAGCTTGGCCGCCAGCTAAATCATCGGAATCTAGATGCCGGCGTTTTCGTCCTCAGCGCAGAAAACACTGTGTGGGCCTTGATGCTAGGATGCAAATGCCCACGTATAAATTCCACGGGAGAATGTCAGTGACAGAGAGAACCGAGGGTTGGCCTGCTGCTCAGCTCCCATCTCCTCGGCATCCGCGCTGGCCTCCCACGAGTCACATGGCCACGTGGCGCTGGCAGACATGTGGCCAGCATGAGCACGCAGCTTGATTGAATCCTTTCCAAAGGATGGAAGCCTTTTGCGGAGCGTCCTGACATACACTATATTGCCAAAAGTATTCGCTCACCCATCCAAATAATTGAATTCAGGTGTTCCAATCACTTCCATGGCCACAGGTGTATAAAATGAAGCACCTAGGCATGCAGACTGCTTCTACAAACATTTGTGAAAGAATGGGCCGCTCTCAGGAGCTCAGTGAATTCCAGCGTGGTACTGTGATAGGATGCCACTTGTGCAACAAGTCCAGTCCTGAAATTTCCTCGCTACTAAATATTCCACAGTCAACTGTCAGTGGTATTATAACAAAGTGGAAGCGATTGGGAATGACAGCAACTCCAAGGCCACGTAAAATGACAGAGCGGGGTCAGCGGATGCTGAGGCGCATAGTGCGCAGAGGTCGCCAACTTTCTGCAGAGTCAATCGCTACAGACCTCCAAAGTTCATGTGGCCTTCAGATTAGCTCAAGAACAGTGTGTAGAGAGCTTCATGGAATGGGTTTCCATGGCCGAGCAGCTGCATCCAAGCCATACATCACCAAGTGCAATGCAAAGTGTCGGATGCAGTGGTGTAAAGCACGCCGCCACTGGACTCTAGAGCAGTGGAGACGCGTTCTCTGGAGTGACAAATCACGCTTCTCCATCTGGCAATCTGATGGACGAGTCTGGGTTTGGTGGTTGCCAGGAGAATGGTACTTGTCTGACTGCATTGTGCCAACTGTGAAGTTTGGTGGAGGGGGATTATGGTGTGGGGTTGTTTTTCAGGAGCTGGGCTTGGCCCCTTAGTTCCAGTGAAAGGAACTCTGAATGCTTCAGCATACCAAGAGATTTTGGACAATTCCATGCTCCCAACTTTGTGGGAACAGTTTGGGGATGGCCCCTTCCTGTTCCAACATGACTGCGCACCAGTGCACAAAGCAAGGTCCATAAAGACATGGATGAGCGAGTTTGGTGTGGAAGAACTTGACTGGCCTGCACAGAGTCCTGACCTCAACCCGATAGAGCACCTTTGGGATGAATTAGAGCGAAGACTGCAAGCCAGGCCTTCTCGTCCAACATCAGTGTCTGACCTGACCAAATGCGCTTCTGGAAGAATGGTCAAAAAGTCCCATAAACACACTCCTAAACCTTGTGGAAAGCCTTCCTAGAAGAGTTGAAGCTGTTATAGCTGCAAAGGGTGGGCCGACATCATATTAAACCCTATGGATTAAGAATGGGATGTCACTAAAGTTCATATGTGTCTAAAGGCAGATGAGCGAATACTTTTGGCAATATAGTGTACATAAAATCACACTGCGGGCAATCCGAACCCTCCAATGTGGCCTCTGCGTGGCGAAACCCCAGACAGGAAACACACATGTTGTTGGAATCCTCACAGATGATAAAACACGTATAGGGAGGTAAGCACTTCTTAAATTCCATCCTGTGTTGCCACTCAAAAGGGATAAATAATAATACTCGCATCAACGTGAGCTGCTAGTACAACATGGGCCAGATGAGATCGTGCACTGAAGAACAGAAAATCTGACTTGATGGTGCGAAAGCGCGCACCTTTATGGAGCTTGTGACGTAGCTACCTAGGGTGCGTCGCTTATGTGCCATCAGCCAAATAAACTGTATAAGGGCTACAGACCACGTGACACTCGTACGGTGTCCCACAGCAATCATACAGAGCTCAAGTTCTCTGAAAGGGAACACACACACAGTTGTAATAGGCAGGTTAATAGCATCAGAAATACCTTATGGCTTAACAGGCAGCTTCGATGACCTGTTAATCACTGGCACTTTAGTTTAGTAAATGTCACAGGAAAAGATCAGCGGCTGTACACTGCGTTCAAGAAATGGAGGGTTCATGTAGGGTTATTATCGCACACTAAAGCTACAAGATGAAAACCTTTAAAAAAAAAAAAAACATTTTTGTGAACTTGGTTATTAAGGAAATGGAAAGAGCACTGACTGAAAAACCTACTGAAATAAAATAACAACAACAAAAATCAATGGCTTCTAAACTTTTAAAATGTTTCTTGAAGTACAGTTAATTATGCTGCTATTGTCCACAGTCTGTCATGTCGGTGTGTGTTTTTAACAACTCTTGGGATTCATGGAGCATATTATGTGGGTATCATATTCAAAAAGTCTCTCAAAGAGTAATTCTTTAAACAAAAATTAGAATATCAACATTTGATTGGTGTATTGTGATATGCCCATGGGTTACGAAACAAAAGTTAAAGTTAAATATGGATTCGGCTAATTATGTGTGAAGAAATAGATCTAATGTGGGTGTTAGCTCCATGACTTCATGAACTTCTAACTGTTCCTCTGAGTAGCAGTGCACAATTTCCCTCCTCAGCGTGTCAACGAGGGGCAAGTGAAGCGCGGGGCAAGAGTACTTTCGGTGCGGTGAGTGTTTTACCCCCTTCAATTAGCCTCTGAGGGTTCAGATGACCTCCATGTTTTCTCCTGACAAAGATCCCTGGCCCTCTTCTCAGTCACCCACATGCTGTGCTCTCCAGTGGAAGCTAACACGAGTGGAGGGAAAGAGATACAGAGCTTTTTTACACTCTTTGTATAAGTGTAACTAAAAATTACTCTTATTTGAGTGTTTACAAGTACATCAGAATACTGGTAGCTATCAAAAATCAGATCATTATAAAAAACAGAAAATGTAAGAAAACATGTTTACCATGTATCATTTATATTTCAAGAAAACCAGAAAAAAAGACTTCATTATCAGTTTTTTTTTTCTGTTTTTCACTTCAAAATGTAAACAGAGATGGATGATTACTCACGAAACTGGTCCAGAAAATGTCCAGGTCATACAACACCAAATAAATAAAAAAAATTAAATAAATAAAAGATAAAAGATTTTGCATAAAGGAAATGAAACCTACATTATGACCATTAAGTGTTTCTTTTTTGCATTTTGTGACACATTTTATCCCCAGATTTTCATGACGTAATGCGTTTTACTTTTACTCTTCCCATTTTTTATCATTACCATAACAGTCTTTTTTAAAACTGTATTACGGGTTTTTTTTATTTATTTTTTATTTTATTAAAATCAGTGAAAATTAAAGGCATTACCAGGGGAGAACTACTATATGCATGGGACGATATATACAATTTTTATAAATACTGCAAACCAAAAAATGTACAACACATCAGAGCAAATCTGGATATTTCGAAATATTTTCGACATTTATGTTATCATAAATGAAATGACCCATCTCTCTATCGCTTGATTTTACCCTACTGTGCTTTTTTCTACACAGTTTACAGGGTTCACACAAGGCCCTTGAAGGGCTTAAAGTACTTGAACTTAGCTTTTAGAAATTTAAGTACTGTAATACAAAAATCTAGGCAAATGTAGGAGTGCCGATCAGATTTTGCTTATCATTTATGTCATTTGTAGGACTTTGATGCAGAAGATAACTATGACAAATTCAACAATTCTACACAGAATGATTTAAATACAGAATCTACACTGACTCCTGAGCTATAAAGAGATTTAGACTGGTGCCAGCAAGTCTGGGTGTCATGCATCTGGCAAATCTTAACTGCTGTAAAAACAGTGGGGAATCTTGGGAAAGGTACAGTGAAGCTCATCTGTCTTTTTGTTAATCAGATAAACCCCCAACTAACCCATCACATGACTGGCCATTTGCTGAAGGACTACTCTTTTCATGATCACCAGGGAAACCCATGGAAACCCATTGTTCTTCAATATAACCAACTCTCCACATTTAAAACTATTATACTAATCATGAGGCATGTTTCCAGCTCACCAGCTCACATGAAGCTTCATTCATGAACAGTTGACATGGATCTTGGCCTTTTCTAATTCATTACAATCCAAATACACTCTGTTAAACATTTTCTCGTAAAAACAACAGTAAAGAACTAGCAGCAGGATTGCCAGCATGTTACTGTAAAATTAACGGTGTCTTGCTGTTGCTGAAATTAACAGCTAGATACTGTTTTTACAGCTACAGTATACAACTGTAATTTAGCAGCATATAGATGTCAAATTACATACTATCTACTGTTGTTGAAATTAACAGCTCTGTTCCCAGCATGCACTGCAGCATGAAGAAATTACTTAGATTTTTTACTATTTACTGGTTTATTTTGACACTGTTTTTGTTGCAGTCTAAGTTACTTGTATTTTACTGTTTAGCTTTAACTTTTTTACATAAAAGTATGTTTGTTAATTATCACCATTGTTGCGTTTTGTATGCCAAGAGTTGATTTCTGTGTGACTTACAGAGGCGCTAAAACCATATATGCAAGTTATGCAATACATAGGGGTGCCATGTAAAGGGGAGCGCAAGCAGCTCACTAAAGGTGGTGCAGCTGGCCTCCTTGACCCATCCAACATCACCCCCCCCCCCCCAAATATGCTGATATAATTTTGCTGAAATATACTTTACTGTTTTTGCTTTTATGTGTAGTGCATCACTATTGCCACATATAGTGTCATTTATAAGGTAGGATCAGACATTCAGTCTGACCTTAGGTTTTGCCTTCCAAGTAGCACAGTATTTAAATAAACACAAACTGACTGGCTGGAAGAACATAAAATAATAATAAAGAAGGTCCAAGGTGCCAGCTCAAGAGAACACTAATCACCATAATGGTGACTTCAAACAAAACAACTATTGATAACAAAATGAACAACACTAATTAAACCAAGACTTCTATTAAGTCTGAATAAAAACATTTGTACATTGTTCATTTTCCCCTAATGCCTTGCACAGAACAGCTATTTACTGTAAAACTAGTAACTTCACAGTGAGCCTGCTCTTGATCTCCCAGAATGCAACATTTTTAACAGCAAACTACTGTATTTAAGAATCACAGTAGATTGCTGTAGGAATTTGGCCATACATTTACAGTAATTTTTTAGAGTGCACAGACATGTGTAGGATTATACTACAAATATGGACAAATGCATCATATGCAGATGATAACCCTGACAATCATGTTTTTCATAATATGTAATGTATTATCCATGTATATATATATATATATATATATATATATATATATATATATATAAAATAAATAAAAAAAAACGAATTAGTAGGAAGTTTTATCATGCATTATAACTGAATTATAACTGTAATTTAATAAAAAAGTACAAGTGTTTGGTATGTAATTGATTGTCTCTTAAATTCCAGAATGATGGTGCGAAGTATTTTCAGGTTATTTGCAGTTATAGTTTTCTTATGAAATTTATGATTAAAATGTTCACTTTTTGAGCGGGAAACTGACAAACCTTAGAACAAAGGCCATCAATTAATTATCTTGAGGGGAGGACACTTTGACCACGGGCCCTCTGAAAAGCCACCTCTGATTGGCTTAGAGCCCTTTGGGGTGTGAAGTCACACACTTTGACCATTGTCCTAGGAATTCCCGAGTTCTCCCTGGCAGGAGTCCTCGCCTCCAGGGCTCTGCGTGGTCATTTCCATCACATATCCATCGAACCAAATAAAGGCCTACTGTTACTGAACCAAGACTTCAAAGAGTTCCACATGCCAAACAACGCGTGCAAAGTACAGACCTCCAGACCTTCGCTGAAATCTGGTGCTTTCTTTAATATAATTTGAGTAACCCGATTTCAAATCATGGTGTACTAAATGAAGTTCTCAGGATTTGTTCAAGGCAAGGTCTATAGACTCCATAAAGTTAATTTTTCTGTTACAGATAATTTTCCATTCATCTTCTGTCAAAGCTCACTTACCAACCCGTGTTTATGTTTGTTTGTCTATGTGTTAGTTTAGTTGTGTGTTAGTCAGTTTTATGTTGTAGATTAGCAATAAAGTCTTGTTTGTATTCAAAGATGAATTGACTGTGTTATATTTTGATAAATAATCTCGTCACTTGATTTTTTTCAAAGATCTTGCACCTAAGCTCGGACCATATCTAAAATATTTGTGATACTATTTTCAATAAGCCATGAGGATGGTATTACTCCAATAAGTTAATTAATCATAATTCCCTTATTAAAGCTAATTCCTTACAATATAAATTGTGAGTGGATACACAAGATTTTGTATTACAATTTTAATGATGGAGAATTTTATTCAAACAAATAATCTAATTAGTTGTCATTTATCTTTCTTATAATGGTTGTCGAACGCAACTAATTCCAGTATACATTTCCCTACACATATGACCTTATGGTTTGCTTATTAGGCATAATTGGTGTAAGATTATGCATGTAAATGCACTCAATGAGCAAAACCTAAAAGCACAACTAGTTTTTTGTTACCGTGATGCACGTAAATGCCTCAGTTGTCATTATTAGATGTGCGCAAGTCTTATACGTAAGCAGATGTTGACGTATTTGACGTCAAGTCCAGAGAAAGGCCAGATAATTAAAAAAATGCATTGTCCGATTATTTATTCTCATTTAAAACCTAAAAACATACATTTATAATAAGACTGATTTTTTTTTTTTTTAAAAGATTGATTTTTGATATTTATAAATATTTTATTGTACATGCAAACACATTCAATTATATATTTCAATTTTAACATGCCGTCTGTTGGTGGGATTGTTTTGATTGTGGTTACTGTCACAGTGGCTTTGATTATCAATGTCTTTTAAGAAGGCATTAATTCATTTTGCTTGAGACACAGAGCCTTCAGAGTTTTCACAATTTGTCTTCAGTGCATTGAAGAAAAAAAAAAAAAAACTTTTTACAAACACATTGTTGCTTCACATTTGTCAAAAACCAACATAAGTAAATCAGCTAAGTGAATCAGCTACCAAAAAGACCCCTAAACACTTTGTGAATGTCCAGCTGCAGCTAATGCAAACAAACAGTTGTGAACAAATAAAAGTTTTTATATCCATTCTCTTAATACTCACTTAATATTGAACTTTCTAGAGATCTTTATAGTCTCTAAGAGCTGCTGTTAAAATACTCTCTTGTTCTAGTAAATCTTCTGTGACACTCATAACTGTTGCTCTCTGTAAAGTGCTGCAGCGTCATGCTCGGCTGCTGTCAGATGAGAGTCACTCCTCCTCCTCTTGGTTCTCAACCCCAGTGGAGAAGTGCTCCTTTGGTTCCTCTCTGTACTCCATCACACCATGAGGGGCTGTCCAAACATTTACACTAAACACCAGCAAGAACAAGCAAGAACATGGCGGCGCGTATGAGTGCAGCGGCTTCTCGAGCTCTCGGTTCAACCCCTGGATTTTCCGTTCTTCTGTGGTAGAGTGAGTGTAGGAAAAAGTGTATGTGAGAGTAATGTTACAAGTTATAGCTCATTTGAATTACAAGAAATTAACTATGGGACAGAAGCAAACTTACCACCGAATCTCAAATCGAAGCTAGGCAGGATGAGGCTACTGAGGTCAGCGGCATGGCGGAGCAACACACAGTGGCTCAGAGGCAAGAGGAAGCGGTGTACATGGAAAAAGAAGAGGGGAAAGCAAGCCGGCCTATTAGCCAAGTTAAAGGCTGACCACAACAGACCAGCGATTCCGTCACTCTTTCTAGCCAATGTTTGTGCACTGGACAACAAAATTGACTTATTACGGCTGCGTATGAGTGTACACCAGGAGATGAGAAACTGCTGTGTACTTTTGTTGACTGAAACGTGGCTGAATAGTAACATGCCGGACTCAGCTTTTCAGATTAGCGACATGCTATTCTTCCGAGCCGACCGGAATTATCTGTCGGAGAAAACTCGGGGAGGAGGACTTTGTGTGTTTATCAATAAAGGTTGGTGTACAAACTGTTCCATCATTAGCAGCTACTGCTCTGAAGTAGTTGAATATTTGATTGTTAAATGCTGAACTGGGAGTTCACCGCGGTGTATATTGTAGCTGTTTTACAACCCTCCGAGCGCTAAAGCTTGCGAGACGCTCGATGAGCTACATGTCAGCATCTGCTCTCTCCAAAATATACACCCAAGGCATTTTTTCATGATTGTGGGAGACTTTAATCATGTCAACTTGACGGACATTACACACGGGTTTTACCAGCATATCACCATTGCAACACGGGGAGACAACACTCTTGACCGTGTTTACACAAACAGATTCGGAGCATACAGAGCAGTCCCCCGCCCCCATCTCGGACTCTCTGATAATATTTCCATCTTGCTTGTCCCCTCCTACAGCCCTGTGCTGAAAACAATGAAACCAACACAAAAGACAATCACTGTGTGGCCTAATGACGCTAGCTCTGTGCTTTAGGAATGCTTTGCTTGCACCGACTGACAGGTTTTCAGGGAAGCAGCAACAAACCCTGGAGAGGTGGATCTGGAGGAATATGCATCAACTGTCACCAGCTACATTAGTAAGTGTGTGGATGATGTTACCTCCACCAGAACAATTACTATCCATCCTAATCAGAAACCCTTGCTGAATGCTGAGGTCAGATCTCTTCTGAGAGCCTGGAACTCTGTGTTCAGGTCTGGGGATGTAGTTGTGCTAAGAGCAGCAAGAAGGAAATTGACTGCGAGCATAAAAAGAGCCAAAGCTGCATACACTCTAAAAATACAGGGTCACTTCTCCACCAATGACCCCCGGAGCATGTGGGCGGACATCAAGACCATCATAGACTACAACAGAAGAGACAATGAATGTCCCAGGGACCCGTCTCTTCCAGATGCTCTCAACACCTTTTATGGTTGATTTGAAGCCCTCAACACTTCTCCAAGCACCAGACTCACCCTAACACCATATGAGCAGTCCCCTAGCATAAAGACAGAGGATGTCAGGAGGTCCCTCCTGAAAATCAATCCCAGCAAGGCTGCAGGCCCAGATAACATCTCAGGCCAGGTCCTGAAAGACTGTGCACACCAGCTTGTAGAGGTATTGACTGACATCTTCAATATCTCACTCTCCCAAGCAAAGGTACCATCATGCTTCAAATCAGCCATCATCATCCCTGTTCCAAAGACCACAGCAGTGTCAGATCTGAATGACTATCGCCCTATAGCACTAACTCCGATAGTCATGAAGTGCTTAGAGAGGCTGATCATGGACTATATAAAAAGTAAAATTGATGCTAGCATCGACCTCCATCAGTATGCATATAGGAGGAATAGATCAACTGCAGATGCCATCTCATATGTTGTACATCTGGCCTTCACCCACTTGGAGAGCAGGGACTCTTATGTTAGACTGCTCTTCCTAGATTTTAGTTCCACTTTTAATACAATCATACCTCAAACATTGATACACAAGCTAGAGACACTTGGGCTGAGTGCATCATTATGTAACTGGGTACTGGACTTCTTAACAAATAAGATACAGACTGTCAAAATCCACAACATCACTTCCTCTCCCATCATCCTCAACACTAGCTTTTCTCAGGGATGTGTCATGAGCCCCCTTCTGTATTCTCTGCTGACCTACGACTGCTCAACTACATTCCTGAGCACCCACATTGTTAAGTTTGCGGATGATACAGAAGTGATAGGACTAATTTCCCACAACGACGTGACAGAGTACAGGCTAGAGGTGGAACAACTAGAGGCTTGGTGCAGATCCAACAACCTCTGCATCAGTGTGAAGAAAACAAAGGAAATGATTGTGGATTTCAGGAAATTCAATAGGAGCCTTCCTGCCTCAATTTACATCGGAGGAACAGCTGTCGAGATCGTCCCCAGCTTCAAATACCTGGGAATACACATTAATAATGACCTCACCTAGCACACTAACTCCATTAGCTTAATAAAGAAGGCCCATGAATGACTGTATTTCCTGAGGAGGCTCAAGCGGGCTGGCCTAGGTACCACAGTCCTCACATCCTTCTACAGGTGCATAGTGGAGAGCATCCTTACATCATGTGTCACAGTGTGGTACGAAACTGCTCTGCTGCAGACAGGAAGGCTCTGCAGCATGTAGTTAAGTCTGCACAGAGGATCACTGGATGCAGTTTTCCAACTATTGAGAACATTTACACCAGCAGATGTAGGAACAAGGCTGACTGTATCATGAAAGACTCTTTCCACCCTTCTCATGGACTTTTTACCCTCCTTCCCTCAGGTAGAAGGCTGTGCAGCTGTAGGGCAAGAACAACCACACTCAGAAACAGCTTCTTTCCAGAAGCTGTCAGATTCAAAAACTTTTTTTTAATGTACAATAACATTCATACACCAAAGACTCTTTCATGTGCAATAATACTTATACATCAGGGACTCTTTCATGTGCAATAATACTCATAGATTACAGTCTCTTATGTGCAGTAGCATTTGAATATTTATATCCATAATTATATTCATATTTATTAATTTATTAATACTACTCATTTGCACTGTTTTTATCATTGCTAATTTGAGATTCTACAGTTGTATTGTTTTATTGTCATTGCACTTTATTGCACTTTATTGCATTGCTCTGCTTAGTTTAGATTTTAGTGTTTTTATCCTTTGCTGTTGTTTTGAGATTACTCTTTGCTTAATTTTGAGATTCTGTGGTTGTATTGTTTTATTGTTTATTTATAGTACTTATCTCTGATCTGCTTAATTTTATATTTTAGTGCATTAGTTAGTTTCATTCCTTTCATGTAGCCCATATTTTGGAATGACAATAAACTAAACTAAACTGGAAGTGTCCCTGGGTTAGAGGAGCCCTCTCCATTAATCAGCACTTCCCCCTCTGAGGAGCAGGATGGGGAGCAGTGCCATATCTAAACAGGATTCTACAGCAGGGCACCATAATGAGAGAGGTGGGACATGATGTGACCACGCAAGATGCAAAAGAGGCCAATGAGCCAAGATGTGTCCACCTCTATAAATGGTTCGCCGAACAAAAGGATACCTATATAAATATACAGAGGCTTTGTTCCAAAACCTAGTGAACTTTCTATGTAGGAGGTATTTTAAGGTGTGCTCTGGAGATGAAACCTGTTTCAAATGGTAGGCAGTATAATTATGCTCCACTGCAAATTCTATTGAAATCCATTGCGAGTCAAGTCTCCAATGCAACTCACATTAAGAGACCATACCATGTTTGTCACAGAGACTCGAGTTAGGATTCTGCCTTACAAGATAGCTGCGCATGCAGATAGTAAACTGCAAGACAAGTGCACTACGGTTTAGAATGGAGCCAGAGTTTGATGCATAGAGCAACCCTTTAGATATACCAAAGCGATCTTCTCTTGCAATTAACCATTCTTTAGACTGTGTAGGATTTATTGTTTGAAATTAGTTAATGCTTTTAGCCCTGTGAATGCAATATGTCTGATTAATAGTTTGCTGTTATATGCTGCTGTTTGTTTTTTGTTTTTTGTCCATTCTAATTAGCTTGCCATTGCTGATTAATATAGCTTAACATGCTTGCATGAAATCACCCAATACTCACCCAATATGACACTGCGGGAGTTCGTTTCATACTAATTCTAATAGTCTTGGCGCATTGCACTCTGATGGATTGGTAACAGTGGCTCAAGCAGACACGCTATATGGCACACAACCCTTGCACCTGCACTACTTGGATCCCTTGCTTTGTTTTATTCATAAGCCCCTTTGTAAGCATGGTGAACCAATTAAACATTGTTGCTTTCACATGCCAGCATGGCAAGGGAAGAACATTATCTTTTGGGTTTCAAGTGACTTTGGAGGATAAGAAACTGTCTTCACAATTCTCAACTGTGAGACCTCACAAATGCATCACTTTGGATGGCTGCCCTACATTTGTGTATGTGGAGATGCGTAATGTGCCTTTTATTATGTGGAAGGTGACAACGAGATGAAGTGGCACAAACAGAGTCAGGAGAGCTTTGCTCTGCTTCATCAAACACATCAGCGTGTGTTTGAGGAAAGAGTGTCAACAATGCACCGCACGTTCGCTCAGACACATCGCTGATGTACCCCAGATTAAATTGATGGCTAAGAGTGACTGTAGATGTAACAATACATCACATTTAACTAGCAGCAATATGCGTACTCTCGCCAAGCGACTCACAAGCCTGAAGATGAACAGATAGCGTGCTCGCTTGTTGCTTTATCGGTCCCTGAAGCATAATCTTTAACTGCTAAGTAACAGCAGTGGCAGGGATTTTACAAATGACGAGGAGGAAAATGGGGGATTGACAGTATTCCACTGAATAAACTGGAAATATGGGCACACAGAGTCTCCATAATGATCCCGTGTGCACACGCCAGGCTCACCTAAGCTCCCCCAAAGTGTGCGACTATTGCTGTAAACAGCCATGCAAATATCATGAATGCATCTGCATTAATCTTCCGACAGCTCGTGGGGCTTTTAAGAAGGATGATGAAGTCCCCAAGTTTAGTTAACGAGTCGACCACACCACATCCTCCATCACTCCAACAGCTGGGTGCCTATCTGCTCCCCCATGTGGGAGCAGAATGTGGACGCCACTGACGAAGCCAATTAAACGCTCATAATCCATTACACACTTCTCACTTTTCTGCAGCCCGCTGTGACATAAGCAACTCGCTTCTTTATGTGTGCCAGACTGGGACTCAACACAGGCCTGCAGTCTGTTCTTTGCATGTAGCATCCAAAGAGATTACATACTGTAGGCAGACTTTTCACATGTTCTGTGTTGATTATTGGGGGAACATCTGCAGACTTATGTGGGATGGAGTTCTGGGGACACATGCGGGCCTGGACATACAGTTGGAAATACATTCATTGTTGAACTGCAGCTTTATTCAGGCGAGAGTAGTTTTCCAGGCATACTGTATGTCTGTGAAGTGATTGTTACTGCAGACAACTGTAATGTTTACTGTCAATTTGCATGTGATAAGTAATGTCTGTAGAAATTGCCGTGATGAATGTGTCTTCATCATTTATGCATTGTCTTCATGTCATAACTGATTACTTTGGCAGAAATTAGGTTATTAAATATTAGCATTATGGGTCATTTATGTATTATGAAATGCATTTTCATATTGCAGCTTTTGTCTCTGTGACTCCACACGATACTACCACATTTCAGGTAGAAGGTAAAAAAACAACAACAACATCCAGGAGTGTCTTCATAACACAGTGTGAAAATACTGGGAAAACTTTTTTACAGGAGATTGGGTGATACTTACCCATGTATGAATTCACACAGGGTTGGTATAATCTGGGGTTATTTTTACAGGGCTTTTTATTGAAGGTAAAAAATTCTGTAATCTTTACCGGCGTGGGAATGTGCAGTCTGTAAAAAATCACTGATATGACCAATTAATAGGGATGTGCCTGAAGCTGAATACTATATTCAGAAAGGCACAACTAATGACTTCAAAACGAATAACGCATGTATACGAATAATATAAAAAATTTGTTTGACTGATTATCCAAGAAGTACAAGGATAAAGCGTCATTTAAAATAAACATCCAAAATCCAGAGTCTGTGAAGCCAATATTATTAAAGTGTAAACCACATGAAGGAAAATTTCAAATCGGATGACCACAGTCTCGACTCCATTTGTGGTCTCCATTTGTTGTGTGTCGAGAGTAACATTAACTAAGATACTAAAGCAATATCACACAAGGAAGAGTGCTGTATGGCCCTACATCAGCATGGCTGTGATTCGGCCACACGCACGAGGTCACAGGCCGAGAGCCACAGATCATCACATCCGTACTGATTTAGGGCCATACAGCACAAGTCATTAAACCATCTTTAAATTCCATAAAGTAGTCCAAACAACATGCTGTATGGCCTCAGAAGACTTAGAATATAGTGCACAAGTCATATAGATTACTTTTATGTTGTCTTTACTGCACCATTAATAGTGCATCATTTTTGGAGCTTGACAGCTCCTGCTCACTATAAACTGTTGTTTTATGAAATAAAGCTGCATAAAATATCTCTTCTTATATTCCAGGAAAAAATAAAATCATATAGTTCGGAATAACATTAGAGTGAGTAAATGATAGAATTTTTCATTGTTAGGTGAAATACTCCTTTTACTGGTGGCTTTTTGAGCACAAACCTGACAAGGATGTACTGAAAATAAAATGGTTGCAGTCATGACCCTGGTCTCTTTTGAAAGAAGACACTTAGGAGATTGTTGTCCAGAAGTCAGAAATAATTAGTCATAAGGGAAATATTTAGAATAGCTCAAATATATTTTTTATATAATATTAAATGTATTTAATATTTGTATTAAAATATGACATTGTCCTTGGCTTACCACAACCTAAATCATAAAATCATAATGGAGTCAAAGTCATAGGTCTTACCATGTTCTACAGAAGTTCCCATCTGAGGGTGATAGCTATCATACTTTGAGTTGTGCAGCTCATTTTCTAAGACAATGTCAAGTGAATTTTCTAAAAGACAATTTAAAAAGCTTGCCAGATAACCACATTCATTCAGTTCATTCATAATATGTACACATTCACTCTTTGTCTTATATCTTATATGCTGAAAACTGCTCCGTTAATGTTTTCACATTCACAATTACGAATGACTTACGGATCAAGTACTGTACAAGACTTAAACTCAAAAGGGTGAATTTAGCCAAAAGGTGAGCAGTTGCATCCTTGGAAATTACTATCGGTCTGTACAACATTTATAATGTAAAAATTAGGCAAATTTCACATGCTTAGTTGGATAAATTTTACATGGTACTAACACTCTTAACCTGAACTGCTGACCGTGCTGATGCGTGGCACTGGAATAATCCAGGAGGTTCTATCAGGAAGACTCGCAGATTTGAGTAAAGTTTTAGATTACATTTATTTGATGAATATAAAATAGGAATGTAATGTCTCTCTTTGGCGTAAGTCCTGTCTGACAGTCCGAAGTTGTTGTACTCTGAACCAATCAGATCCTGCCAGAGATAGGAGGCAGGGGCGAGGAGCCTACCCCCATGCAGGACGGGACTCAACCTGTGGCGGTGGGGTGGTGGAGGATGCCGTGTTAGCACACTGAAACAGCAATGTGATAGATTGTGAGCAGACTTATAAAGCAATGGCTTACGTGTGATTGGCTAGGAGTTACCTAGATAATGGTGCGATGATGTACAGCTGCTAGTCTTCCCGCTAGAACTACGCTGCGATTACATTCTTATAAGGAAGACTCGCAGATTTGAGTAAAGTTTTAGATAACATTTATTTGATGAATATAAAACAGGAATGTAATGTCTCTCTTTGGCATAAGCCCTGTTTGGCAGTCCAAAGTTGTTGTACTCGGAACCATCAGATCCTGCCGGAGATAGGAGGCAGGGGCGAGGAGCCTACCCCAAAAGAGAGAAATAAAATACTACCCCCAAAAGAGAAGATCCGGTCAGGTTACGAACCAGTTTTTTCCTTGTCCTCAAGTAAGATTTTGGGCCATCTGTTGTGGTTGTGTAGAATCTTTGCCAAAGATGAACAACGTGGTATGAGGACTTACCTTAGGCCAGCGTTGTTGTGCAGTAACTTTGTTGAAAGATAAATGTTTGATTATGAACCCTCCGATGAGGGCAGGCATTGTTTGGAGTATCTTTGGCGAAAGATGAACAACGTAGTGTAAAGCCATACGATAATTGCAACATTGCGTGCAATACCCTTCGTTGAAAGAAAATAATTGTATTATGAACCTCCAATGAGGGCAGGCATTGTTTGTAGTATCTTTGCCAAAAAGAAGAACAACGTGGTGTAAAGCCATACGATAATGGCGACATTGCATGCAATACGCTTCGTTGAAAGATATCCCATGAGGCTCGAGCCCTCCAATGAGGGTGGCCGTTGTTTAATGGTTATCTTTGCCAAAAGGTGAACAGCATGTGTAAAGCCATACAAAAATGGCGATCTTGTTGTGCAATATCTTTTGTTGAAAGATATACCATGTTGGTTATGAGCCTTCCATCGAGGGCGAGCTAGGCTTGTGCAGTACCTATGCAAAGGAAAACCATGCTGGGATTGTGAAAGCCTTGGTGAGGAGGGTGAATGTGGTTATGCAGTGTCTTTGCAGGACAATAGACGGCTTAAATTTGATAAGTGTGGTAAAGATGTGGATGGGCAGTGAGGCCCCTGACCGCCACCAGACAGGTATGAAAACTTATGGCTGAGGAGGCTTGAGCATGCGTAATGATTGAGGGTTGGGTCAAGTATATTTCTGGAGGATGAGGAAGACCAGCGCCTGAGCATCTGATTGTGGGTTCTGGTAGTCCTTGATGAGCAGCCGTTGTGGCTGCACCAATTCTGAAAGAGTGCCTCGAGACTAAGGGAGGGGCTGCAATATTTGAGGGATCAGATGCGAATTGTGAACTAGTTTTCCAAATATGTGGGGGGTATCGGGCAGGAGGAGCTGGAGGTTATAAATAATGTTATGCTACAGCCGCATCCCAGGTGGTAAGTTTAGGAGTGTTAGAGGAAAGAGGTGAAATGAGCGTGGGCTGGGCAAGTCCCTTCTGCATGAGTTTTAGCGGTATCTAAGGGGAGGGGTGAGGGGCATAGACCGGCAGAAGGTTCGAAAAGTGTGGGCAGAGGATTAGTATGCTGGTGAATGGACATGTCGATGGAACTCCTGAACGAGATAGAGAGTAACGATGAATTGAAAACTTGGGATTGTGCTTGACTGAGAGAATGGGTTTCAGTTGGAGCTCAGCCATGTCAAATGTCTCAGTAGGGGCTAAGGAGCCTAGAGGAGCATAGCCTTTGATACAACGGTGGTAGTTGAGTCTCAAAAATGATGATAAGTTTGCATGCCAGTGGGGGACCCCATAATACGCTGGCAATGACGATGGGGTGATTTCGAAGATGCGGATGAAGGGGAGTTGGCATGAGTAAAAAAAAATTCTGGCCATTTCCCTGCAAATCATGATCCTATTCGGTTGCCTCAGGACCTTCGGAGGGTGCGCGTGCATGAAAAGGGAGGTTTCAGGGTTTTGTTATGGAAAAGGGGGAAACTGTTCCAGTGATTAGCCATGGGGATCAAATATGAGGTCTGATCAGCAGCGGTCATCAACAGATACATTGTCAAGTGTTATCGACGAAATGCTAGCGTGAGGGCCTTGATGAATGATGCGCATACGAAATGAGGTGGCCCAAGGGGGTGGGAGACTGATGTGAAATTGGAACTGCTCGTGAAGGAGGAAATGTGAACTAATGATAGGTCTAGGTGATAGAGATGTAGGGAAGCTTGCATCTGTGGGAAATAGAGCATAATGCCAAACAAATTGAGGATGTAGAAGTTTTTTTATTTTTTTATTTTTTATTAGCCCGTAAAACTAGCAGACCATGCATGGTGCAAGACATGCAGCTCCAGTGGACTGAATTTCAGTATCTGCTTCGAGAACACCAATCCGGAACTTTGATGTCCAGAGAAACAAATCCTACTACCTGCTGCTAGACAAGAGCTGCCCTGAATGATATTTTTTTTTTCTTTATATAGACTACCGGTCAAAAGTTTTGAAACACTTGCATAAAATATTTCTCATGATATTAAAAATCTTTTGATCTGAAGGCGTATGCTTAAATGTTTGAAATTAGTTTTGTAGACAAAAATATAATTGTGCCACCATATTAATTTATTTCATTATAAAACTAAAATGTAATTAAAAAAAAAGTTTTCGAAATTGATGACATGGACCAAATAATAAAGAAAAGCAGCCAATAAGTGCCCAACGTAGATGGGAAGTCCTTCAATACTGTTTAAAAAGCATCCCAGGGTGATACCTCAAGAAGTTGGTTGAGAAAATGTCAAGAGTACATGTCTGCAAATTCTAGGCAAATGTTGACTACTTTGAAGATGCAAAAATATAACACAGTTTTGATTTATTTTGGATTTTGTTTAATCACAACATAATTCCCATAGTTCCATTTATGTTATTCCATAGTTTTGATGACTTTACTATTATTCTAAAATGTGAAAAAAATAAAAAAAATAAAAATTATAATAAAGAATGAGTGTTTCAAAATTTTTGACCAGTGGTGTATATACAGTTGTGCTCAAAAGTTTGCATACCCTTGGAGAATTGGTAATATATGTAGCATTTTTAAAGAAAACATGAGTGAGCAGGCAAAACACATTTCTTTTATTTCTTATGGGATTCATATTCAACTGTAGGTTATAACAGAATGGCACAATCATAAAACAAAACATGGCAACAAAGAAAAACAAATGAAATGACCCCTGTTCAAAAGTCTGCATACCCTTAGTTCTTAATACTGTGTATTGCCCCCTTTAGCATCAATGACAGCATGCAGTATTTTGTAATAGTTGTCTATGAGTCCCCAAATTCTTGCAGGTGGTATAGCTGCCCAATCATCTTGGCAAAATGCCTCCAGGTCATGCAAAGTCTTTGGTCGTCTTGCATGAACCACACGTTTGAGCTCATGTTTTGCGTGACAGGCTTCTATCCTTTCGACATATATGATGATGTTGACATTTACACTCATTTACATTTATGAGAGAGAAAAAAAAAACGTAATTTTAAGCGGCTCTTCAGCATAAAACTGATCTAACGGTGCAGTTTTCAGAATGCGTCACCCGGTGTCAAGTTTCAACATATACGAAATATGTAAGATATTAAAATGTCTATTTTTTCAGCCTGTTGTATTAGTATTTATTTATCACCCCTTATTTATTTAGATACAGTTCCTATTTATTGTTATTTACACAGGGCATATAAACTATTTATCAAATGTAGCTACTTTTATTACGTATCATATTTTAATGGGGATTTAATTTATTACAGCTGACAGTTACGGGTTACAAGGTTTGAACATCAACTGTAATGAGATGAAAATCATGGCTTTTTAACACTTCTGTGTATAAATATGAAGGCTGCTTATTGGATCAGTACAGGTAAACGTCATATTATGCTACTACACATCACTTTATGGAGAGCTTACGGCCTACTAGTTAAGTCTTGCCTTAAGAACAGGTGGTGCAACCAAATTAAGCACTGACTTACAAACTAACTAGTAGTTACTAAGCCCTTAGTGTGAACTTTACTTCCTAATTTACGTGAGAATTTACACACAGCTGGTGCAACCCTACCCAGTTCCCTATATAAAACTAATCCCATCAGATTAGGGTTTAAATCACTGCCAAGTTTATTTGAGAAGTCAGTTATCTAAACTGTTTTCTATCAGATTTTTGCACACAGTGTTTAAAGGTGCACTCAGTATTTTTTTCCACATAAAAAAAAAAAAAAAACTTTTACTCCTAAAGAAATTAACTGTAATTTAGAAAAAATTCCATTAACTCATGACCACACACATGAGATGAATACTTATTCTGTAACCTTATAAAAGCTCTTTTATTCTACATGGAGAGGGTCCCCTCAAGGGGCAGCCATGTTTGGATCACATGAACAAATTGTACTCAATCTAAGTAACTGCCCTGGATTTGGCCATTTTCACTGACTGTGAATATAATTTCTATAATGGCATCTGTTACTGAAACTTTTGATCTTGAATGATGCTGTCTCCATGCCCCTAGGTGTCATTGTAAGTCCAAGATAATCATAAAAAATTACTCATGGCATCTTTAACGAATACCAAGACGAGCACTCTGCATTCAACAGCCCGGAGTGTTTTAACATTTCAAAAGCTGCCAATAATGTACATTACATTATCAAGTATTGCCCATTTAAGAACTTGTCAAATGGGGCCTATGTAGCTCAGCGAGTAAAGACGCTGACTACCACCCCTGGAGTCGCAAGTTCGAATCCAGGGCGTGCTGAGTGACTCCAGCCAGGTCTCCTAAGCAACCAAATTGGCCCGGTTGCTAGGGAGGGTAGAGTCACATGGGGTAACCTCCTTGTGGTGGCTATAATGTGTGATTCTCGCTCTCAGTGGGGCGCATGGTGAGTTGTGCGTGGATGCCACAGAGAATAGCGTGAAGCCTCCGCACATGCTACATCTCCGTGGTAACGCTCAACAAGCCACGTGATAAGATGCGTGGATTGATGGTCTCAGACGTGGAGGCAACTGAGATTTGTCCTCCGCCACCCAGGTTGAGGTGAGTCACTACAGCCATGAGGACTTGCATTGGGAATTAGGCATTAAACAATTGGGGAAAAAAGGGGAGGAAAAAAAGGGGAGAAAAAAAATTAACTCGTCAAATCATCATATAGAGAGGCTTTAAGGCTGGACAAAAATACGTTGATTGAAAGCCCAGTGTCAGATCATTTTTCCAATGCAAATAGCATTAATGAAGCTCCCACAGACTCTCAGAGACCCAAAATGACGTGTTTAGAACCCCTTCCAATCAACATTGATCTTTTGTGCATTTGCCATAGACTCCCATTAAAGCACGGTTTCAATAGCGCTGTATGGACCGTGCATCCACTAAACATTGCATTAAAGATGTGTGATAGTTTACACTTTTATTTGCTAAAATAGAAAAGCAATATAGATAATTTGTACATTTAAACATGCCAATGCAGCATTTTTTATTAAATGTTAGGGTAAGCCATGCTTCATGTAGTCTTATCAGAGACTATTTAGCAGAGATGGGCCACTTCTATTTAAATGAATGGGAGAAATTGGAACACCCAACCAAGAATCTTTGAGCGCCCAACGGATGTAGAAAGGAAGTCTTGCCTTACAGGTAAAAGAGCCAATCAACTTTTAGGTACAGACATCACCTGTAAATCAATTTGCTAACACGCTTGCGCAGTAGCTATACAAGCCGAAAAATTGCATTTTTGGCGTAATATGAGGTAAAGAAGCACAATTTATGATTCCAATATTATAACATTTTATTGCTGATTTGAAATATGTTCTTTGATTGTCATCTTGACCAACCATTTTTGAGATTTTGGTGTTCCCCCATTCAAGCAGAAAGGAGTTTCACTGGCATGACTGGAAATAGCCTCCCGAGAGTGTTCCAAAGATGACCGACAGTGGATTGACTTGCTAGAAAGACTTTATTCTTATATAGCCATTGCCGCTGCTGTGTTGGCATTGTTTAAAGCTGCTGGTGTAGGTAATGCAGCCTTTCTAAAATCTTGCAGTACATCAGTAGTTTAATGCTTGCACGTGTTCACATAATAAAGATTACGGCAATGATCATAAATAACAATAGATAAAAAAAAAAAAAAAAAAGACTTATCATTCGGATGCATTTTATGATCTCGGGTAATCTTGACCTTAAGCCTCCATGTCCCAGTCAAATAACCTCCTCAAAAGTGGGTTGAAACTGGCATTCAGGTCTGGCTTTTGGTATGGATTGCCTACTTTTCATAATCAAATAAATTCCTTATGAGTACATTTAATGTCCTGCCCTTTCAATCCGACACATTACCAAAGTGAAATTTCTTGCGCATGCTGTATCATGTTGTCTTTAAATCATGTATTTAATGTGAATGTTAATTTAGTTAGAATGTTAATATAATTTGTTCTACACACATTTATCAAAGGTGACCTAAAGTGTGTTCACTGTATAGCAAATCTTAATCAGTTTCCCCTTGCAAATAAATGTCAATTTGCAAACTTGATTAGGGAAGAAGTGCGAAAAAGAAGCAAAGGTCTTTTTTTCCTCACACTTGAGTAGCTTATTTCCATTGTAGCTGGGTGCCATAAAGGATTTCCACACCAGGGTAATTTGAAATATATTAAAGTGAGCTTACTGCAAGAAAACCAATTTCATTCACCTTTGCCGGCTCACTGACAAATGTAGAAATGTAATCAATTTATCAGAGCTTAATGTGCTGTGCTATCATTGTGCTAATTTCAATTATTGTCCTCTTAGCCCTACGCACAGTTAATGCTGTAGGAGAACTCCAATTTTACATTCTTTAAAATAGTCTCCTAAAATCTCCCTCTTAATTTCAAGTCAGTTGAACTCAACATACTGAAGTTCTGTTCCAAAAATTAGTGAACTGCCTAACCTACCTGGACAGCATTTAAGAGCATCACAGGTAGCTAAGGTACATCATTATGCTGCCTTCTAAGGTCTCCTTTTGGTCAAAATCTAAGGCAGCAGTGCATATATATTTCATGAAGACAACAATCTTATTGAAAAAATAAATAACAAAATACATCCAGGATGGCAAACAAGTTGAGAGACATTTTTAGTGATAGACCATTATGTTGGCCGATATTTGGCCATTTTTCCATTATTGGCCTCTGCTTTACCTTGTGTCAGTTTCCAAATCTAACAATAGATTTGTAAAACAATAGTAGTTTTTTTTATTTATTTTTTTTATTATTATTTCAACTTTAAGCCAATTTGAGTAAATATTGTATAAAGTGTCAAAATTCTGTGCACACTTGATTTGCTTTTGTTAATTTATATTATTGATATCGACATCGGCAATTGAAAAACCCACATCGGTCAACCAGTTAGTCCCGGTCCTCTAATCTGACAGTGTTCTAAATGTTTATTTAACAATAATGACACATTCACAGTACATTATGCCTTACTTATTGACTATTTCACCCAATAATTGTGTGTGCTATGTACTTTTCAGCTTATTAGAATATTATGTTGTTAGCTTAGCATCATGCTAATGTCTATTGGAATCAATTGTGAGTCGAGTCTCCTGTAAGCTTCATTAAAATAACACTATTTGTGTGTTGCAGGGAGTTGCTGCCTTTGAAAAGGCTTTCAAATGTGTCATTATAAGATTCATTTCAGTTAGTATGCCACTTTGCAAGGTAGCTATCTGTGTAGACAGTAGGCAACAAGGCAGCTCACTAGGTTTTGGATCAGAGCTGCTCTGTAAAGCTCAAGGTTTTGAGGCTTTGCCAGCTCTAGTTGATCTGAAATCTTGAAACTCAAGCACAGTTTCAATTTTGGTATTCCTTTCAGGCTGTAGCGAGTTACAGGAAGTTCATGACTTCTAGGGCAGCTGTAATTAGTTGAAGTGTCAGTGAGTTTGTCATGGTTCACACTTAATTGTTGTTAAAAGAACTAGAACTGGGGTGCATGTGTCTATTGCACTATGTACCTCTGAGGTTTTGGAGCCAAGTCTCATTTGCTGCTATGGTGAAATTGTGTCTGCTTGAGATGACCGCATATCAGATTTGCAGTCAGGAAATAAATTATGGGTGACCCTGTCTGTCATTCTGTCTTCAAGATGAATGTCAGACTGGTGTCTAGAATTCTACAAAAGGGCTTCTGGTTTGGATGGCAACATGTGAAGGCATGTTTGGCCAGGCTCCGTACTGAACTGTACCCATTTAATTAAATACAAACATATTCTCAACCAGATTAAGGTAATTTATCATAATTAAAAGAGGATGGACTGATTTAAGAAACTGTTGAAACAACAATCAACCAAAAACTGAGGTTTACCGACATGCCCAATGCACGTAGCAAACAAGATAAGATGGCGGAGAGCGCGACAGCGAAAACAGAATGGAGATTAACCAAGAACTGATTCTCAGTGAGATAAGGATATTGAAAACTGAACTGATTTTGAAAATAGACGAAAAAGCGGAGGTCCAAGCAGTGATACAGTTAAAATGCAGTACAAACAAATGAGGGAAGAATTTACAAATGTGATGGACCAGACAAACATGAAAATGGCCGCACTGGAGGCCCAGGTGCTCTCGCTGGAAGAGGTGGAGAGTAGACTTTCGGACGACATGAGCACTGTACAGTGGGAGGTGGCAAATCTGAAACAGGACATCACAACATTAGAATGAAAGATTGAGGATTTGGAGGCTAGATCTTGCCGCTGCAATCTGAGCATAACGGAAGTGAAGGAGAGAAGAGAGGAGGGGAAACATGTCCCTGACTTTGTATCTAAGCTGCTTAAGGACTCATTCCAGCTGGATAAGGACACTTTGCTAGACCGGGAACACAGGACCTTGAGATTGAGACCGGGAGATGATCACCCAGTGAGGGCAATGATAGTGAAATGTCATTACTTTCAGGAGAGGGAGCTATTGCTTAAGAAAGCTACACAGAGAATGGAGATTGTCACCCAGGATGGAGACACAATGCATATCCAACCTGATTACACGCAAAAGGTCATGATAGAATGAGCAGCCTTCAGTGAGGTTTGCTCAGGCGCTGCGAGGGGGTACGCTATGGCCTGTTTTACCCTGCTGAGTTGAGAATCACCACGAAGGATGGTGTGAGACGGAGCTTTAAAGACCCCAGGAAAGCTATGGACTTTGTAAGAGACACACTGAAGCCATAAGATGAAAGGACACAAAATAGATTATAACCAGCGGTGAATCGTTTAATAAGGTATGTTGAATCAGACCTATGTTGTTTGGACTATATGTTTGGTCACTTCTTACTGGTTATGATACTCAACATCTGGAGGAGACTAAGTCTGGGGAGTGTAATTCATTCTAGAGATACGTTCTTATTTATGTTTAGAATTTAACATGTTCCTTTGAATAAGAGAAGTGTAGTTTGTGACATAATGTTACTATTATACAATGACAGTTCGGACCGGAGGTTAGGCCTGTTGGGTGAGTGGCATTGTAAAGATATGTTAACTAGTAGCACTAACAGCCTCCCTCAGAGGTCAGCACAAGCTTTACAAGCTTTTCTTTTGATTTGTTGTTAGTTATTACTGTTTCAGAATGTGTGTTTGTATTTTTGTGTGTATGTGTGTGTGTGTGTGTGTGTGTGTTTGTGTGTGTTTGTGTTTTTGCTTTCTGGAAAACATACCATGACATGGTATGTGGAGATTTAACCCTAGATTGTTGGCAGAAGAGAAGTTTGTTTATTTCTTATCTAACCAGATAGAGTACTTCCTTGAAACAAACCAGACACCAGGTATGACTAATTGTAACCTATGGGAGGTGATGAAGGCCTTTTTAGGGGGCCAGTGTGAGGAAAAAAAGAATGGAGCGGGTCAATCAGATTATTTCAAGGATAAACACTATAGACAAGGAATATTCAAGGTCTCCCACTACTACGTTATATAAGGAGAGAGGAGTATTACAATCGGAATTGGATACCTTAACCACGGAGACAGGGGAGTTGTTATATTTTAGATCTAAACAGCGAGAATGTGAGTATGGAGAAGGGGAAAAGTTACTCTCCCACCAATTGAGGTAGATGACCGAAGCTGGGTATATAGCAGAAATTCAGACATCGCACGGAGTAACCACAGATCAGTCGAACATTAACAATCAGTTTAGAATTTTATTATGAGGGAGCTATACACATCAGAGCCATGAGACAGAGTGGATATAGAGCATTTTTTTTTATATAATTTAGAAATACCTACTATCAGTGAACAGGATAAAGCCAGCCTTGAACAATCAATATCAACAGTGGAGAGTGAGCAAGCCATTAATCAAATGAAAAGAAGGAAAATGCATTCTATAAAAAGCTTTTACAGAAACTTTAAAGAAGTATTCACAGAAACAATGGAACAGCAACTATTTCCACCAACCATGATGCAGGCTATAATCACAGTCATACATAAAAAAGGTAAAGATTACCTAAAATTTTATTTGTACCATCCCATAAATGTACTCTCAAATGATTATAAGATATTAGCAAAGGTCCTGGCAGTGAGACTGAATTCTGTTATGCAATCTGTTATACACCATGATCAGTTTTATTACTGGACGGCAGCTTACGAGTAACCTGCGAAGGCTATTTAACATACTTTACTCACCAATTGGAACACGCCTACCGGAAGTGCTATTGTCACTTGATGCACATAAAGCTTTCAACCGCATTGAATATGAATGAATATTTATTCACAAGTATTCATAAGTTTGGTTTTGGACCTAATTTTTTTTTTGTACTTGGATCAGTATACTCTATGCACATCCAACTGCTTGTATTAGAACCAACAGGACATTATCAGGCTATTTTCTTCTACATAGGGGCACGAGACAGGGCTGCCCCTTGTCCCCACTTTTATTTAATATAGTGATAGAGCCCCTAGCCATAGCCTTAAGAAAAGAGGCAGATCTGCTGGGTATAAATAGGGGCGGATACACCCACAAGGTGTATGCGGATGACCTTATAATATATATAATCCTGATATGTCCATCCCTGAAGCGATGGAACTTATAAATAGATTTGGAAAAATATCAGGATACAAAATAAATGTAACAAAAATCATATTATTCCCAATTAATCATAAGGCAGGGGAGTTAAACCTTGAGAAGTTTAAAATAAAATAACTCGTGACTCTTTCACATATCTAGGGGTCTCTGTGATGAATACATACAAAGGGTTGTTTGAATGCAATTTTACTGCGATGATAAAAAAAAAAAAAAGGAAAAAAAAAAGCTTTTAGTCGATGGTCCTTACTACCCATTTTATTGGCAGGTAGAGTAAATACTGTTAAGATTACCATTTTACCCAGGTTTTTATTTTTGTTCCAAAATGTTCCTGTGGTTATCCCAAAATCTTTCTTTAAGGAATTAAACAAACATGTATTCTCCTTCATATGGAATAAAAGCATTCCAAGAATTAGAAAAGCATATTTAGAAAGGCAGAAAGATGTAGAGGGACTGGCACTGCCCAATTTAATATATTATTATTGGTCCTGTAATATTGATACACTCATTCACTGGACAGCACATTTCTATCAGGGGAATGGACCTGCGTGGGTGGAGATGGAACAGTCATCTTGCAGCCCAGTCTCTTTACTGTCAATGCTCTGTGCCCCATTGCTGCTCAACAGGAAGTACTTGACAGGCAATCCATTGGTGACCAGTTCATTAAAAATATAGGCTCAGTTCAGGTCACATTTTAAGCAAAAACAGGTGCTCTCTTTGCTACCATTATATCCAATGCTTTGTTCCCACCATCTTTAATTGATCATGCCTTTCAAATATGGTTTACAAAGGGATTTAGATGTGCAAGAGATTTTTTTTCCAGAACAACAGCTTTATTTTCTTTGAACATATGGTTACAACATCTGACATACACTATATGGCCAAAAGTTTGTGGACACCATATGTGCTTGATGAACATTTGATTTCAAAACCTTAGGCATCAATTTCCCCCTTTGCTGTAATAACAGCTTCCACTCTTTTGGGAAGGCTTTCCACTATACTTTATGTAGTAACATGGCTGCAGGGATTTGCTCTCATTCAGACACAAGGCTATCAGTGAGGTCAGGAACTGATGTTGGTCGATGGGGCCTGACTTACAGTTGCTGTTCCAGTTCACCCGAAAGTGATCAGTGGGGTTCAGGTCTGGGCTTTGTGCAATTTCTTCCACGCCAGACACATTAAACCATTTCTTTATGGACCTTACTTTGTTCACAGGGGCATTGTCATGCCGGAACAGAAAAGGGCTATCCCCAAACAGTTGCCACAAATTTGGAAGCACACAAAGCCCAAGCCATTAAATAAAGAAACATTAAACATTTTCTTTACTGGATTTAATGGAGTAACCAAATTAGTTAATTAGAAGGGGGTGTCCACAAACGTTTGTCCATATAGCGTACCTAAATCTCATTTTTATAGGTATTTGCAAGTACAAAGCCTAGTCAAAATACACTTCAATTCCATTTCAACTCCCCCAGTCCACAGTTGGATTAAGGAGTTCTTGGACTGGGACATGTCTGAGCGAGGCCAGATATCTAGAGTGTACAGTATGATTCAAAGAGTTGCCTCTTCATCTCTAGATCTTCTCAGGGAACAATGGGAGAAAGACTTGGGAAGCGTCATCTCAGAGTAAGTCTGGCAGTCATCAGTTAGACAAATCCATTCAACATCTATATGTGTCAGACATTGGTTATTGCAGTTTAAAACAATCCATAGACTCAACCTTTCTAAAAGTAAACTTGCCAGGATGTTTCCAGAAATAAACTCTACATGTTTTCGATGTCACAGAGATGAGGCCACCCTGTATCATATGGTTTGGATGTGCCCAAGGTTGGGACCATTCTGGTCTGCTTTATTTGAAACATTTTTATATGTCTGTCAAAAGGAGATACAACCTGACCCAGTATTGGCAATATTTGGGGTGACCCCAGAGAATCTTTTACTGCCAAAAGCTCAATCTGACACACTGGCTTTTTCCTCTTTGTTGGCCCGACGGCTCATACTCTTACAATGGAAGTCAAACAAACTGCCAACGCACACCACTGACCGCGTCTGCTTTCCGCAAAGCGTGAAAGCATGGCATATCTGAAATTAGAGAAACTAAAAAATCCCTTAGTTAAGCCTTAGGTGGAATGTTTTAAAGTCTGGAGACCTTTCCTTAGATATTTTGAATGGGAATTTGTTACAAAACACTAATTGCAAAATTGCAAAAAACAATGAATGTTGTAAATGAAACCAGAGAATTGAGATCCTTCTTTTAATCTGCAACAGACTTTTGGCATCAATTCTTTTGCAACACTTCTTTTTCTTTGAGTTTCACTTTGCGGAAAGTATTTTTTGCTTTGTGATGCTTCTTTTAATGTTCGCGGTACCTCTTTTCCTTTGTGCTTGTTTTCTTTTTGTGTTTCACTATGTAGCGCTTGTTTGACATTGGGCAGAGTTTGAGTATGAAGACATCACGTGGGGTGTGGCTTATTTACGAGGTCAAGGAGCATGCGTAATTTACATGCACCATGGGACTGCTAACTTCAAAACAAGCGGATGCTGTCAGCAGAAAATATCACTGCGATTTAAGGTTTGTCTTATTTGCTCTCATTTATAACCAATAATAATATCACTTAATGTTAAAAGCTGAACAAAGGTCATTTTTAGAGTAAAAGTCCTGGTTGCAATGCTTTTGTGCTACATGTAGCTTTTTAGCTAATATCACTGGGATGTGTCGTTTGATGTTACAGTCTGCTATTTTCATCTTAACTAGGTTTTTCATCCAATGAAAATTCTGTCATTACTGTATGTACTTTAGCCTAATGTTCCTCTAAACGTGTATGTCTTTCTTCTGTGGAACATAAAAGGGAAAGTTTTATAAAAGGGAAGAGACTGGAGTCATAATGAATATTTTATCCTGCCTTTGTATGCTTTTTGGAGTTTCAAAGTTCTTGTCACCATTCACCTGCATTGTGAGGTCCTACAGAGCTGAAATATTCTTCTAAAAATCTTCATTTGTGTTCTGCTGAAGAAAGAAAGTCATACACATCTGGGATGGCATGAGGGTGAATAAATGATGAGAGAATTTTCATTTTTGGGTGAACTGTCCCTTTAAGTAAAAGACTACACAACATATACAGCAATTAAAAAGGTAACAAAAATTTATACAGATTGAAGGAGAAGTTGTTGTCAGTAAGTGCAGGGCCACCAGGATCAAGTGAACACTGAAAGACAATAATATTTAATCAGTGTTAAAGTCATG
Source organism: Myxocyprinus asiaticus (assembly GCF_019703515.2). Taxonomy (NCBI): domain Eukaryota; kingdom Metazoa; phylum Chordata; class Actinopteri; order Cypriniformes; family Catostomidae; genus Myxocyprinus; species Myxocyprinus asiaticus. The sequence goes on from NC_059379.1 coordinate 41,575,519, forward strand.
AAATCATCACACCCAATACTTCCCCAAATCTCCTTTAACTGTGTAAGACGCATTCTTTTGTGCTCAAAACAGCATGATGGAGCGCAACGCAATAGTGAACACGCGGGTCTCGAGACACATTTTAAAACGTTGAACCGCTTTCAATGTGACACACCGTCTTAAAAACGCAACACTCACGATGCGAGAAAAAAACAGCGAGACGCGACACAACAACAAAAGACGTAGCCTAATGAACAGTCCCACAATAAACTTTAATGGCATCCTTTCAATAATATTCGAGTTTTCGTATTTCTCTATAAACATTTTTTTCTTGAATTACCGTCTAATTACTGTTTGTACAGTACTTACTTAATTTGATATTTTCCACTCGAATTCCATGGGACTCTGCTCTACTCAAATGCAGCTTTCCTCAGACAGGTGCACGGGGCATTGGGGCTTGTACTTGAGGTAAAGTTCGCCTCCTCTCCATCTGGGGTGGAGGAAGGCTGAGAGAGAGACAAAGCCAAGATTACAGTTCATTATCATTATAAATAAACAGTTTATCTTACTACCAATACCAAACTTTAGAATTTTGAATATTATAGAGGCAAGTTTCATCATTGAACTTACCTGCAGTTGTCTCCGTGTGTCATCCATTATAAACCGAGCATAACACTAGACGCTGACTGCAAATTTTTCCTCTAGAAATGCTCTGAGATGTTAATGCAAATAATTACCAGGATTTATGAATAAAAAAAAAACAACACAAAGACGTACATACCTCAGGAAAAGATGTTGTGGGATTCCTGCCGATATACATCGACAGTAATTTGCTGTATTTAATTACAGCTTGTTACTGTATTAGATAAAAAGTAATTTACTGTTATTAATGAGTGATGCCTCAGAAACTACCCATGATGCAATGCATATTACAGTTACATACTGTATCATTTTATTATAGTAATTTACTGGTCATTTTACAGTTATTTACCCTATAAACTACAGTAAGGGTTAACAGTGTGGGGCCCTTTCTCCATAAATATTTATGTGTGATTAATTGCATTTAATTAATTGGCACATCATGTTATAAATTCAATAAAAAATTGTAACCGATTGTTAGCACTAATAATCATACAAGAATAGTTTTAAATACTATTCAAATCAATGAATTGGTTATTTGCCAAACTTTATATTCTTCTTTTTGCCTTTGGTTTCATAAGGTTTTCATATTTTGGAGTTTTGTTGATTTTAGTCTATGTCTGTAAGCTTTTAGGCAAATTTAAATGTTAATGTACTCCTAAAAGTTGACAAAAAATATATTTAAGATTTAAATTTTACAGTATTTTTTTTAATTTTATTATTATTTTTTTTTTAATTTTATTTATTTGTTGAGAAAATGAACAATAAATATTGACAACTCATCTTGCACTCATGGGTGTATCCACATTTCTGTCTAATCAAATGCTCTCTACATCGATAATGTCCCTCCCACTAATACCACCTGCCTAATACCATGGCTGTAATGTAAACTAAAGCTATTTAAAAAAAAAAAAAAAACATTTGAAAATGTTTCACCACCTAAAGCCCGAGACAGCTGGGATAGGCTCCAGCATACCGGTGACCCTGCATATGATAAGCGGCTATAGAAGATACATGGATGAAAAAATAAAACAGGTCTAACCCTTTGATGTGTTGCCTCAACATCCTGTTTCAATAGTAAGTGTGAAGTGTCAACACAGGGAAGAAAACTGTGCTTGTAACCAACTGCTTTTAAGCAAATATGACACAACTGATCTATTTCATCACTGTTGATAAATCAAAAGTTCCTCTAGTCTTGTTTTACGGCCTGTACGAGTCTGTGGGGTTCCTCTCATGAGCGTTCTTGCTATAGACTTACCCTATAAAATACAGTAAGGGTTAACAGTGTGGGGCCCTTTCTCAGTAAATATTTATGAGCTCATTTATCTCAGTGGAGAAAACACAACATCAAAGTCCACTGTTATACACTCATGTGTCTGCTGTACTGAGTCATGCACACACATATACAGTATACACAGTAGTGAATTCACCCCTGAATCTCTCTGAGAAAATGTGTTTTTGTCCGTTTTTCACAGTTAAGTGACCAGGATTGCTTTATCCATTTTAATGTAATGATCCATCTGACCTCAGAAATGAAGCTCAACTGCCTCAGGCCAGCTCAGTAGGTCACATTCATCTTTGTGAAGATATAAATAACTGATAAAAGAAAAAAACAGATAAATTATGGATAGAGAGCTTGGCATCCTCTTTTTATCACCTTGTTGCCTTGGTCACAACAGAGATAACACCTGGGTGAAACTCTTACCTGTTCTGCTGTGTGATGGCCCACACTGGCACAACAGGGACAGATTTGCTATTTCCTCCAAATAGATAGATGAACAGGAGATGTTGAGTTTCTCTGAGGTGTGCAGAAATGTACTGTGAAAATACCATAAAGTGAAATAGAATAGAGTTAGGATGAGTAAGCGCCTTTGTCATTATTTTGATATCATGTGACAGTCCGACAGAACGTGGAAGAGTAACCGGTCCTAGTCAACCCACTCCGAGCTGGATTTGAACCGGGTTCTCTGGCATGGGAGGCTGGCATGCTAACAAGGAAGCTAAAGGCTTCAGTGTTAGTCGCTAGTGCACCTCTTGAGGCCAGGTGAGTGAGGTTTATACACTGCATAGCTACCAACCCTCTGGCTACCGTTACACTCACCCCCCTAAACTTCACTCCCATCCAGGTCACTGCACTACTGTAACCAGTCCTGATTGACCTGCTCTGAGTGGGATTCTAACCAGTGTCTCTGGCATGGGAGGCGGGCATGCTAACGAGGAGGCTAAAGGCTGCAGCTTCTAATGTCAGTCACTAGATCAAGGTGTGTATGGAGGACCACCGGATCAAGACCCTGTCATGGCCAGCCCAGTCTCCAGACCTAAACCCCATTAAAAACCTCTGGAATGTGATCAAGAGGAAGATGGATGGTAGCAAGCCATCAAACAAAGCCGAGCTGCTTGAATTTTTGCGCCAGGAGTGGCATAAAGTCACCCAACAGCAATATGAAAGACTGGTAGAGAGCATGCCGAGACACATGAAATTGATTGAAAATCAGGGTTATTCCACCAAATATTGATTTCTGAACTCTTCCTAAGTTAAAACATTAGTATTGTGTTGTTTAAAAATGAATATGAACTTGTTTTCTTTGCATTATTCGAGGTTTGAAAACACTGCATCTTTTATGTTATTTTGACCAGTTGTCATTTTCCGCAAATAAATGCTCTAAATGAAAAAATATCTTTATTTGGAATTTGGGAGAAATGTTGTCAGAAATTTATAGAATAAAACAAAATTTTCATTTTACTCAAACACATACCTATAGATAGTAAATCCAGAGAAACTGATCATTTTGCAGTGGTCTCATAATTTTTTCCAGAGCTGTATATACATGTACAGTCAAGTCAAGTCATTTTTATTTGTATAGCGCTTTTCACAACACACGTTGTTTCAAAGCAGCTTTACAGAAAATCAGGCATTAACAGAAGATAAAACTGTAATATCTATAAAGTCTTAGAGTCATCATTGTGTAGTTTGATAAAATATGATTGTGTATTGTTTAAAAATAAGTAATTAAATAATAATTGTATTTATAACCCCAGTGAGCAAGCCGAAGGCGACTGTGGCAAGGAACACAAAACTCCATAAGATGTTGATTAATGGAGAAAAATAACCTTGAGAGAAACCAGACTCACTGTGGGGGCCAGTTCCCCTCTGGCTAAACAACATGAATATAATGCCAATATTACTTATGTATATTGCAACTCATGGTTTAAAATTATTATACTAAGTAAGTGGTCAGTGTTTAAAACAAAGATTTTGTAAGAACTGTAAGATTAATGACTAACGTCTTTGAAGTTCATCCTGGATTAACTGCAGAAGTTCACATAGATGCAGTTGTCCTTGTTAGTTGGCTGATGAAGGCTTTTGTTGGCAATTAAATGATAGTCTATGTATTACATTTCAAGAGTGTAGTCCATCATTAGACTGAGGTGATGTAGGCAGAGATCAGTTAGGTACATCGCAGTTCAACCTGGCCGGTAATTTCGGTGAGGTCTATCCTAAATCCAAGGTTCAGGCAATGGCATATGAAGTATCCCTTGTCATATGGTTGGAGTTGGCATCAGTTCATCCTCTGAAGTCCATCGAAATAGACTGAAGTGATGTTTGGCTGGCACCGGCTGCTATTAGTCATCATCACACAGCAACACATAGCAGTTGGGTCCAACACCAAGCAGGAACGGAGCTGGATCTACCCGGTTCTGGTGACCTCAGGATAGGAGTCCTGAGGTTGAGACAGGGAAACAAATAAAATAATATTAGCATAGATGCCATTCAATTTATTGCAGAGTTATAGATCATGATCATTGTTTCTGGTTCCAGTAGACCTAACTAAAGCAGCCTAATTGTGAGTTGAAGGATAAATTAGGTGTATGCCTGGCTAAACAGATGAGTCTTTAGTCTAGACTTAAACTGAATGAGTGTGTCTGCATCTCGAACAGTGTTATGGAGACTATTCCATAGTTTAGCAGCCAAATATGAAAAGGATCTACCTCCTTTTGTGGATTTTGATATTCTAGGAACTATTAACAGGCCAGAATTTTGCGATCGTAATGAACGTGATGGAATATAGCGTGTCAGAAGGTCACTTAAGTACTGCGGAGCTAGACCATTCAAAGCTTTGTAAGTAGTTAACAGAATTTTAAAATTAATACGAAATTTAACAGGTAGCCAATGTAACGATGATAAAATGGGGCTAATATGATCATATTTCTTGGTTCTAGTCAGCACTCTGGCTGCTGCATTTTGAATTGAAGTTTATTTATTGATCTTGCTGGACATCCTCCCAGTAATGCATTACAATAATCTAGTCTTGAGGTCATGAACACATTAATTAGTTTTTCAGCATCAGCAACAGAGAGCATGTGTCGCAATTTAGAAATATTTCTTAGGTGGAAGAATGCTGTTCTACAAACATTTGTAATTTGATTTTCAAAGGACAGATTGGTATCAAATATAACAACTAATTTCTTCGCTGTTGATGATGATGTAACAGTACATCCATCGAGAGTCAAATTATATTTTAGCGGCTTATTTTTAGAGGTTTTTGGTCCAATAATTAGTACCTCTGTTTTGTCGGAATTGAGTAGAAGGACATTTCTGGCCATTCAGTCTTTTATTTCATTGATGCACTCTGCTAATTTGGAGAATTGTGAAATCTCATCAGGTTTTGAAGAAATATAAAGTTGGGTATCGTCAGCATAACAGTGGAAACTTATTCCACGATTTCTGATAATATCTCCCAGGGGAAGCATATACAAGAAGAAAAGCAAAGGCCCTAAAACTGATCCTTGTGGCACTCCATACTTTACTTTTGTTTGGTTTGACAATTCCTCATTTACATAGACAAAGTGGTAGCAGTCTGCTAAATAAGACCTAAACCATGCTAATGCAACTCCACAAACGGCAACATAATTCTCCAGCCTATTAAAGAGAATGTTGTGATCTATCGTGTCGAATGGAGCTCTAAGATCTAAAAGCACTAGAAGTGAAATGCAGCCGTGATCAGATGATAAGAGCAAGTCATTTGTAACTCTGATAAGTGCAGTCTCTATACTGTGATGGGACCTAAATCCTGACTGAAATTGTTCATATATACTATTTCTCTGTAGAAATGAACATATTTGGGAGGATACTACCTTTTCTAGTATTTTCGACATAAACGGGAGATTTGAAATTGGCCTATAATTAGCCAGTTCTCCAGGATCAAGTTGTGGTTTCTTAATAAGTGGTTTGATAACTGCCATTTTAATGTTTATTGGGACATGTCCTAAGGATAGCAAGGAGTTAATAATATTAAGAAGAGGGTTCTGAGATTACTGGGAATACTCCTTTTAAGAACTCGGTTGGTATTGGATCTAACAAACATGTTGTGGCTTTTGATGTTTCGATAAGTTTTGTTAGCTCTTCATGACCTATGACAGCGAAGGATTGAAGTTGCACATGAGGAAAATTATGAGACACTGTTTTCTGAGGTACTGTGACAGATGATTGCATAATTCCAATTTTATTTTTGATTGTTAAAATTTTTATCAGTTAAACAATTCATTGTCATTACTATTGTGCTGTGATGGAATATCTGGTTCAGTCGATGCTTTATTCCTAACCAATTTAGCCACAGTACTGAATAAACACCTAGGATTGTTGAAGTTATTTTCTATGAGTTTGCTAAAATATGCTGACCTGGCAGTTTTTAATGCCTGTCTGTAGCTACAGACACTATCCTTCCATGCACCGTGAAATACCTCTAATTTTGGATTCTTGTGCTCCATTTTCCAAGCAGCTCTCTTGAGAGCTAAGTGTGATCATTGTACCATGGTGCAGGGCTTTTTTCTTTAATTTTCTTTAATCGAAGGGGGGCGACACTATCAAGAGTGCTAGAGATGACTGTATTTATATTTTCTGTTATTTCTTCAAGTTCTTCTATGCTTTGGGGTTTACTGAGTGTATGAGATAGATCTGGAAGATTATTAGTGAAGCTATCTTTAGTGGTCGAAAGAATAGTTCTACCTGAACAATAGCATGGTGTAGATTGAGTAACATTAGCTGATCACAGCAGACAAGAGGCGAGGTAATGATCTGAGATGTCATTGCTCTGCGGCAGAATTTCTATATTATCAACATCAACTCAACTTACAGAATTAAATCTAGCGTATGATTATTGCGATGAGTTGGTCCTGTTACATTTTGCCTGACTCCAAGAGAGTTGAGAATATCGATAAATGCTAATCACAATGTGTCATTTTCATTATCCATGTGAATGTTGAAGTCACCAACAATTTAAGCTCTATCTACAGTAACTACAAGATCTGATAAAATGTGCAAATTCACCAAGGAAATCAGAATAAGGCCCGGGTGATCTATATACTGTGGCAAGGGTAAAAGACGACAGAGTTTTTTTTTATTTATATCTATATCTGACAGTGTCACATTAAGCATTATTAGTTCAAAAATTTACATTTATATCCTGACCTCTGAGTAACACCAAAAACTTCACTGTACATTGTATACAGTATATAGCACATTACTTTTCCTGGCTGGTTACCTCTTTTATACATTTATTAATGGTCTTTATTAATTAAAGCAGCAATTACACTAACTTATGTAATTTATACAGTAGGCTACTGTAACTAAAATATACTTAGGTAACACTTTAAGGATCCACAATAATGCACTAGGTAAGGGTGAATAATACAGTAATTCATAATTTACTGAATAAGGCTAAATTACTCATAATTTACAACTGAATAAACATAATTTTTTATGTAGGAAGTAATAAAAGCTCTTTCAGTGGTCCATTTTAAATCAAGTTTACAAAACAATATTATACTATTAAATTACACACACAAAAAAAAATTACTGTTCTAAAGTTTAAAAAATATATTCGAGTTATTGGTTTGTTTTGCATTTATTCAATGGTTTTTAAAGTTTATTTATATATATTAAGACAGTAATTATTCATAATTAGTATTGGTTTTACTAAACTGAATTGCTGAACTCTTAAAATAGACAGTTTGAATCTCTGTTCTAAAGTGAGACATTTACATACACAAGTTATTAATTTGTTTGACATTTATTAGGTTTTTACAGTATTTGCAGTAAACTTTATTTTAGTTTTATTGTAAATGAAATGTGCTAAATAAACCAATAACTTGAACAGGTTAAATTTTCACTTTAGAATAGGAGTTTGGATAAGATTTTAGTAATTTCTTAGTAACAGGTTTGTAAAGGCAATACTAATTAGTATTAATAATTGGGTTCAGATTTTTTGTAAACTTGATCTATAATCTCTAAAATAGAGGATTAATAACATCTTTTTCTGCCAAAAATAAGACCTTCAATAATTGTAAATAGAGCCTGACCGATATGGGATTTCTGAGGTCGATATTTTAGAGAGCAATTCACAGATTACCGATATGGTGGCCGATATAGTTCATTTCTGAGCTGAAAAAATGTGGATTTTTCACCGATTTTGCACTGATATGACTATGCAAAGGTACTCAGAAGGCTGATTTCTTAAATATTTTTATCAAAGAATATTTGACATTATTATTATAGATTGTCAACAAATTATAGAAATTAACACTGAGGAAATAAAGAATAAATAAAAATACAATAAATAGCTTAATAAACATCAGTACTGTTAGTATAAGTCAATTGCTGAACATTAAAATAAAGAATAAATAAAAATAAAATAAATAGCTAAATAAACATCAGTACTGTTTTATATCAGTCAAATGCTGACTATATTAATACTGCCGAGTCAAGATAAACAGCGACAGCGGTGTTACACCGTATTCTGCTATACACGTTCAGGGGAAACTTTCAACGGTCGAAAACCAGACTTTTAAATATTACATTTTATAAATGCAACGACTGGAATTGTTTGGTTGAAGGGGGTACCAAACTGTGAATCCTGAACAAAACAGTTTGGTGAATACATGTTTACTCATTAGCTCACACTCAACTGACAACAATGAAAGTAGCTGCATGATTAGCTAGTTAGCTATAAGCTTGTTGTCACGGAAAGTAAAAGATGGAAGTTGTTTATTTTACTTTTGTTGGGCCTCATATATTCAGATAGAAGACAAAGGCAGGCCTAACACAGTCGTAAAACCTAACTCAGGCCCCCACATAACAAGTCATAAATCTTACTGATACAAACCGCGCCAAAATCAAACAAAGGGAGTCCAAAACAGACTACAAATCCCATGAAGCCTTGCTCACTAAAGGATCGTACTCTCAACTCCTATTGGATGAGGCAAAAGACAGAACGCACCTCAACCTTGACATCATCAGGAGTAGAAATACCTCTGAAATGCTTCCGGGATTTGCTTCCAGCAACTTTGCTCGCTGTGTGTAGACACAGCTCATCGCTGCTCTCAGATGCAGCCTCGTAGCACAAGGAAGTAACGTCCGACTTGAAACTGTGGCCATACAATCTACATCTTGCTGGACAAGTTGAGATTACTCTGTGTTCCACCGAACACTCTAATGGATCTGAAGGAGACCGCTGAGCAATCCGCATCTTCATCCATTTGCCTGCAGAAGTGAAGAGAGAAAAGATTTCTCTTCCATCTTCAATCAAGTCGACGTTGCTGATTTCTCTGCCAGCCCGCCGAGAATCAGCAGCCGTACCGCCCACCAACAGAACGAGGAAACGGCCTCCCGCCATCACCCAAGCCTCGAGGAACCGAGTCGGAGTTAAAGGACAGATGAACACACATTCTGCGTCCTAAAGTAAGAGGTTTACGTCTGGGCAGAGATAGAATATTATAGTGTGTTATTCTTGTGTATCAAGGTTATTGCTTGTACAGTTTACGGACCACAGAGTCCGCTCATTGCGATTAATACTCAGGGTATTAATTATCACGAATGAGGTTTGTTGTATTGTAGTCCAACCACATTGGACTGTTGTGCATTTCCGCCATCGCGGGTGAGACCGGCACACTGAGTTTATCCATTAAAGAATCAAAGACCGCGGGACTGTTTACGAGCCTTCCACCGCGTCTCTGAGTGATAAACTAACAGCTGCTTTCTCTCCCACAATCGCGAAATCGGCTTTGGGGCCGTCACTTAATTCTCTCTCTCTCTCTCATACTAACACACACACACACGCACGACCTCTCACAAACATTCTCGCACACATTTTTGGCTAGTAGATAGCTTTGTGATAAAGCTCAGCTTTGTCCCTAAGCTACCATTGACTGGTTTCTCTCCGCCCACATTCGCGGCCATATTCTCTGGCCGGAAGTCTCGCATGACATACTCTCCACGAGAGTCAGGTCCGCCATGTTGTGCGTATCCCTCCTTACACACACACACACACACACTCTCACACACACACCCTCATTATAGTGTTATAGGATTATTTTGATTTCCATATCTAATCATATCACTGTTTAGTTTGTAGTTGTAAGTCGGAAGTTTATTGACTGCATTGTATTAATTATTAATTGATATTACTGCATAAATAAACTTTGTTATATTACAAAGAGAAGTGTTTTGGTTTGTTTTGCATACACCTGTGTCATGCTGACGGGATGTCAGTGCTCGGATTCAAGCCTTCATTCATTGTTTTTTTTTTCTGAAAATCGATATTTTTCGGATGTCGATTTTCCTAAGAAAACAATCTAATATTGAGACTGTTATACTATCTGGTTATTAGTCCCTGATTCCAGGGTGGTGCCCCATCAATATTAATCCTTATTAATATTCTATTGATTTTTGATAATTATCTTTGATGATTGTTGAATTTGAATGATCAATAAGATAGTGTTAATTTTAATTAAAGTTTCATCGATGTTAACAATTAGCAATTATCTTTGATAATTGTTGATTTAAAGGATTATAAAAATATTCAATTCTCATCAATGTTCTTTTGATTTTAATAATTAATAATTATCTTTGATAATTATTAATTATTGCTAATAACCAAACCCACTCCCAAACGTAGCGCACTACATTTACTAGAGCCTCATATGAGGTTTTAATGAGTTAAGATTCAATTATTAATTTAAATATTAATTAATAACTATTAAATTATTATCAATTATTTCTGATAGTAACACTGATCTAAACAACCAGTAAAGCCCTACACTATCCAGCATTGTGTCTCACCAACTAGGTAATAACATAGTGTGAAATCAACACTCAACAGACACAATCCACCACCGCACCATTGTCTGCTAAGCTGCAAAAAGATGCTCTGATGTTTACCTTTCAATCTGCTACATTACTGACTGCACTGATAAACTATAGCTGGCAAGCACCAAACAGACATGAGTGACATGGTTGTCAGGGACAGGGTTAACATTATATTAGTAATATTGAAAATGGAAAATGATAGTTTATTGTTTATTAACTTTCAAGTATGTATTTCACAAGCTAGTTAGCAACTTACTGACACAGCTCAACTCCGCCCTGTCTGCAGAGCCACCGTCAGCTCAGCTCAGAGCGTGCTCTGCTGGACAAACTACGTAATGACACCAATTCTAAAGCATTGTTTTCTGCATTATATGTTCTGAAAAAAGTTTTCATATCGGCGCATATCGGTAAAATATGGATATATTGGTTGGGCACTAGTTGTAAATTATGTCTAAAGGTACAGTTACTTTTACCTTCACATGGCAAAATTCTGCGGGCAAAATACAGTCATCTCAGTGGGGATCTGCGTGATCGTGAATTTAGTGTGATGGACTTCTGGTGGCAAAGAATTTTCCCTCGTGGATTTCACGAGAAGTTTAAGTTTGGTGAACTTTGACAGAATTTTTCTGTGCAACGTTAAATTTGAAAGCCTTACTCTACATTAAGTGAATTATTAATTGCTGTTTTATTCATGCTTAACTAGTGAATTATTGTGGACCCTTAAAATAAATAGTTACTACATATGAATAATAACACATGCAGACATTTACTGTAAAGACAACTCTCGCCTCCTTGAGTTCTGTGGTTTATTACAGCCACAGGAATGTAATGTATCTGTGTATTTGTGTTGTTGATTCTGGTCTGAGTCTTGCTGTGGGCTGTTGTTCTGTTCAGTAGTGAAAGTGTTCTTCATTAATAAATCATTGCCGAAGAATGCTGTCCATCTGTTGACCTTTACTACCCACGGCCCCTGCTTCATGCACACATACACATGAAATGACTTTCAAACATTTAAAGAATATTTTTTCGGAGAGATTTATTTTTGCTCAAAGCCAAATAAATAGCAAAACTGAGTCATGCATTAAATTGTTTACAAAGCCTTCCACATCACACAGGGGATGTGTATACTGTAAACAGAGATGAGGGTACAGCGACCCTTTACAAGTTTCACTAAACATCCAGCACATACTGTACTGAGTCACACAATGAACTGCATGAGATCAAAATGCACTCTATCCTTTGAATTTATGACAAGTAAAGGGAAAACAATGAAAATAACTGAGCGCATGGATAAAAACAACCAATTAATAATGAAAACAGTTCATGGTGTTCTATAAAATGCTGTTTTTCTCTAGCTGGGAGGAATAAAAGAAACTGTTTTAACTTTTGGCATGAAGTCTATTCCACTTTGATGCTAATTCTGGCCAAGAACTGCCAACATAGAGAGGAAGAGATCGTGTGACGGACATGTAATGCAAACAACCACAGTTTGATTTTGTTTTTGATTTATCCAAATGTTTCAACTGTAATTCCAGCTTCATAAATTCAGATTTTAGCAGACAAATTTGCAGACTTTCCAAGAAACAGTCACTTTAAGGACCGTTTAGGGACAGGTTTTTCTGAAAACGCTGATTCCAGAATTATTATTTATTTTTATTGTTTTAGTATTATTGCGCAGTAGTCCTTCCAAATGAGGAAGAGGTCAAGAAATTTGTGTAGACTTGATCTGAATTTCTGTTTGTCCAAACATACATGAATACCTAGTTTACCTTCTATTAAGCAGTAACACTGGGTAATTAAAAATAAAATTGTAATCAGTAATGTTTTAGATTATACTTTTTAAGTAATCTAATCTGATTATTTTGGATTACTCATTGCATGTTTTTATGAATCTAATCATTAATTGTAAATGTATTAGGTACCAATTAATGCTCCTTTTATTAAACATTATTAAACATTTTTAAACATGAAACAGCAACTTGATATTTGCCAGTCGTGCTTAAAGGTAAAACAGATGGGAAATCTAATACTGTGTTACTCAAAATGGAAGACAACAAAAACATGCATGTATTTTTAATTTTAAGAAAATTGTGGGGGATACATTTTTTGTTTTTGTTTTTAGGAAATACAGATTACAGTTTATCCATTACTACCTAGCACTGATACTGAGTGCCTCAATCAAAACTTTAAGTAACTTTCAAAGAACTAATCTGACAAGCTTTGGCTAAAATGCTTATTAGGCCCTTTCCCACTGGTGGTAGTGAAGCCCGTTTTAGGTACTTTTCCACGGGACTAGTACTTTTCATCATTTTCGCACCTAACAAACTATGGCTCCACTGAGCCGTTTTGGGGGGATTTTTAACTCCTACTCCAGGGTAGATACTTTTGGGGCTTATAGGAACTGTAGGAATGTGGGAGGTGCTGCAGCCTGTGATTGGTCAAAAACCTGCATTGAGAAAGGAGAGGCGCTCCATAGTCACCATTAGTAAACTACTCAGAGGATTGCGCTAATTTTACAGTTCCCTTAACAGAAATAAAATATAACAAAGTATCCAAACAGAACCACCCATTTCATATGTGTGTATGTGTTTGAGTTTTCATTGCATCTGTACTGTGTGCTTATACAGAAAATAAAGTGATTTCTGGATTACTATATCAACTTTTTCCTGGGATGACGGATATAAATAATCAGATGTTTATTGAGAGTGGGTAATTGGACTTTATTATACACTAAACCGTCATTAATCTAGTTTATATAAGGGAAGTATTGCATGCCTGTTACTGTGTGGTTAACTTGCATCAGGATGTCTTTTTTAAGTCAGTGAGTGAGTATTTCAGTACAGTAATTTATGCTGAGTCATAAAAGATTTAATTCTAAAAGATTTTTTGATAAATAGGTTTATAGTGCATTTTCAACATCATGTCCGCTAAATTCAGTGTGTGCTACGTGGTAGTCTGACCGCTCGTCTCTAGCTGCAACACGGAGCTCCGCACACACAGCTCTTGTGCCCAGTCTCAAACTGTATCCTGAAGACACTGACTGCATCCGAAAACTGGAAAATGCTGTCTTCGGGTACTGTATAAGAAGGTAGGATGAAATAATGTGCTTTTTTTAACTGTTCTGTGACCAGTTTCCTTTAGAGTTCCATTCATCCAAAACTGTTGTTTAAACCATTAACTGATAAGGCAGCAGCCTATGTTTTCAGCTTGTGTAAAACAGCCCTAACAAAAGTGTAGAATGTAGATCCGATCCTGACGTCCTTTGTCAGTGTTGTTGATTTTGTTGTTGTTGAATTGCATGTGCCAACTACGTCAGAATAAAAATGGCCGATACTAGATGACAACACTATGGTGGTAACTTTTGGGAATGCTAATGCAACAGGGGAAAAGTCTCCTCATGCGTTCCATTCCTCGTAAGAGTTCTCATCTAGAAAGTTACATTTAAACACTATTTTGTTTCCCAGCGGGCAAATAAAAGCCTGTGGACCCTGTGATTCCTGAGAGTTGTGTTACTCAGGCAATCAGATTGGAGCTTGAGATTTGCACAATACTTTCTACTTTTTGTCCAATGTGCATCAGACGGTCAGTGAGTGTATTAGATGAATGCGTGTCCTTAGGATCACCAAGCACAAAATTATAAAATTTTGAAGTGATGATTAGGTCATCAGATATTCGGACCATGAGCCCATATAGCTTCTGTAAAATACGCTCATTACTAATGGACTCTGGCTCCAGTTTGACATGTTTTAAAGGGTTTAATGTACCAGTTTATGTCTCAGCAATACTGAGCGCACTGTTTGCCATGACAAAAAAAAAAATAAAAATAAAACATTCAGGATTTTATGCACACATAAATCTTGGGAGAACAGGAGATGTATTGCTATATTGATAAAGTGAAGAAGGTGTGAATGTCATGCTTTCAATGTGCATTATGAAAAACATTAGTGGTCCACCGATATGAGTTTTTTTTAGTTGCTGATGCAGATATAATGCTGATATACACTAACAGTCATAAGTTTGGACACACCTTCTTATTCATGTCACTATTATATTTTTTTTTATATAATAATTATTATTGTTATTATTTTCACAAACTTTCTGTTTCTGGAAAATTCCAAAATATATATGCAGATGAGTAAATAATGTCAGAATTTTCATTTTGGGTTGAGAAATCCCTTTGAAAACAGAACTCAAATGTTTTTTTTTTTGTTTGTTTTGTTTTTTGTGTGTCTGTACAGTAATTCAGATAATGAAAGGTTTTTCTTCATCATGTGCTTATTGGTGCATTGCAGAGGTGGTAAAGGATGGGTATTTTTGTCTCTCTGTGTGTGTGTGTGTGTGTGTGTGTGTGTGTGTGTGTGTGTGTGTGTGTGTGTAAGTGTAGATACACCCCAAAACTTCCAGGGTCAGCTAACTTTACACAGCATGAGTGATGTGTTTCAGTCCCTGCGGCGTTCTGGCTGAGTCTGTGAAAACACACAAGTGACTGAGGTTCAGAGATAGCAGCGTAGGGCAAGGGCACGGGCTTCACTCTGTGCCTCAAAACGACAGTCGCACACATTATTCCAGTGAAGAGCTTAGTGCTGCACAATGGATAATAGCCCACACACAATATTGATAAAGACACATTTCAAAGCCTCTCTCTAGGCAGTGAAGTGTCACCTAAGGTCTGTTTTGACAGTTGTTGTGTAATAAGGTTCCCCTACAGTCAATTCATAACCAGTGTTAACTTCTAATTGTCAAATAGTTGAACTATGTTCAATGTATCTTTTTAGAAAAGTAGTTAGTAACACTACAAATTACTAATTAGGAATGCCATAAAATATCGGTACATCGATTATTGATCGGCACATTATTTTCTCAATACTTTTTCAGGCATTGATATATTAACATTAGCCAATATTGAAATTAGAAGCCATTTATTTTTTTATTTTTTTTTATTTTTTTTTGCTTTCCCATTCACTGTCTGTTGTCCTTCCATTTAATTTATTCTGGCGTAATAGCTTTGGGAGACCACTAGGCTTATATAACTAGTGATATAACTTTTACTGTACTTAATACTAAGTTATCTTCACCTCTGTCACCCCTACATTTGGGCAGCTGGAGTTTCACAAGTTGTTTCGTTGTGAATAATTTTATTGTATGCCAGATAAACAAATTAGAAGCCTGCTGTTCACACTTTACCAATGTTGTGTTGAGAAATATGCATGAAGAGACAAAAACTATTGTGCATTGAGTAGCCCTAATTATATCTGAAAACAAATGCAGATATAGATCAATAATCATCCTGAAAAAATTCTGATTATCGATGCCTGAAAAAGCAGTCAATTCCAAGACTATAAGACACAGTAATTAACTACATTGAAGTTAAGGGGGCAACATCTGTGTGTAAATTTAGCTATGTTAAAATAGTTTGCTATCCCAGCTTAATATGCACAAACAATTATACAGTATTCACCTTATTCAGCCCCGCCCCTTTTCTGCGCTCCGCTCTTTCAAATTTTCTCATCTAACTTCCTGTTTGTATTAGAGTGTACTGAGAAGAGTCAATCAAAATGGATTACGTGTGGGAGCACAGAAAGTATTTTTCTCCAAGAGTTAATTGTGTGAGTCTACAGCACCCCTTTACTATGTGAAAATGCTCGTGAGGTGTTTTTGCTGTCACCCACGGAGGTAAATTGGATCTACAGATCACATTCATACAGCTATGACACACTGCACTTTTCATAATACATGTGTTTAATTGCTATACATGTAATTCTGCTTAATTTTTACATTTCAAACTGGACAGCTCATATTATTTTACATGCAAGTTCATGACATTAAAGGAAATTATTTGTATTTTTTAAAATACATTTTCCACCCCACATTTCACCCCTCTGTGTTTAAAAATATAGTATCACCCTGTCCCGTATTAACACTCAAAAAATCTGCTCACCTGAACTATAACGCGATGGGTGAATGACATGAGATGATGGTAAAAGTTGTCGTACGAGATATTTTTATTTTATTTATATATATATATATATATATATATATATATATATATATATATATATATATATATATATATATATAGTCATAAGCATAATTAATAAAAACACATACATCATTTCATTTTACACAACAAAAACCAAATACTGAAATAGTTCAGAAATAGTTCAACTGAAAACCCCTTTAAGAACCTTGAGTTATACCGGTAGGGTTAATGATTAATATTATAAATGTGGGATGTGTGTGAGTATAATGTCAATGTCAGACTGTTCCTATGTATAATGAATGACACTAACCATCCAGATAGTTCCGATGGGTAATGGATGTCACTGACTAGCATGGTGGATGAAACGTAGTTGGAAAGTTGAAGAGACCGGCTGTTGTGGTGATGAATGAACACGTCCGCATGTGAGAACCAGCCGTGAGTTTTTGCAGCCATGCAGCGTGATCGCTCTGTCAATCCCCAGCTCCCCAGCAGGCCAGATGGATGAGGGTTTCCGCCATTCAATATTCGTGTTTGGTGATGAAGCCACAGGGTTGAACCATAACAGTAAATCTTTTAGCGAGTGTAACAAAGTTCATGACTTGTCTTGGATGATGTCTTGAATGCATGTCCAACAGGTGTATGTTACACCTGACGTGCTTTTATGGATGAAATCTCGGGAACAAATTCACTTGCTGTGTGTACCAAACTCTGTACCACAGTAAGTCCCTTGGAGTGTGTAATAAAGTTTGTGACTTACAGTGAATGCGTGTCTATCGGTGTATTTTTTCACCCGACTGCCCTGTTTGTCCAAAACTAGCACACTATCCACATCCTCTCTGAGCGACAAGTAAAAACGCCACCGCGACATTGTCACATCGCTTCCTTTCCATTCGACGATAACACCTTCCAAACAGTCCCACTTCTCTTTTATGTGATTTACTTAATTGGTCACAAGAGGCAAAAAAAAACAAAAAAAAAAAACAAAAACAAAGAGGACGTACTTTATGTAATGTCACAACCAAAGGAATCTTTATAGAATACGCTAGACCGGAAGATCAAAGACAACATTTTCAAGATGGCTGCGCGCTAGTTTCTCTGCCGCATAAGGTGAATATTGTAAGTAGCTAAGCCATCTGTAGGTTGATTTCCCTGAAAGGCTTGAACACTGAAATTTGACTCTTTATATACATATATTTGGTCAAAATGTATTTATTTCAGGAACAACACAATAGAACAAAACAATATGTAGCAATAATGCTTTATTAACATTTTTCAAACTCCAGAGTACAAAGACAGAAATTCACTAAAATAGCACCAATTCAAGTAACATTAAACATTTACCAAAGTCTAAGTGGGATGTTGACTGATTGATAGAACTACTATTCATTGCAATGCACTTTAAATCTCTTAAATCTCTTACAAAAGACGCGAAAAACTTTTGTCACAAGTCCCATCAGTGTTTGTTTTATAAGAGGTCCTTTCTCCGGTACGGACTCACTGTTGCGTGTATGTTTGTAGTGTGTATCCGGCTGTAATGTCCCTACTGGACACATCGCAAGGTTCCGCCCTCTAACAAGAGTTCAGAACTCACATGGAGATGAATAAAATGTCAGAATCTAATGTCAAATCAGTACATGCCTTAATCGCGATTAAGAAAAATTTACGCATTATACCTATTAAATTAATCGCATGTGTTAATGCATTAACACTGTCAGTACTAATATAATATTTTCTTTGTGATTTCTGTAAAATTATGATTTTTTTTTTTAAATAAAATCCAGCATACAACAATTTTGTCCCTAATAAAGTTTTTTTTTTTTTTTTTTTTTTAAGTTAGTGTACTTGTTAACCAAGTTGACAAAAGTGTGAGTGAAGAGCATGCTTGAGATTAAAATATGGGACAAAACAAAGAAAATTCAAGGGAAATATCAAATATTTTTAGAAGATGTAATTTTGCCAAATTATTCAAAAAGTGTGAAAATATGATTCAATTGTTTGTATTTAGGACACATAAACTACTAGCTATAAAATTAGCTTTAGCCAATTTATTTGAAAAGAAAAACATAAAAAATGTCATTTCCATCAGCATCATTTCCAGTACATAATTCTATTAAACTCAATACAGAATTTGAGATGTGCTGGAAATGACTTGAATGACATAAATCTCCTGTGATGCATGAACACACACTGTTGGATATTGTGAACAGACAAATTAAATCAACTAGTGAGAGTGTGAACAAATGTTTTAACGAGGGTTTACTTTCAATAAATCCAGAGTGCTAAAGGTGCCCAAAGTTGAAGAAACATCCATAAATGGGTCTGAAACATTGTTTATTATGATATGTTGTGTGAACAAACCAGTTCACTTAAATTGATTGAACTTCCCAACACTGAGAGAGAGACATTTTAGGTAAGTGTGTTTGATTACTTCCTCAGTTCGTTCAGTTGTAAGGTGGAATACAATGTGACAAAAACAAAAAAATTTTATCGTGCTACTGCTGCTCATTGGAACAACTAGCTTGCTGTTTGAAAGCTAATATCTTACTGAAAAATTTAGTTAAGTAAAGTTGCTACTTATAGTTAGCTACTCCTCAACACGTTTTTACCATATTGAGCACCTGAGAGAGTATGGCAGTGATGTAGTCAGCTCTGTTGATGCATGATTTACACTTGTTCTCTCTGTGTCTCGCCAGTGTGAATTACTGGCCGGTCAGATGTTGTCCCCGTCGTCCCAGCAATATTTAGCCATACTGATTAATCCTCATTCATCTTTACATGTTAGCTGTGGGAATATCTGCAACTTGGCCTTGACATACTAGCGACAACAACACCTTAGCATCATGACAGCAAGTTTTTTATGGGCAAACACCACTGCAATCTAGTTCACATAAAAATGTAGTTTAAGTGGTATTAGTGGAAGGTACAGTAATTGATGTGAAAATACCCTTTCGACAGGGATTCTTTAGTTAGAGCTGTGGTAAATACATGCGCTTCTGACATGTTGGGCTGGGTTGTTCATGGAAGTGATGCAGGTTAAAGTCTGGCCTGCGACATTTATTGATCCCATTCCCCCTCTAATAATTTCCTGTCACTCGTTACAATATCTGTCTAATAAAAAGAGGCAAAATATGTTGCATTGTTTTCTTCATTATTGGCGGTCTGTAAGCTTATATCCATGAGGGAATGTAGGCTGAGATAAACGCATGGTTTATTATGCAAGTTTCAGAGGGACGGGCAACTGGATGCCACATTTCCCTTTAGCAGATTGTTCCAAAAGAGTCTTTTCTACCTCCTGATGTTTTCCTGGCCTCATTGTTAAATTGGGAAGGATGGGAATAGTAAAAGTGGGAAAACCTTTCTGCAAATAGACATCTTTTGAGATGTAAATGTTGGCCTGGCTTTGAGCTGTGATCTACAGTACTGTGCAAATGTTTTAGGCACTTGTGAACAATGTCTTCAAAAATAATGCCATAAATAATTTCCATTTATCAATTAACATCATACAAAGTCCAGTAAACATAAAAAAAGATAAATCAATATTTGGTGTGGCCACCTTTGCCTTTAAAACAGCCCCAATTCTCCTAGGTACACATGGACACAGTTTTTCTTGGTTGTTGGCAGATAGGATGTTCCAAGTTTCTTGGAGAATTCGCCACAGTTCTTCTATCTATTTAGGCTGTCTTAATTGCTTCTGTCTATTTATGTAATCTCAGACTGACTCGATGTTCAGTGGGGGGTTTGTGGGGGCCATGACATCTGTTGCAAGGCTCCCTGTTCTCCTATTCTAACCTTTTCTATTTGCAAATGTAATGTTTGGGAGTCTAACATTTATATTTCCTATTGACACACTAAAGCTGAAGATATAAATAACCATTTTAAGACAAATGCTTTTGTGAAACATCTTAAGTGCCTAAAAGATTTGCACAGTACTGTATAACGATCCAGACACCTGTGGTTTGCGTTGTCATTGGCATGCGAATGCACAGCTGGCATCAGAGGGCATTAGACAGATTTTCAGGAACAATTATCACATTATTGCTAATTATGCTAATCAACTCTACAGCCGCCAACAGAAAGGGAGTGATTGTGTTGGGTATAGTGTAAGAATAATACAATATCAGTGGTTAGAAAGTGATAATGGGCCTCATTCTGTAGATCAGTAAAAAGTATTTTAAAGATATAGATGAATAAAGGTGCGTTCACACTACACTTTTTGTTCTTTTCACTTCCTTTTATATGAATATGCAGACTGATCTCACTGTCAATTTAACGACAGTATATCAAAGGAACTTCTGCTGAAATCGGCCCTCATTGGCTGAAGCTGGAGGTGTTGTTGACATATGGGTGAAGTGTACACAGTGTGGAGCTAAAAATGAGTTAAGCAAGTTGTTTTTGATCGTAAATGATGCAATCCAGTGAAGAGGAATGCATATTTTATTAACCCCAACCCTAAGCCTAACCGTCAGTGGAGTAAAAATATAATATTAGAGGGGAAAATGCAACCTCCAAACATAGGTGCAAGAACTAATTTTTGGCAATGCAGTTTAGGCGGACAATATACACATTATGCACGTGCAACAAGGGCATCAGAGAACATGTCTCCCTGAGGATCGTGTCTATCACTGTACACACACGCAAAACACCATGGAACATTTTCACCAGCAATTAAGTCATTCAGTAAGCCAGCCAATGCATTAGTTACATTCTACCATGTTCAAAACTGTTGTCGTGTCAGTGTGAATGAGAAATAACCATAAAACACAATATAATTGTTCAGACAAAATAGCTATTAAAATAAACCCATATGCTAAAATATTTAGCTATTAAGAAATGTCCTACCTGTTACTTGAAGGCCCCAAATGTGGCCTTGTGCACAGGGGTGTTGCTAATTAATGTCTTCATGAGATGATCAGTTTCCAATGTGTCAATGATCTCTTTGTGTATGTGTATTAATCCAACATGTGTGAGTCTTTACTGGCTCATGCTACTTCGTCGCCAAGTCTTCAGCTTACAAAGTGTGGAGAAAGCTCTTTCTACAGAGGCAATAGAAACAGATAGAGAAACACAAAGTTGGAGAAACTTTTCAATCTCCCCCAAAAGTCCTCTCGTTTGTGGGTGTAGCCCTCCAACAAAACTTGTGATGTCAGTGACATAGTTAAGCCCTTTGCCCTTCAGAAGATCACCAAGGAGTGTGAGCTGTATGTGAATGCGTGACCAATCAATTTGTCTTGGTAGCCTGGCAGAGATGCCATTTAAACTTGAATACTGTCCATTTGCGGCATCTACGAGTGTTTGCTCCCTCAACACAGCAACATTGAAGTCATGTGTTTTATAGGTGGCAAGCTTGCAGAACAGCCAAACTGAGGTTTTAGCACCATCTGCAGGGCAACGCAACACGAAAGCTCAAACTTGTAGTTTTTTGTTTTTGTAAATTATTATAATTTAAAAGGACCCACTTACACATGAGAGTAAAGCTCAGTAAAACTTAAGATTGAGGATTGATTAATTTGTTTTTATTCATGTAAACTGTAATATTACACTACAATCTTTATTATTAAACAACAGTAATTATACAATAACACAATTTAATCATAATGTATTGTCAAATTACTGTTTCATTGTTAAAAATCACTTTTTTTTTTCTTTTTTTTTTAAATCAGTCATGGACTGAACTCTTCATTTCCGGTGGCTTTGCAGTTAAAATTTGGTTTAAAAGAACGCTAAATTCATTTAAGGAGACAAACTGCATGGTTCACAGAGTCACAGGAAACTGATGTAGATGGTATATTTTAAAGACCCCATGGAATCAAAAATCAAAGTTTTGTGGCTTTTAGTTCATGTCTATTAGTTAACATATTTTAGCTAACCTGAAGCTAATATCTAAACTCAGCAAAAAAAAGAAACGTCCCTTTTTCAGGACACTGTATTTTAAAGATAATTTTGTAAAAATCCAAATAACTTTACAGATCTTTATTGAAAGGGTTTATACAATGTTTTCCATGCTTGTTCAGTGAACCATAAACAATTAATGCACATGCACCTGTGGAACGGTCATTAAGACACTAACAGCTTACAGAAGGTAGGCAATTAAGGTCACAGTTATAAAAACTTAGGACACTAAAGAGACCTTTCTACTGACTCTGAAAAACACCAAAAGAAATATGCCCAGGGTCCCTGCTCATCTGCGTGAACGTGCCTTAGGCATGCTACATGGAGGCATGAGGACTGCAGATGTGGCCAGGTCAATAAATTGCAATGTCTGTACTGTGAGACACCTAAGACAGCATTACAGGGAGACAGGAAGGACAGCTGATCGTCCTCGCAGTGGCAGACCACGTGTAACAACACCTGCACAGGATCAGTACATCCGAATATCACACCTGCGGGACAGGTACAGGATGGAAACAACAACTGCCCGAGTTACACCAGGAATGCACAATCCCTCCATCAGTGCTCAGACTGTCCGCAACAGGCTGAGAGAGGCTGGACTGAGGGCTTGTAGGCCTGTTGTAAGGCAGGTTCTTACCAGACATCACCGGCAACAATGTTGCCAATGGGCACAAACCCTCCTTCGCTGGACCAGACAGGACTGGCAAAAAGTGTTCTTCATTGACGAGTCATGGTTTTGTCTCACCAGGGGTGATGGTCGGACTCGCATTTATTGTAGAAGGAATGAGCGTTACACCGAGGCCTGTACTCTGGAGCAGGATCGATTTGGAGGTGGAGGGTCCGTCATGGTCTGGGGCGGTGTGTCACAGCATCATCGGACTGAGCTTGTTGTCATTGCAGGCAATCTCAGTGCTGTGTGTTACAGGGAAGACATCCTCCTCCCTCATGTGGTACCCTTCCTGCAGGCTCATCCTGACATGACCCTCCAGCATGACAATGCCACCAGCCATACTGCTCGTTCTGTGCATGATTAACTGCAAGACAGGAATGTCAGTGTTCTGCCATGGCCAGCGAAGAGCCCAGATCTCAATCCCATTGAGCACATCTGGGACCTGTTGGATCAGATGGTGAGGGCTAGGGCCATTCCCCCCAGAAATGTCCAGGAACTTGCAAGTGCCTTGGTGGAAGAGTGTGGTAACATCTCACAGCAAGAACTGGCAAATCTGGTGCAGTCCGTGAGGAGGAGATGCACTGCAGTACTTAATGCAGCTGATACTGACCAGATACTGACTGTTACTTTTGATTTTGACCCCCCCTTTGTTCAGGGACACATTATTCCATTTCTGTTAGTCACATGTCTGTGAAACTTGTTCAGTTTATGTCTTAGTTGTTGAATCCTTTTATGTTCATTCAAATATTTACACATGTTAAGTTTGCTGAAAATAAAAGCAGTTGAAAGTGAGAGGATGTTTATATGCTAGTGTTCTCATACAAGTTGACAAAATAGACATTTAGATACAGTATATGCATTTGAAATTGACAGTCTTTCTCTTCTGGTAAAATGGACCAAAAATATTGATGACTCATCCTGCACTCAGAATGAAAACTTTCCTCCCCCTATGACCATATTTAAAAAAAAAAAAAAAAAAAAAAAATGAACCCTTTTGATTTTACACACCAACTTTCTTTTTCAATAACCTTAGTATAACTGAGGAAAGAAAACTGCACTCGTCAAGCAATTTTATGAGATTTTTAAATATATAACAAGTTAAGCTCAATCAACAGCATTTGTGGTGTAATGCTGATTACTACAAAAATCTCAAAAATCTAAATCCCTGATTTTTTTCACACTAAAATGATCTTAACATGCTTACGCCTTGTGGCGATACTTTTGTAACAGTGTGTTTTTAACTTTTATGGGCTGGCCCTATTCAGTTCCATTGTAAGTGCCTCACTGTAACTGGAATACATTTACTTTTTTTTTTTTTTATTAAATAATAATAATAATAATCCATACATAATAAATACCACAAGCAGAGGGCTAGATTTCAAACTTGTTTTAATTCCTGTCTGTAATGTGCACATATAGCAGTCAAATCCCTATGATGAATTAACAAATCATACTTATTTCAGAGGTGCTATTTTTGCCTTCAAGCTGTCTGCTATGCAATATTTAGCATATTTGAAATACAGCAGTTGTTAACTAAAGCAACTTTGTGCTAATTAGAAGATACTTAAAATAATAAAACTGTTTTATATATTAACGCATCACAGCTCCATTTATTCTCACAGAATACTCTTTGTTTTACACAAGGCTTTGCAGAAATAAATCACTCTGCTGTCAAAGGGAATGGGAAACATTTGGTGTCCTCTTATCTCTGGTGGATGAATAGGTCCCGCTCATATGTCACATTTGTGGAAAAAAGCTTAAGAGATATCTGCAGATAACCGGAATACATCTGTATCTGTATTTGTCTGGACTTTTTGTCTGTATGTGTGTCTGATGCGCCACGCACAGTCGGTGGGAGAGCATGGTCGTGTGATGGATCACTCGCTCTTAGTATGGCATGAAGAGCTGCTGTTGGCATGAGTTCAGCCCTCCCAGGTGGCAAATGGAGGGTAATTGGTCCTGCCTGCTCTATTTTTAGTGCGAGTTTAAAGGGATACATTAATCAGACCACAGTCATTTAAAGAGGAAGTGTTTATATTATCATGCATTAGAGTTTAATCCATTAGGTCAATTTAGTCAATTTCTTTGCGCATTGTTCTCAAAATAACCACAATAATACTTTTGTGTGATAGCACGATTAGACTAGAACTGAATGCTATTACATAGTCAATTACAGTGAAGTATTCCATCACCATATTTTGGTATTTTATAGAGCTGCTCTTCACTACAATGAAGGCTTTAAGTGTTTTGTGATAAATTTGTATTACTCTCAATCTCATTCATTATATACATATATAATATAATATATTAATTCATACCACATTATTCAATGTAATTAACCCTTTGCTAAGCTCTGCCCCCCTTGGTTACTGTTGCACGCTCCGACGAGATCTGCAGAACTCAGCAAAGGAATGAATGGGAGATTGCCGTGAACGGAATGGATAATATTATTTTGTGGGCTGAAATAAAGTGACATTGTAAAGCATATTTACCTGATGTTTTGTATAAAATAAACGGTTAAATTACACAGTAATTTGATTGAAAACTGAGTAGACTGTGAATCAGAATTGAGGCAAATGATCATTACAGTCACATAAAAAGAGAAAAGCATAATTTGATTAAAAACCTCATAACATTATTGTAAGTGAACAGAACTGCTTATGACGTCTTATAACACTCATTTTGATGCTGTGAACTCTTTATTTACTATTACCTGTACTAAGACCTGAATCAATATATAAATTAATTCATGTTAAATTGTTAGCTTTAATTTACCTTGGAGGAAATGTAAGTGTCCCCACAGATGTTATACATACTCATTTGGGAATGATCAATGGCATACTTTAATCCATAGCATGCTCTTCTCAATATTTATTTAAAGATTATTTGAAAAAAAAAACAACAACAAAAAAACGCTGCGTGTATCCTCTCTAGATACCTTGTATCACTATTACAAGTGACCCAGCAACAACGTTTTTGAAATTTTTTGGATCATTTCAATAAAATCCCACTTAAAACGACTCAAACACACATCACTCCAGTAGGCTCTCATTGTAAACGCTTGTCAGAGCAGGGCTCCAGACTGCAACTAAAATGGTCGCAAATGCGACTAAAAATAATTGATTACAACAATCATTTAAAATCTAGTCGCCACTGGCAACAGTAGGGTTGTGTGCATTCACATGTGAATTGAATACATCTTTAGAGCTCGCACCACCAGTGTGTCTCGAGTGGCTTTTCACCCGTTCCGTTTCCAACGAGCGTGAGAGAGTCGAGAACAAATGACTCTTTTGAACTGGGTCTTTTTCATGAATCACCCGAAAAGAACTGAGGGTTTGAACTCAGGAGCTAAGGTTAGCAGTTTGAATCAGATTCACTTTCTCAGCGAATCAGCCGTCAGTGTGTTCACAACTGGGAGTGCAGACATTTCAAAATAAGAGTCCCATGTTTATTTTGAGCTTCTGTATAATTAAAAGTCCCACACCACTATACAGTATATACTGTGTATATACAGTATATATATATATGAGATCGGTCGGGATCTCGCACTACAGCCAAAAATCACACCGTGTACGCCCGGCCTTATACAACAAAATGACATAGAATAGTGCAGAAGTGTGCGGTTTGGGATGCACAGTTTGTTTTGTTAATGTCACAGTCAAGTCATAGTCAAGTTTAGTCATTGATAATTGTTCTGTTTTGGTTCGGTTCTTTTGCTCTTTCACGTTGTTTGTGATAATGCACTAAGGTTCCTTTATTCACCATGTCTCCAAGTCTGTCCAGCGTTACAGTTATTTAGGTATAATCTTTTTGAGATAATCCCTCCCATAAAAAGCCTGTAAAAACAAACTATGGTGAGTCGCTTTACATGTCAGGCCCTGGTTTAGATGCGCTTTGTACGATCCGATCACAAGTGAACAGGCGAGACACATCACTGGTTTTTCCCAGTCTGGCTGCTACGATGAGTGCTTCAAAAGAAGAAAGAATTTTTTCATTTTTAGCTAATTTTACAAGGTTCATGGTGGAGGTGGGTGATATAAGCATAAATAAACACCAACTCTTTGAATGTTACTCAAGAATTTTGTTAGAGTCAGTTAGTATCAGTCCAACCTAAATAAATGTTCTCTCAAGCCTTATTTAGCAATCATGTTATTTTTTTCTGTATTTTCCTGTATTTTGTCTATTTCCTACTGGTGATGCACCACAGCATGATATTACTCTGTCCACACTTCACTGCAGGTGTGTGCAGTGTTAGATTGGTTTTGTGGATTGAAATCCTGTTGACTCTGTTGCCCTACAAAGGCAAAATGCAGTAACTAACCATATGGTCAAAATTGAGTTATCAAATTGGTCGAATCGGGTCTCTCAGACTATGATCTTTCCTGTGACAGATGGGTTTTGATTTCATGTTGACTTTAAGACAGTAGAGCACTCATGCAGCTTTCGTAAACCGACTTCATTAAACAACCTACTTCTGTTGCTAATGTTTGAGATCTGCAGCCATTATTTAGGATTTGTATGCATTAATAATTATCTCCTTTGTGCATCTTTCAGTGGGTGACATCACTGTACTGTAGAGTGCTGAATAAAGTCCTTCAGCGCACAGCTACACTAGGTCAACTTCATCACAGCAAGACCTACATATAAAACCTGCTACTTATGTGTTTTATTGTTGCTTGCATTTACAAGTGGTAAAAGAGGTTAAATATGGGGTCTGATGAAACCAGACTGACAGGTCACAAAGTTGACTTGGTGTCAAATGTGGGAGAAATCTAAGTCACTTTCATTAGTGGTCACATGCATTATTTATGAGCACTCATTGAACGCAGAGGCTAGATTAGTCACCGTCTGACATTTGGAGTCGACTTCAGACATCATCAATATTTATAAATGCTTGTAAATGGCATCACGTAATGTGCTACCAGTTATAAGGAGTTTGTGAAGTCAAGTGTTTTTATATTTACTTACAGGCGCATCTCAATAAATTAGAATGTCATGGAAAAGTTCATTTATTTCAGTAATTCAACTCAAATTGTGAAACTCGTGTATTAAATAAATTCAGTGCACACAGACTGAAGTAGTTTAAGTCTTTGGTTCTTTTAATTGTGATGATTTTGGCTCACATTTAACAAAAACCCACCAATTCACTATCTCAAAAAATCAGAATACATCATAAGACCAATAAAAAAAAAAACATTTTTAGTGAATTGTTGGCCTTCTGGAAAGTATGTTCATTTACTGTATATTACTCAATACTTGGTAGGGGCTCATTTTGCTTTAATTACTGCCTCAATTCGGCGTGGCATGGAGGTGATCAGTTTGTGGCACTGCTGAGGTGGTATGGAAGCCCAGGTTTCTTTGACAGTGGCCTTCAGCTCATCTGCATTTTTTGGTCTCTTGTTTCTCATTTTCCTCTTGACAATACCCCATAGATTCTCTATGGGGTTCAGGTCTGGTGAGTTTGCTGGCCAGTCAAGCACACCAACACCATGGTCATTTAACCAACTTTTGGTGCTTTTGGCAGTGTGGGCAGGTGCCAAATCCTGCTGGAAAATGAAATCAGCATCTTTAAAAAGCTGGTCAGCAGAAGGAAGCATGAAGTGCTCCAAAATTTCTTGGTAAACGGGTGCAGTGACTTTGGTTTTCAAAAAACACAATGGACCAACACCAGCAGATGACATTGCACCCCAAATCATCACAGATTGTGGAAACTTAACACTGGACTTCAAGCAACTTGGGCTATGAGCTTCTCCACCCTTCCTCCAGACTCTAGGACCTTGGTTTCCAAATGAAATACAAAACTTGCTCTCATCTGAAAAGAGGACTTTGGAACACTGGGCAACAGTCCAGTTCTTCTTCTCCTTAGCCCAGGTAAGACGCCTCTGACGTTGTCTGTGGTTCAGGAGTGGCTTAACAAGAGGAATACGACAACTGTAGCCAAATTCCTTGACATGTCTGTGTGTGGTGGCTCTTGATGCCTTGACCCCAGCCTCAGTCCATTCCTTGTGAAGTTCACCCAAATTCTTGAATCGATTTTGCTTGACAATCATAAGGCTGCGGTTCTCTCGGTTGGTTGTGCATCTTTTTCTTCCACACTTTTTCCTTCCACTCAACTTTCTGTTAACATGCTTGGATACAGCACTCTGTGAACAGCCAGCTTCTTTGGCAATTAATGTTTGTGGCTTACCCTCCTTGTGAAGGGTGTCAATGATTTAGTCTTCTGGACAACTGTCAGATCAGCAGTATTCCCCATGAATGTGTAGCCTAGTGAACCAAACTGAGAGACCATTTTTAAGGCTCAGGAAACCTTTGCAGGTGTTTTGAGTTGATTAGCTGATTGGCATGTCACCATATTCTAATTTTTTGAGATAGTGAATTGGTGGGTTTTTGTTAAATGTGAGCCAAAATCATCACAATTAAAAGAACCAAAGACTTAAACTACTTCAGTCTGTGTGCATTGAATTTATTTAATACACAAGTTTCACAATTTGAGTTGAATTACTGAAATAAATGAACTTTTCCACGACATTCTAATTTATTGAGATGCACCTGTATATTGTCCTAAAACTACAACGGCGCATGGCGAACATTGACTTAAAATCAGTTTGATTTCTACAACATAAGTCAAGAATGCTTAATGGTTTTCATAAATCCTATTCTATCAGATGCACCAGGGCTGCATGCTCTCGGTCTCTTGTTGCCTGCTCATAGCATACCTTCATTTTGTTCAATTTTCACTTCTGAGCACATTTGAGACCGTTCCGTTTTGGCTGTAATTACCGCTATGCGCTCTCTTCCTTTTCTTGAGCTATGTTGAACTGAGAAACATTTTATTTGAAGTAGATTATGGTGAATTTATCTCATTATAGTGTTCAGAGCACCTCTCCAGTGGGTTTATGAAAGTCTAACTCATGTAATGAAGCAGAAGAATTTGAGACAAAATATTGGGAACATGGAAGCACGTGAAAGCTTATGAGGACCTGAGCCACTTTGAAGTTGGTTTTGCTCAGCTTGCATCCTCCAAATCACCCTCCCTGAGAAATTGTTGTTCAGCTCTGATGGAGTTCACAAACAGTATGGAGATAAGCAAATGGACACAATGTCCTTTCAGCCACAATCAAATCTATCACACAATTATTTTCCAAGCATCTAAAATGTCAACCTTTGCCATTTAGTTTCTTCAAGTGGTTTTTCCACAAATTGTGCATTCAAAATTGCACATTACCAAACTTCTCACACTGTATTTGAAATGGATTCTGTATACTGTGCATAGTGTGCAGTTTCTATGTATGTTACGTGCAAAATATTCTAGCGAGTAGCGCAGTAGCATCACAAGGCACTTCATTTGTCACATTATATTGTGAACGCATCAATGGAGTCGAGAGAGTAATCAAACACACTCACCTGAACTGTCCTCCCTCTCTAGCTGGGAAAAATGAATCATTTAAGTGAACTGCTTCTTTCAGACAGTTCATGTAAATAAACCAATTAAAATAAAATAAAAAATCACTTATATTTAGCATTGGGAACTACATATTATTTTAGAGAGTCTATTCTTTAGGACAGTTCATGTAAATGAACTGGTTCACATAAATGATTCACTGATTCACGTTACATTAGCGAATGTTCATTTGAGCCAAGACTATTCAAACTCCAACTTTCAAAAAATTCAAATGTAATAAGGCCTTTTAATCTGCTTTCTCTCTCTTGCTTTTGTATTTTGTTATTAAACTTTTTAAAACTTTCAGATAACGCTTTGTCATTCCAACAAAATTTGTCTTCGAAAACTTGATCTAGTTTAATTCTGCAATCAAGAGAATGAAATAATATCTTCAGAGTGTTATTTATCTGAAAAATATTTTTATTCTTCTCTAAATAGTATCAATGTAGTTAGGTACCCGTGTTCTCCCGCAGTCTGCACAGATTACCCATCATTCCTGCTGACACTGACTGTGGTTTCGCATGATGATCCATGTAGGTCTATAATGGCCCATTAAGAGCAGTATTGTTGGAACACCAGTCCGATCTCAGGGGATTGAGACCAGCCGTTACTGATCAGCAGTCCTCTCACTGTACATCACTGCATATCTGTGAGACTCAATGTTTACCTACAGGCTGCACGGCTTTATCAAGCAGAGTAGTCCGATCAACGTTTGAAATAGAGAAGGTTTTTTTATATGCTTTATTATCAACTAATAATATTCATTACATAACATTGTATCACAAGTAAGATAACTCTCATACATATTACAGAAAGCACGTAGATAAAGCAAAGACAAATTGACAACTGGACCACATTTTTTTTTCAATAAATAAGAGAAGTTGTGTTATTTTTTTGTGAACTTTTCTTGATGATCTGTTAAAGGAAGTTTCACACAGCACTTTTCCATACAACAACAGCTGATAGTGACAGCGTATGTCAAGCTCCAAAAAGGACAAAAAACACATGAAAAGCACCATAAAAGTAGTCCATAAGATTTGTGCACTTAATTCCAAGTTTTCTGAAGATATACAATAGTTTTGTGTGAGGAACAAACTGAAAATTTTAATTGGAGCTGTTATTTTCTTATCTTTCCCTGCTAAACAAAAATTGTGCATTGACAAGATTTTCGGTTAATAACGGCTTAAATTTTAGTCTGTTCCTCACACAAAGCAATTGTTAGACTTCAGAAGACTTCGAATATAGAACATGAGTCTTATTGACTACTTTATGATGCTTTATTTTATCATTTGAGCTTGACAGACATGGTCACTATAAACTGTCATTGTATGGAAAAAAGCAGTGTGAAGATTCTTAAAAATCTTGTTGTGAGGAAATGACATGAGGGTGAGGAGATGATCACCGAATTTAAATGATTTGGTGAACTATTCCTTCAAGTAAGATGAGGAGAATAGACATTATTTTTGTTTCATATGACTGTTTAATATAAGTATAAACAGAGTTAGAGAAGAAATGTAATTCAAATGGCTGAATAGGCAGTTTAATATACAGTTTATATTGAGGATGGTATTCAACAGGAAGGCCAAGAGGAGTTGTGTTCCATTGTGTCCTGAAGGCTTTCAAACATGCTCCGTAGTTTGGTGAACGGCCATGATGTGGGTGAAACTTGTGAGACGTGTTTGCTAAATTTCCACTGTTGAACTTTCTTGAACTTGTTCAGGTCTATTTAGGCACAAGATCAACAATAAGGGCAGATGGACCAAAATGGAAAACACACTATATCTATTATGTTCTCCCTGTCTCTACAAAGTCTATTGACCCTTGGTTATATTTTTATCATATTCATTTTGTTTTGTTATAGAATTATACCCTGAGTAGAATTGCTCAGGTTACATAGCACTAACTCAAAGGAAATTAAGTAGTTTATATCTGTGCTTATCATTTAGTGAAATATTGTTCATGCACCTTCACACAGACACCAGCGACCTCAGTCGACATTAAGGGCTTCTCTTTACTTTTGCATGACCCTCTGTAATGCATACTTCATAAAGCTTCTCTCCACTAATCAAAAGAACTGCAGTACATGTGTGTTTAGAGCTGTGGTAAATTAAGATGTGCTACCATCACCAAAGCATTTCATACAGGCTTTAGATGTTATTTGGATTAATTAAAAGCCACAGTTTGGTCAATTTCATATCGTTTCAACATTTTACATTCTTGAAGGAAGTAGTAGTAGATAATAGCATCAAAGTTTAAAGGAGTTTGTATGAGCAATAGTTATAGTGATGCTTGCCCTAGCTATTAATCTCGTTTAGTAATCTAGAGAGACTGGCGGTGTTGAATGAGGAAACTGAGGTTATAATTGCATTCAGACACTCGGACAAATCCTGAGGCCAGACACTAGTACAGCAAATACAGCTACTGATCAAGTCTGCAGTACAGATGAGCCTCTTTTTTATAGACACAAACCTGCCTCTCTCAGGACTGCCCACCATGCTGTCATTCTTTACGCTCCCTTCATCCTGCAAACACATGCAGAAAATCTGATTTGTAACTCCCTGAACACTTTTCAGAATAAACACTCTTTAGATAAATCAAGACCATTCCACAGGGAGCCAGTGATCTCCAAAAATGGCTCCTAGAGCAGTTACAGCACACAGAGGTGAGTTTTGCCCTTGCTGGCTGGGCTTCCTAATATGTTCTACTGCTGTAGTCTGTAAGTAAATACACAAAAGCGCTTACTGCACAACATGCATGCCATAAATCACTTTCCATTTAAATGAAAAGCTTGTTGACTGTGCATAAATCAATCACTTGCTTTAGTAAAGGACGTAGATTGCCATTGCCACTGCTGCAACAGAACGTTTCAATACCAGTATGCTAGAGCAGTGTACTGCATGCATGTGTCACATCTGAGCAATGCATCTTAACATGCATGGCACAGAATTCAAAGATCTGCAATGTGCAGTCAGCAACTCTGCAGATGTTTAATGCTGGTCCATTTGCAAAGCATGTGCACTTCAGTTATTGCAATCTGGATTTATAATAGATAAATAAACACATAATTAGGCTATTGAAATTTGGAGCTCTGTAATTTCTCATTAAAAATTTCCAGAATTATCTGAAGATAATTTTATTGTGAAGAGGTTACTATTTCATTGTTTGAGAGAATTTGTTCTGAGTTTTTATCGGAGGTAGTCTTGAAAAAGTGTTTGATTTTAAAAATCTCTGACTTTTGATTGTAGACTTTGATATCTTGTTAAATCTGAGCCCATGTGGGATAGCCGGGATCTTTTTCTCAGAAAAACATCTGAGAAGCAGGAGAAAACTCAATTTAATCTATATTTAATCTTATTGCCATCCAGGAGATGCTATTCAGTCTTATAATAATATAGTCTAAGTGAAATATAACTGCAAATATGTAGAGCAGTTTCAATAAACACTTCAATATAACATACAACAACATTTTTTTTTTTTTTTTTTTTTGGTACACAGTTTCTCCTATGAAACTATTTAAGGAACTTATTAAAACAGCAAACTATATGCTTTTACCTGGCTAGCTGGAATAACATTTCTATGTATGTATGTATGTATGTATGTATGTGTGTGTGTGTGTGTGTGTGTGTGTGTGTGTGTGTGTGTGTGTGTGTGTGTGTGTGTGTGTGTGTGTGTGTGTGTGTGTGTGTGCATGAGATTCCAGTTTCCAGTAAAGCCCAGTCCATGTCATTCTCCCCCATGGTGGCAGATCATCAGAGACAGGAAGTGATGTATTCTATCCAATGCTCATGTGGAGCCATAAGGATTATGCGGGACCCTGATGGAGACCTAAAATTAACTCATCCAATCCACAAATCAATTGCACATCAGCATTCATTAGATAGAGGGGCTCGAGTGGAGGGGTGATTGATGATCACGGCCCAGTGTGGATGAAAGCACAAGTGTCTAACATGATGAAAATGGAATAGCCATGTTTCACTCCGATTCAGAGGCAGACACATTTCTCATGTGGGCAGAGGAGAAGGGAGAAATACGTTTCTCTATTAAAGCCTTGTGTTGTGTTTGTAAATGTGATAATTTACAGTGAGGTTAGGGTTGCAAAAAATAAAAAAAAATAAAATAAAAAGGTGTTAGGCAGAATGTTATGTCCACACTAATCCATTTAATTTGAATAATTTTTGTCAAGCAGGTGGTTATGGAGAAAGTGTCCATTTCCGGTGGATGAGAAAGCTGTTCCAGTGTGGATGAGAGGCGCAAACTAAGCAAAATCAACATATTTTCAAATGAAAATGGAATATTACTGCCTAGAATATGCTATTGACCCATCTGACATAAACCAAAAACACTTGCTGTGTTGACTGGGTTGCATAGCGTGATTAAAAAGACCCTCCAGTCTGACAGATTGTTTAAACTATCTCACATCTTACCTACAGCACAGTATGCAAGTCATCTGCCTTTCTATGATGTGAACATATCATTACTTATTCTCCATATTAGAGCATATTGTTGTGTTTCTGTCTATTATGCACGCTCATTTTTGTGCCACAGGCGAACCTGCTCTCCTAAAGGCAAATACTAATCAAGCGTGCCCACATTTCTGCCCACCAACTTAGCTCAGCTACGTGAGTGGATTCTAATGTATTTCTGAAATTACGCATTACAAAACATGAATTACTACCGCCTGAGTGTTTTGTGTATGCCCTGCAATGCAAAACTGCCATTTTCAAATTAAAGCACAAAATGAAATTGCAAGGTTTTGTTAGTGTTTGCGTAAGGGTACAAGAGTTAATGCTGGAGTGTTTTCTTTCACATTGACAGTGCCAACACCCTCACGAGTCCCTGCAGACCCTGTTTTGGGGGCCAAATGAAGCGTGTTGCTATGGTAAATGTTTAACTTTTCATCTCAGGACTTTGCTTGTGAACTGAATCCATTTTATTTCACAGTTCAGAGCAGAACGCACACAGCTGTAATGAGCTTGTTGTTAAATCTGGTTTGGTGTGAAGCCAAAGTAAATTAATAAAGAAAATAGAAACAGAAAAACATTGCAACCAGTTAGCTTGCTACATTCTTGTTTTAATAAAAATTATAGTAATTTGCATAGTACTCATAAATTGGTGCGGATTACGTGACATGTTTACTGTACTTGAACATTTACAATATATGGATGCCTCATTTTGGTATACGGGTGTGACGAGGAGGAGGGCAGGCTGGGCCATGACTACACACGCCTGGCCCCCAGTTGGGCTAATTAGCCGAGGAGAGGGATAAGTGCAGCGGAACGCGCAGTTCAGGAAGAGAGAGAGAGCCACATGCAGCTGCCATGTGTGTGTTTGTGTTGTGTGTAAATAATATTTTGACGGTTCAGCCGGTTCCCGCCTCCTCCTTTCCCAATCTTAACCTTGCTACAACGGGTTATTCCAGTTATGCAGTACCTTTCAAACCCTGTAATTTTCAGAAAATGCCTGTGATGTCAACTAAGAAAGGATTTCTTGCATGCACTTCAACTTTTAAATTATAACTTATAAAAATGGCAAGAAAATGAACAAGATGGAAATAAAAAGCTAAAGTTAGCTTACATTAAGGTGTCAACTTCGAGTTCTTTTTTAAATTTGTTAAGCATCTTTTGATATTTTAATATTATCACACTAATTTCAGTAATTTTATCCAACAGCATGGAATATCTTAAATCAACTAATACCACAAAACATCACAGAATTATTAAACAAATATTGCTAACTCTTACTGATGTTTGTGCTGTTGATTTCCAACCAGACATGATGGAAACAGGAAAAAAAGACTACATAATAGGCTGCATAATATATATATTTACAAAAATTGACAAATGCTGAATTTTTTTTTTTCATTGTTAGTGCATGATACACATTAGCTATGAAAATGATTTTTTTGAAGATGACATTTTATAGTAGTAAATTGACAGTTCTTTATTTTAGAATTTATTGTTCAAAGAAAATATTAAAAGCGAAGGGAACCCAATAGTGCTATTTACCAGACCTAAAAATGCAGGTTAATGCAACTGTACGAATGGAGAAAACTAGTATTGCTGAGCAAGACTTAAATTAAAAGTAGGATCACTCCACCACTGTGCAAATCGGCTTTTTGAAATGGCAAAAGTGCACTTGACTGCAAGGTACATCTGGATGTTTGCCCAGTTATAAAGGCAGTTACAAAAGCAAATTAAAGCTGACTTTTGTGAATAAGTCACAATCTATAATGAGGTGTACTGTATTTTCGCTGAAGAAGAATGAAAATGTCTTAATTTAAATACACTTGGCGAAGTGCCAAACAAGCGCAGCTAGTTCATGAATTACGATCTGTAAAAGTGGCAGTTATTGGCACGCGCTGGTTTAGCGTCGATTCACTAAAGGAGTTATACAGATCAGGCAACAGTGCAACTGCGCCCATTGCTGAACGTGGAATTTCGGTCTTGTGGGGCTGATTCTAAACACTATATAGCAGAAGATGCAGCAGACCGTTATAGTCTGGCACCCTGTCGGGACTGTACAACACTACTCCACTACTGTGATCCAGACAACTGAATCATCTCTGTAAAGCCCCACACACACATGCAGCAACCTTATTACTTGAGGCGTTTCTACTGCTGTCGTTCAACGTTATTGGTGGACTGCATGTCTGGCCATGTCTTTTGAAAATCTGATCACAGATGAGGCATTTTGCCAGTACAAGGATTCAGTTTTCTTGTCCCTAAAAATACATATTCTGCAGGGGAGTGTGTTTGACCCGCAGCAGTGATCAGTGCATCATATCATTAGTAAGATGAACAATCTATCAATGTACAAATCAAACTCACTCAGACTGCTTAAAATTTCTTCTCCATGCATCATTTTTATTATATCCATGCATGTGGTTACAGACAAATCTTATAGAACAGTGAAATCGCTCACAGAAACATCTCTGTTTCGCCTGCACATGACTCCATTATCTCAAATGAGACAGGTGACGTTTCCCGACCGAACAGAGGTCTTTTACATTTGGTGCCCAAACCCAGGAAGGAGGAAGAGCACGCTGTCCGGGAGAACTCTCCACTGCCGTCCGCCAGGAGACAGAGGTGTCGCTGCTGTCTGCCAGGAAGCGGAGGTGCCGTTGCCAGCTGCCAGGGGATGGAGGACCTGCTGCCATCTGCCGGGTCGTGGAGGAACTGCTGCCGTCCGCCGGGGGGGGAGCCACTGCCATCTGCCAGGGGGTAGAGCGGCTGAGGAACAGTGGACGGCGTGTTCGGGACCAGCAAGCCAGTTTCTCTTTCTCTCTCTCCTCTCTCTCTCTCTGTCTCTCCCCCTCATTCTTTCCCTCTCCCCTCTCCCTCCACTCGTTTCTCCCAGCATTCAAGGAGGCGGGGAAATCCTGCCAGCAGAAGGTCTGCCGGAAGGGCAACACCTCCCCTCCAGGAAAGGGAGGGGAGTACGTCAAGCCGGAGATTTCTCTTGCCTGAATCTGATGCCGGAGGAGTTTGAGGAGAACTTAAATAAAGTATATTTCATCCCCATCATTATTAAATGTTTTTAGTTTACAATGTTATTGTGTGCTGTGACGGGCCGTGGCCGGGCCGTGAGGGTGCACGGGTGGCACCAAGTCAGCTAATCAGCAGGAGAGAGAGATAAAGGGGAGACGGAGATGCCAGTGAGAGAGGGAGAGAGAGACACACAGAGTTATGTTTGTGTGTGTGTCTTTTATGTTATGTTGAAGTTAATTTGTATTATTAAAACTTTATGTTGACTGCTCAGCTGTGTCCCAGCTTCCTCCTTTCCCAATCGAGCAGAGGTCTTTTACACTTGCATTATCAACTGAGGCTGTACAATATAATATTATATAAAATAATAAAGTCTTCTATTGAACTATCAGCCATATCACGAGTTTCACCTCTTAAATTGATAAGTGTAGTACAATACAAACATTAATAGTAGATAATACACTTGAATGATCATATTAAAATATATTTGTAACTGGTGATGATTGAGATTCCCCTGTTCTCAGTGTAAAAGTGCTTTTAAGGTAGTGTCAGTAAAGCGCTATATATGAGTAAAATTCATTCATTCAAAATATGTAAATAGGAGTGTTGTTATTTTCCTCAAAGCAAGTAATATTTCATTTATAAATGTTTAATCGAATAACATAATATCAACATGAAAACAGCACATTATGACACCGCAGGTCTGAGTCCTCAAACTATGAGATAAATCCATGTAGAAGAGCAGTGCTGAACCACACAACTCCAGAAAGTTGTTCTTCCGCAAGTTACTTGCAATTTGAAGTTTCAACCACAGATGTCGCTAGAGAGCACAAAGTTCAGTAGTGCAGCTTTAAGAGCAATCGGAATCGGAACCAGAAGTAACACTATCCTATAACTACTTTTTTTAAAGTAACCAGTATACAGTGAGTGTTGAGTGTTCAGTAAGTAGCTTGTAGACATGTGGATGTCAGCCAACCCCCCCCCCCCCAATATTCAAATATAGGTTTTTCACTGACTGATTCTTGAATGATCAAAAAATATAAAAACATAGATTTTAAGACCACCATGTTTCATTTAGAGAGACATTTATTAATTTCAGGATCAGAGAGAGGCTGGAAAATGATCATCTATAACTTTTTTTTTTCTTTTTTTTTGGTGCAAGAAACATTGACTAACATTATAAGTGGACTAGTGAAGGTTAAACAAGCAGCAGTATCAATACATATTAAATCACTAATATAAAGAAAAAAGTATAAAGACAAAATGCTTATGCAAATGTAGCTGTCTAATCTCTTCAGTTTGATCACAAGGTGATCATATGAACAGCAGCATGACTCATCCATGTTGTGTCTTTGTGTTGAGCTCTGGTTCTATTATGTGACTGATTTATAGTAGTGAAATCTCTGTTATTACAGGCAACAGCAGCAAGCACAGGGTTGTCTTGAACTAGATCTTAACAAGGACTTTTTTTTGCATGTATTCAAGCCTGACCTGCCATTGTATGAATTATTATGTATGAGCTAGTAACAGCACAGACAATGTACTGTCGTCATAGCCTGTAGTGTAATCATTACTCTTATAGTAGTGTACTCCCATTACTCAGAAACACAAGCGCGCAAATGCACACATAAGTGCTTGGCCTGTAGATTGCAAATGTGTTGTCCTGTTGTACATATTTAATGTGTTCCTGTGTTACTGTGGAAGTAACAAACTTTAGTACACAAACCAGATTCTGGTAGCTAGCTATGAACATGTTGACAGTTTAACTTCAACTTCCTCAGCAAGATTTTCTCCAAACTGTTACTCCACCACCATAGAAGAAGACTGTTTATGCTGTGCTGCGTTATGAAACATTCTCATGCATTTCTTGAAACAGAGCTAGCAAGCATAGCAAGAAGCATCTGTGTTGACGTACTTGCATAGTCTCTGGCTTTAGATTGATGAATCAACAGTGCTTCTGAAGCTCTTAAACTGATTTATATACTGCTCTCGCAGCACAAATGACCACAAATGCAGTCTGCTAGTTAAATGCAGAAATTACTTCTAACACATTTATCAGCACAGACACAAAAATAGCCAAAAAAATAAATAAATAATTTCCAAGTCTTGGCTGTGCAATTCAGAAACCAAGCTTTGTTGGCATGAGATCAGTTTTTAGAAAACAAGCAAACAAGGCTTGTTGATGACAGCTTGCTTTGTTGAGTGCAACTGATTTTCTTCTGTAATTTTCAACTCAATTTGCCTCAACACCCTCGAATGACATTTGCACTGTTGACGGCACTCCACAGGGCTCATCAGGGAAGGACAATAAAGCTAAATAATGTGAGCCCACACACAACAATTTAATCATTTATTGGGTTATTATGACTATCAAAGGCACTGCAATTCAAATGCCTTTTGATCATTTTACCTTTTCTTCTACTTTCTCAACATGCCGCGTTAGAAGATACATTTATCTGCTCGCATAAAAGCCCCCTAGATTACATTATTTGTTAACACTATATATTAAATCCACTGAAACCAAGAAAAACAATTCTGAGGCTAAATTACAATATTTCTTGTGATGGAAATGAACTTGCAGTGGCCATGGGGGGAAAAAAACTTCACACCCAGAAAATGAGAGAGCTTCACGAGTTGTAACTCATGTGTTCTGACACGGTCAATGGGTTAGTTCAGGATGAACTGAATCATAATATGCTGAAGGCAGCTTGGTCAAGAGCTTTGAGAAACTGTCTTCTGTGTGAGAATGTTACTATCTGTTACCACAGAGAATGATAAGAAGAGCTATTCAGAGGGGTGTTTTTTTTTGTTTTCAAGCTCCTGTTTTAACAGTAATCCACAACAGTGGAAGGAGGAGGAGATGGGCCATTTATAGAAAAAATGAATGGGCATTTGATGGCTGTAGCAATAGACCCACACTTCAGTCAAAAGGGCCAATCACATTATTTTTACTGTAGACCAGTGGTTAAACTGATGGGACAGTACTAAATTCATTCATTTATTTATAGATAGAATAAAATACTGTATATGTAGGCCTGGAGAGTTTAACATATATTGTGTTGTTGACAAAATACTCTACAGTATTTGTGTGCATACAGTAGATACAGTAAGAGGGTGATTCTCACGAAACATGACAAGAAAATGTGTTTTTTTCTTTTTTAAGATACAAATAACAAATAATATTTTGCATGTAGATTTGCATTTTAATGACAGTTCTGCACATTTCAACCTGTAATTCTCATTACCTGCACTGTGAAAAACATAGTAATTATTACATTTTACTACCACAGCGTAATTTTATTAGATTTTTATTTTTTTCTTGGAAAGTATTTATACATCATAGTAGCACTCCCTTGGTACAGCCTTTCATTTTTGCCCATTTTAATAAATAAAATAAAAATAATAATTAATTGTATCATCAGCATCGTTTCTCCTGTTTTACATGACTGTGTTATAGCAGTAAGAATCATCATTGAAAACAATGGGAATAGTAAAAGTAAAACTTTCAGACACATTACGGTAATGAGAACTGGGGTGTTAAATGTGCTTTACTGTCCTGAAAAATAATGGTACTATACAAAAACTCTAAATGTCCTAAATGTAGGCTTCATTTTCTATTTGCAAAATATAATTTCATATATTGTTTGTATTGATGTGGGGTTAAATATGTTCAGGATATTTTCTTGACAGGAGCTGTGGTTGTCCAGGGATGTTGCCAAGATTGCTACCGAGTGAACTGTCTTGCCTTAAAGGGACTTAAAGGGAGCCAATATGGCGCCTCTCGTATCGACTACATGCCAATGCCCTTGTTTTCCCTGACATTTGCTTCTCTCTCCTGCACAAACACTGTGGTGTCAACCAGATGATATCACAAGGATGTTTTCAATATAAATCTTTGGTTTGCACCTCATGACGAGTGAGAACACACTTCCATGGCTGATTGGTATGGGAGAGGAGATTGAATCAAGGGGATTTAACCGGCTTCTGAGGCCATACTGAAAGTGCAAGTGGATGTTAAAAAGCTCGGGCTGAAAGGTTAAACTCCCTCGCTCTCACTGGCCACAGCTCAGATTATTGACAGTTAACCATAAATAAACACACCAACAATGGGACAGTTCCCAGGACTCTTCAAAAACACTGGCAACTGTTCAAATCCTGATCAATGTACAAAACGCAG
Organism: Myxocyprinus asiaticus; assembly: GCF_019703515.2. Taxonomy (NCBI): domain Eukaryota; kingdom Metazoa; phylum Chordata; class Actinopteri; order Cypriniformes; family Catostomidae; genus Myxocyprinus; species Myxocyprinus asiaticus. The sequence goes on from NC_059379.1 coordinate 41,617,922, forward strand.
TGAGTGAGAGAGGCAGAGGACAGCAAATGTTAGATTATTAAGTGCAAATCAATGTGCAACCACTCAAAATGACCCCCACTGAATGAAATGGCATGTATTTTTCTCATTAATGCAATGTTTTAAAAAGATTAGACTGACAACAACAATCCATAATCAGACAAAATGTTGTCAATTGAAGGACCTTGCTGGAGTCTCATTTACTAAGGTCAATCACACTTCTGCAAAGTGTTTTGGATAATTACAATAGGAAACAAATTAGTGATAGCATCAGATGACGGTTGAGACTTTGGGCCATTTGTAATATAAATGAGAGCGTTTAGACTGTGTCAAACTTCTCTGTCATCTGATGAGTACTAAGCAAACAAACTCTAGATTAGAGTATGAGTATATTAACCCTCTGGGGTCTGAGGGTGTTTTGGGCCTTGAATAAGTTTTGACATGCCTTGACATTTGTGCTTTTTCAGTTGCTTAAAAACATATTAATGGCTAAAGTCTGATAACACTGTATTCAGCACAAAATGGGCTACAGTAATATGTGAACAACATGTATGTACATGTTTGTATTTTTGAGAAAATAACGTTTATGCATGGTTTTTGAAAAAACAAAAATTTTAAGTAACTGAAATAAGGCCATATAACACATACTAAACATTTTTTCACAAGACTTTTGAGAACTGGATCTTGTAGCCTAGAGCTTTTGCTACAAAAATGATGTGAAAACCATCCTGATCACTCATTCATATAAAACAATATAGTCATTTAACTTTTGTAAGACACTTTTAGTGTTAGAAAGGCCATATGCGAGGAGGCGTGGATGATCATGAATATTGATGTGATTCACACCTGAGGAGACAAAGACCCCTCCCCTGAGAGAGAATGAATGTGAGGAAACTTAATGATTGAATGTATTGTTTGTAGCTTATTCACAAAATCAAGTTTAAGTTAAAGGAATTAATCTGACTATACATTTTCTTTACATAAAGACTTTACTTAAAAACTTTAGACCTACACTAACATTTAAAAATTTTAGATCAGTAAGATTTTTTAATGTTTTTAAAAGAAGTCTCTTCTGCTCACCAAGGCTGCATTTATTTGATCCAAAATACAGCAAAAACAGTGATATTGTGAAATATTTTTACAATTTAAAATAACTGTTTTCTATTTGAATATATTGTCAAATGCAATTTATTCCTGTGATCAAAGCTGAATTTTCAGCATCATCACTTCAGTCATCAGTGTCACATGATCCTTCAGAAATCATACTAATATGCTGGTTTTTTAATATGGGCATATTTACAGCACATTTTACACAATTACACCCGAACAGATATTTGCAAGCACAAGCTTCGTTGATGATAATGAGGCAGAATAAACACTGGTTAAAATATAATCTAAATCATATTATTTTTATATCATATTACATATCATATTTATATCATACAGCATACAATTTAAATACCTGCTTAAGCCAAAACAACATTTAAATGTAACTAAAACTTGCCTATTAGGACATATTTCAAATTTCAATACTCTGAATCCTGGCTGGGAAGTCTGAAAATAGTCCAACTAGTAAAATATGTACATGTTTATATAAAATAGCATGTCAACTAATATGTAAGTAAAACTAAATGACTTACTCATCCGAAATTGTATCCTCGGCTGGATCAAGTCACTCTTCAAAATGCAAACGTTCATCGGAGTCCCACTCTTCTTCTGAGGAAAATCAGAATCAGAATCAGAATCAGAATCAGCTTTATTGCCAAGTATGCTTACACATACAAGGAATTTGTCTTGGTGACAGGAGCTTCCAGTGTACAACAATACAAAAACAATACAAAAACAGCAGCAAGACATAGATAATAATAAAACATAAAAAATAAAACTAATTATACACATACGTACAGACACACACATACATACGTACATACATACACATGGGTAATGCAAATCTAATACAGTCTGTTATGTACAGTGTAAATACAAATCTGTTATGTACAGTGCAAATGTTTTTTTTTTTTTTTTTTTTTTTTTCAGAGGAATGAAATGGCAGAAGAGGTTGGATGTGTTGGATAAATATAAAAAAGACTAAACTGTGTATTGCACATAGTTATTGCTCAATGGGGCAGTTTAACTGTTCATGAGATGGATAGCCTGAGGGAAAAAACTGTTCCTGTGCCTGATGGTTCTGGTGCTCAGAGCTCTGAAGCATCAGCCAGAAGGCAACAGTTCAAAAAGGTAGTGGGCAGTGTGAGTGGTGTCCAGGGTGATTTTTCCAGGGGGGGGGGGGGGGGGGCGGCAACCAATAATCCTCTCAGCAACCAACAATCCTCTCAGCAGTCCGAACTGTCCTTTGTAGTCTTCTGATGTCTGATTTCATAGCTGAACCAAACCAGACATTTATTGAAGTGCAGAGGACAGACTAAGTGACTGCTGAGTAAAACTGTATCAGCAGCTCCTGTGGCAGGTTGAATTTCATCAGCTGGCGAAGGAAGTACAACCTATGCTGGGCCTTTTTCACAATGGAGTCAATGTGGGTCTCCCACTTCAGGTCCTGTGAGATGGTAGTGCCCAGGAACCTGAATGACTCCACTGCTGCCACAGTGCTGTTTAGAATGGTGAGGGGGTCAGTGTTGGGGTGTTTCTCCTAAAGTCCACAATGATCTCCACCATTTTGAGCATGTTCAGCTCAAGGTCGTTTTGACTGCACCAGACAGCCAGCTGTATGCAGACTCATCGTCATCTCGGATGAGGCCGATGACAGTGGTGTCGTCTGTAAACTTCAGGAGCTTGACAGAGGGGTCCTTGGTGATGCAATCAATGGTGTAGAGGGAGAAGAGTAGTGGGGAGAGCACACATCCCTGGGGGGCACCAGTGCTGATTGTACAGGTGCTAGAAGTGAGTTTCCCCTGTCTCACAAGCTGCTGCCTGTCCGTCAGAAAGCTGGTAATCCACTGACAGATAGATGTGGGAACAGAGAGTTGGTGTAATTTAGTCCGGAGAATAGCTGGGATGATGGTGTTGAAAGCTGAACTGAAGTCCACAAAAAGGATCCTTGCATATGTCCCTGGTCTGTCCAGATGTTGCAGGATATGATCCAATCCTGTTGACTGCATCATCCACAGACCTGTTTGCTCAATAAGCAAATTGAAGGGGATCTAGAAAGGGTCCAGTGATGTTCTTCAGGTGGGCCAACACCAGTCTCTCAAATGATTTCATGACCACAGACGTCAGGGCGACAGGTCTGTAGTCATTCATTCCTGTGATTTTTGGTTTCTTTGGGACAGCAATAATGATTGAGCATTTGAAGCAGCATGGGACTTCACACTGCTCCAGTGATCTATTGAAGATCTGTGTGAAGATGGGAGCCAGCTGGTTAGCACAGGATCTAAGACATGCAGATTATAACTTGTTATGAAGGCTCAACACACTCTCACAGCTAAATTGTCAGGATTCGTATGACATTTCTAAGTTTGCAACTCATTCTCATTCCCTAAGTGTCCAATTTTGATGCTTGTGCAGAAGCTGTCTGCATCCGCTTGATGACGCCAAAGGTGCCTCCTGGTGTGCTCTCATTGATGCGGTAAGAAACCCCATTGCTTTCAACGAGAACATTTGGCATCATTTATCAATCTTTGAATATTATTTTGTGTGCTTAACCTCAATGTTTTATAATACTTATATATTAGTGTGATATTACATTATAAACTCATAATATTTTAGATCCCCTAATCCAACACCATTTCTAAACCTAACCGATAATCAGCAATATAAAACTTGAAAGAGACACTTAGATATTCATAATTTGATATACATTACACTATTTATAGATATTTTTAAGCACCCAACTGAATATTTTTGCTTAAACCTAACAAGTTCTCAACAATAGAAAAGATGAAACAAGCAGATAAAGTACAGTCACGATCATTTATTTCTAAAAATGCACTATAATAATATTCCAAACCATATGATGGCATTGTGTGAGTAGCAGAGTGAAACTGAAGATTTTAATCGGTAAAAATATTCCCGCTCCTTGAAGGCACTGTCATCCTGATTCTGCCAGCACGTCTCATTAAAAAAATACATGTACATCCGAACTTGAGGTCGTTGTAATCGGTCACAAGACACGCGAGAGCCAATGGCATAATCACTGAGTCTCTGATGTCAAACCCGTGTCATTATGCTTGGGGTTGAAAATTTTGAATGTGTTAACAAAACTTGTGCAGGATGTGTTATGGTGGATGACGGGTGACCGTGATCGGTGATTAAAAACGTACATTTAGGTTTGTTCTTCACATAAAATGATTGTAAGACTCAGAATACACCCGGAATGAAACGGGTCACTTCAGCAGTGCAGGATGTGTACAGACAGATTAAATAAACAGATAAACAACAGATTAAATATTAACCACTGTGAATAAATGTTGCTGATTTCAAATGAAATGAAAATCATACCCCTAACATATGTCACAATGACAAAATTGTAACCCAAAGTATAATTAAATGATGCTAAAATTCTAATGCCCATCGCGTTAGTCAGTTGACGTCAAAGGTTTCTCGTTGAAAAGAATGCACTTGCCAGATGCATCGTAAAACTGACGCCAGAGGGTGCTTTTGGCATCTGTATATTGACGCCGCTGGGCTCTTGCACAAGCGTCAGTCTTTGATGCCTTGGGAGTGAGAACGTGTTGAAATTTGGCTAATTCGTATGATATCGTATGACCTTCACTACAGCCAATGACATCGCTGGACATCGTTTTCATCTAATATGTGACAATTTGTTGCTTCTGTCACACACAACAGCTTCCTGTCATGTTTACACACTCTACTGATCGGTTAGGTTTAGATAAGGGGTTTGGGTAAGGGCATAATATTAGTAAGCATGTCCTTGACACCTCACGCGCAAAACTCGTGTTTACATCCGCATTACACATCCTGGCATTTGCATGTGATGAAATCGTACAAATTAGCCAACTCGTAAAATATTCACAAATTTTCATGAGATCGGGTTGGAAGGCTTTATAAACAAATTTAGTCATACTTATTAATCAAAAACATAAAATGCCCTTATTCATGTTTCGTTTAAGAAAGCAGCAATAATGGACTAGTTAGATTCATGCTCATTCACAGCATATATCATATAATAAAGTCATTAAACAACACTGAACATTGTGTCCAGAGATTTCTAATGTTGGCAATCCCTTAATAAATGCTTTATATGTGTCCACTTTACATTTAGGTTTATTTCCATAGGTTACTAATGTTGTTTAAGTGTTATTAAGCATTTACAACATGTTAGGTAAATGGATCAATATTGGGCAGTCATTTTTTATGCATGTTGTTATGACTCCATATCAGTTATTTATAATGCATTTGTAAATGAATTATTAGTCATTAATGAGCCCCTTTATGAACCCTCAACAAAGTTAACATTAATGTAAAGTGTTACCGTTATTACATGTCAACCATCAAAATTTAGGGAGTTGCTCCTGAATTTTGTGCAAACATGGAATGATAATTTAGGGCAGTATTTCACAACCTTTTTTGTCTTCTGGACCCCCACAGCCCCTCCAGTAAAGCTCAAGTACCCCTTCATCAGCACAGAACCACACCTGTGTTCCTTTTAACTCATTTTACACTGTATTTAGCATTATCAATAATGTTATTATCGTGGCCATTATTGCAATGATTCACCTATTGACCTGTTTCAGTCACTTTTCCTCACAGCCGCCATATTTGTGACCATCAGCGAGAGGAAACAATGGCGGTGAATGGAAAAACACTCATGAAACGATATCAAGAAAAAAAAGACTGCTTTTGATCCTTGCCAAGTCCCAGGAAAAGTGTATACATTTCTGAAGTCAGCACAACTATTTCCAAAATGTACTTTTGCAGACATTCATTCATCACCGTAAACATCTCTCATTCAGATGTTACAAATGTTTTTGTGTTGTTTTCTGGTCTGATTTAGTCACAGTATTAAAAATCATCTGTGGTGATCCCATCTGTATGAATGTAGGAGCTGCTTTTAACTTATGAATGATACACAGAAATCAAAAACACTAATATGCCTCGGTTGCTTTCTATGTTTACATTGTAAATAAAGTCTGTGCTTCATAATCTATTGGTATGTTGTTTATTGAATAGATTTAGTATATCCGTGTTAAACATACTATATATTTACAATATTGTGCTTTTTATGTAATTATTACAGTGTGTTACAATTTATCACATATGTTGATACAGTCTGGGTGTTATAAATTTCACATTGTCCTATGTTTCCAGTTTAATTATATCTGACTCAATTATGTTATACATTTAATTGACGTGTACAGATAACTGACATGTCTGAATAAATGAGCAAAGACCCACAAGTGTTTTATTATCTGCTCTCCCCCTTCATCACTGCTTGTCTTTGGTGAAATAAAGCTGTGTCAATTAAAAGACAAAACTTTATTTGAAAGAAAAATGACATTTTGGCTCTGGTGGTAAGTAAACAGCAGTGTCACTTTTTCAAGATTTATAAATAGAAACAAAAATTTCACCAGCGTCTTTCGCATCCCACAGCACAGCACACTGAAGGTATATGGAGTTTTGGTCACAAACATGGCGGTGCGATCATACAGTGACATCACATGAAATTCGTAAAAAAAATGTGCACATATAATTTACAAATGTAAGCAGTGAAAAAGTAAAAGCCTGAAAAAGTCCCCTTAAGTGTTTTCCAGGACTAAAGTATTTTGACAAGTGATATTGCTGTTTTTGCCCTAAACACTAAATCCCTGCATGATGCATTGATTTTGCACTTGCTAGAAAAAAGGCTTTTGTTTTCAGTTAGGCTTTCATGGCAAGGTTGCATTTAAAAACAGACTGAAGTTTTTACATGAGCCATAATGAATTGAGCTCCAGAGGATGTTTTAAAAGCTGCACAATAGCATTTTGGAATGATGACTGGATTTCTCTGGAGGCATTCATCGGAAAGCTTTTGCAGAAAGAGAAGGGAAGGGAAAGTGAACTCTGAAGTGAAGTACTTCTTGAAGTCTCTTAAAAGTGCTTACGGGAATGGTAGACACTTTATTTTGTTCTGAGAGGTTCTCTGCGCTTTTGTAATCTTAAACATGCTCTATTTCACTCTGTTTAGACATATTGCTTCTTCTTTAGAAATCTCTGGGGATGGATATTATTTCAAAGCTTTTGCTATTTTTATACACAATTCACAAATAACATTCTATGTTGCATTGCATTTGCCTTCAAAGTCAACATGAAATTAAAATGGGCCCTATTTCATTTTTTAATACACATCACCAGTCTTACTTTACATGATTACTTAGTGCACATTATTATAAATAAAAACACATTTGCTGCCCCATCTCACCATTCCTATACTTCAAGTGATCAGCGCGACAAACAATGCAGCTGTGTACAGATAGCAGTGATCTTTCAGCGCTGTATCCTCAAATATTTTTCTCTTATACAGAACATGCTTCATTTATGCCCTTTCACGCACTGTGCGCAGTTGCAGATGCAATTATTTTAACGACAGTAGACCACAGCGGAGAAATACAGTGAGCAGCAATATAGATGGATACTGGCATCTTTCGTAAAACACACTGCAGAAAACGAAAATGAAGCAAAGTGAATTCAACTTCATGTGTCTGAAATGAATCCAACCATTCAGCTAAACCAGGTTTGTGACAGGACAATGTGCTTCCAGAGTGCCTTTAAACTATAATGTTTTTTCCCATCTAAAATTAGCTTTATTAATCAGCATGTTTAGAGTTTTTCACGAAAAGATTATTTTTGTGAAAATGAATCAAAGATCATCTCTTGCATAAATGGCAAGAAAAAACTGTGATTTTACTAGTAGCATAGTGGAGTTTTCATGAGAACGTTTCCATTATTTGGTAGTCTGACCATTTATAGGCCTACTTAACTTTAGCTAACAGTATTTTTAAGCTTCACTATTGTGCTGTGCATTGTTTGTTTTTCATTGTTTGAAATATAAAAATGGTCCATTCAGTCTTTTACATGTTCAAAATTTTCTCTCAAACAATATATTTCGTTAATAGTCACAAGGTCTCCAATGGCCCTTGAGTATCTAAAAATATTCAAACACAAATACTGGACTGTTGTCATTCAACTTCAGAATGAACAGTTGATTTGATCTTTTAATATTTATAACAAAGTGCTCTCGATTTATGAACTTATTGAAATATTTCAATCTTTTGGTAGAAGATCCCCCCAAACCTCACTACTTTCCCTTTCTCTCTGGAGCCCCAATATACTAATCCTTGCCCAGTTTTAAAGAGACTATTTTGACTTTGATGTTTTTTGTTTGTTTTTTCTTCTTCTTTTATAAAGTACTATTACTGCCAGCTTGGAAATTTACAATTAGGCCTACTATTTCAAAAATGAGCATGTTATTTCATAGCTATACTGTCTACTGCCAGCATGTAAGTTACTGTCTGGACCTTTGCTGGGAAGGAAATTTAGAGACTAGACCTCTTGGAACTTTAATTGAATACCCCTGTTATAGACTTACCATGAGCATACTGTGTGAGTCATTCATTTTAAAACAAGTAATTTCATGCTGCGGCCATCTTGGCAACGTCCCTCTGGTAGCAGTTTTCTATGGATATAATAGTCTTGCAAGTACAGCTCCTATCTACTTGAATGACCAAAATCTCCTAAACTGTCGAGATTACATTCATTAACATGATCAAATTAACAGTAAAATCTGCCAACAATTTTATCATAAATTGTGCTTTTTTTAGCTCAAATCACCTTAAACATCGTCTTTGTCAGACTGTTCCAGTTAATGTGCATACATGTTCAAGAGGAAACAAACAGCTGATTAACACTTTAAACTGAATAGTCCACCTAAAAATGAACGTGTGCTCACATCAGAACTTGGGTTGTTTTTAGTGCTACACAACAGACACTCTTGAATGAACACAAAATACTGTGAACTATATAATCTTAAGAACGTGAAATAGACGGCAAGATTTTAGAAGAAAAATAACTTACATTTTGGATAGGTTTTGGTGAAAACAATCAATTGCTTCGGGAGACATGGAATATGACATACAAGTTGCATTTTTGAACTTTCAACTGACTTACAGTAACTTCAGTAAGTTTTATTGTTGTTTAAAGTGTTTTGGATAGTTCTGCTGATGAAACATTGAAAAACATCTTTCCAAGAAATTTCAGTTGACAAAAACATGATTTGTGTAAAATGAGATGTGATCTAGGTGCTTTACACAGCTTTATACAGCACATGCCATTGAATAGACTGTAAGAAAATCCCTCACAGCCTCATTGTCATTCACGTCAAAAATTTAAAATGAAAGAAGGCAAAATGAGCAGGATTTTTACTCCTGAAACCTGACTGTTGTACTCTGTATGGAAGATCTAGCAAAGAATCCATGAGGTTGTCAGTCCAGGACGACAGGTCACCTCTCCGCCATTTAATATTACCAGAATTTTCTGCCCTTCTAACATCAACACCAAGGTCCCCATTCCTTTATAAAAGGGCTTGATCAACATCATGTGCTCGATAAAGGAAAAGAAGTAAAGCATGTCAGCACGTGAAAGGCAAGCTTCTGGACCCACTGTGGATGAATCTGATAGAGCAAAGAAAAGAAAATTTATGCTCCTGAAGTGTCTTTATTACTTCACTGCTTTATATGCCATTCATATTCCAAACGTAATGAAATGACATCAACATATGACTGGAGGGCTCCATTATGGGGAATGGTATTTTCCGAAACATTATACTCAGCTGGCGTACTCTCAGTCTGGGAAGAATTAGGACGGCTGCTCATATTGTGTTCAACAAAAGGTGTGTAGATTCTGGAGAAGTGTTCTCAATCACAGAATAAAAGGAACAAGTTAATTAAAGCACTAATGTGCCAATGGAAGTGATGTGGTGTCACCTTCAACAATCTACCGCTCCTAGAAGAAAGAAGAGGAAGAACGGGGAATAGATCAAGAGAGAAAGAGAGAGAGCTGGTTTGTAAGTAGTTAGCAGTGTTGAGGAATAACATCCTTTGAGAAGCGCTGTTTTCTGTGATAATGTCACAGAGGTTTGGCCTAGACATATTTAAGGAATCATGCCTTTTTTATATCAAATATGCTGGGTAAAAATAGTGATTTTCCTATCAATCCTGATCTTCATTTGAACATTCTTGATATTGATTCAATCCTAAAATCAGTCTCTTACTCTATGCACAACCTTCTACAATGCAAGTAAATCACTCACACAAGTGACCAAATTTCATGCTATGTGGCTAAAAATGTCTGTGGTTCCCTATCTGTCACTCACTCGATGTTGTGTCGATGTTGTGACACTAGGTGTCACTCTTGGGAGCCCCAAGAGTTTGAAAAAAGGCCAATGGGAATTGGCGAGTGGAATTTGCCTGCCACTCCCCCAGACATACGGGTATAAAAGGAGCTGGTATGCAACCACTCATTCAGATTTTCTCTTCGGAGCTGAGCGGTTCTATTCATTGAGCTGAATTCACCCGTTGAGTTCATTCACCTCATCTGCTGGAGTTTACAGTGCATTTCAGCGGCTTCTCCCCCTCTGCACCCGTGGAGTGCAGAGATTGCCCCTGGGCGCTTCGGCAGAACATCAAAAAAAGAGTATATTTTCAAACTCTAAAAGAGCGGCACACACGGAACGTCTTTTTAAAGATGTCTTTCTGTTTGTGTGTTATTCCTGTCTTTATCTCTTCGCTTCTGATGGCCACGATCGCTGTCTGACGTGTCTGGGTGCTGCCTATGCGGAGACTTCTTTCGTGGATGGGTCTTGTCCTCATTGCGAGAACATGACCATGGCAACTTTGCGGTCGCGGCTTGCCTTTATAAGAAAGCAAGCCACCCCAGCTGCTCCCCGCCTCGGTCCTTCTACCTACGGGTATGAGGCTGCGTCGGTTAGCACTGGGGAGATTTGGGGACTCCAATGGGACCACTTCCGCCAGGTAACCCCCCACGGACCTCCCATTCCTCAGCATGCTCGCTTGCCCCGGTCGGGCTCTCGGATGAGACCGCCAGATCGTCTCAGGGCGAGTTCGACCTCTTATTCGGGGCCCAGGAAGATGATGAGTTATCGAGCGCAGCATTGGAGAGCGGGCTTGTCCACTCTGATGCGGAGGCTTCGGCTGGGCTTCCCCCTTCGGGCATGGTCGGACATGCTTTCCCGGGCAGCCACGAGCGTCGGGCTAGAGTGGAACCCTCCACTCTCCCCTGAATCCTCATGGCTCGATGATTGGTTCCTGGGCCCAGAGCGCCGCTCACAGTCGCGCCCCGCCCCGGTTCCTTTCTTCCTGGAAGTGCATGAGGAACTGACAAGTTCGTGGGGGGCACCTTTCACTACCCAGTCCCAAACTTTCAGCTCCCCCGCCCTCACTACCCTCGATGGTGGGGCAGCCAAGGGATATTCGGTGATCCCCCAGGTGGATATGGCGCTCGCGGTGCACTTGGCGTGGGTGCCCGAAGCTCCTGTCCAGGGCCTGTAGGTTTACGTCGTCTCTGATGGCTAAGGCCTACGGTGCCGCTGGACAAGCCGCCTCCGCCCTGCACGGCATGGCTCTCCTGCAGGTACACCAAAAAGAGCTGCATGAGGGTAGTTCTGACCCGGGATTGATGCAGGAACTGTGCTCGGCGACCGACCTTGCTCTCCGGGCAATGAAGGTCATGGCGCGATCTGTCGGGCAGGCGATGTCCACCCTGGTGATCCAGAAACACCACCTTTGGCTCAACCTGGTCGACATGAGAGAGGCTGACAAGGCATGGTTCCTTGATGCTCCCATCTCCCAGGTTGGCCTGTTCGGCGACACCATTGAGGACTTTGCCCAGCATTTCTCGGTGGTGAAGCAGCAGACGGAGGCCATTCAGCACATCCTGCCCCTGCGCGGCTCAAGACCCCGCACTCCATCTGCTCATCGCCAAGGGCATCCTCCTGCAGCAACAGCATCGGCTCTGCCGCAGCCCACCCCATGGCCTGGCCCTGGCGTGGAGCCAACTGCAGGAAGCAGATGCCACCTGTCTCACGGCCGGCCGCCAAGAACCCTAGGAAGGCTTCGAAGTGCCCCTGAGATGGGCGATCCAGAGGTGAAGAGACCCTCTTCTACGGAGCTGGTAGACAGACCACTCCATCTCCCGGTGGAGGGCTGGGAGGAGAATCTTTTGTTTCATTTTTCGCTGCATGCCCAAGAGGCTGCGGTATCCAAAACTTCAACAAAAGAGACTGCCGTCCACCGTCCAATTTTGGTAGGTTTGGCATTCCAGCGGCAGACCCCCTGCCCCTCCGTGCCCAGCTGTGGCACAAATATGCCCACATCGGGTTGGTTCCGACGGACTATGGGGACAATGTTCCTCCTCCCCCCTCCTCGACCAATCTTATGGTGGGCGTCAGGAGCCAGGTAAGTGCTTCGATGTCTCTGGACACAGCATGGCCATGGGGTTCAAGCCCCTTCAACGTGGTGCCTACTGGCTCCGCATTGCCGCGAGGCCCCACCCGCCGGTACGTCCAACATGATTATCCCTTTGGTCCCCCTCGCCCGGAGTTTGGACACGTGGCTTGCGCTTTGTAACCCGTCGCGATGGCTTACCCAGACCGTCCGACTCGGCTACACCAGGCGCCCATCCAGGTTCAGCGCCATCCGCTTCACCTCAGTGAAGGGCAAGAACGCCGTTACCTTGCGTGCGGAGATAGCTACCCTGTTATGGAAGGGTGCGATAGAGCCTGTACCTCCAGCCAAGATGAAGAAAGGGTTTTACAGATCCTACTTCATTGTACCAAAGAAAGACGGTGGGTTGCAGCCAATCTTGGAAATGCGAGTACTGAACCGGGCCTTGCACAGACTCCCGTTCAAGATTCTGACGCAAAAACACATTTTAGCGAACATCCGGCATCAAGATTGGTTCACGGCGGTAGACCTGAAGGACGCATACTTCCACGTCTTGGTCTTACCTCGACACAGGCCCTTCCTGCGGTTTGCTTGAGGGCCGGGCGTACCAGTACAAGGTCCTCCCCTTCGGCCTGTCCTTGTGCCCTCGTGTCTTCACGAAGGTCGCAGATGCAGCCCTTGCCCCGCTCTGGCATCCGCATCCTCAATTATCTTGACGACAGGCTAATCCTAGCTCACTCTCAGGATATGTTGTGTGCGCACAGGGACCTCATGCTCACGCACCTCAGCCGACTGGGGCTTCAGGTCAACTGGGAAAAGAGCAAGCTCTCCCTGGTTCAGAGCATCTCGGCTTAGAGTTGGACTCAGTCTCGATGACGGCGCGCCTCACGAACGAGCGCGCACAGTCAGTGCTGAACTGTCTAAAGGTGTTCAGACAGAAGACAGTGGTTCCACTGAAACTTTTTCAGAGGCTCCTGGGGCATATGGCATTCTCAGCGGTTGCCACACCGCTCGGGTTGATACATATGAGACCACTTCAGCACTGGCTTCAGACTCGAGTCTCAAGATGGGCATGGCACTGCGGGACACATCGTGTGGTCATCACTCCGATCTGTCGCCGCCTCTTCAGCCCTTGGACCGACCTTGCATTTCTACGGGCAGGGGTTCCCCTAGAGCTCGGATGCCTCCAAGACAGGCTGGGGCACTGTATGCAACGGGCACACAGCCGCCGGCTCCTGGACTGGCCTGCGGCTGCGTTGGCACATCAACTGCCTTGAGTTGTTGGCAGTACTGTTCGCCCTGCGGAGGTTCCGGCCGTTGATCCAGGGCAAGCACGTGTTGGACAGACAACATGGCGACGGTAGTGTACATCAACAATTAAGGCTGTCTATGCTCCTGTTGCATGTCACAACTCACCCGCCGTCTCCTCCTCTGGAGTCAGCAGCGCCTCAAGTTGCTGCAAGCCACTCACATCCCAGGCGACCTCAACACCACAGTGGACGCGTTGTCACAACATGTTACGCTCAGGGGAGAGTGAAGACTCCACCCCCAGGTGGTCCAGCTGATTTGGCACAGGTAGATCCTCCCACTGCCTGCTTTGGTACGCCCTGACTAAGGCACCCCTTGGTATAGACACGCTGGCACACAGCTGGCCTCCTGGACTACGCAAATATGCGTTTCCACCAGTGAGCCTACTTGCACAGACCCTGTGCAAGGTCAGAGAGGATGAGGAGCAAATCGTCCTAGTAGCACCCTACTGGCCCACCCAGACGTGGGCCAGCTCCTCACGACAGCCCCCCTCTGGCGAATTCTCCTGAGGAAGGACCTTCTTTCTCAGGGACGGGGCACCATCTGGCACCTGCGACCAGACCTCTGGAATCTCCACATCTGGCCCTTGGACGGGACATGGAAGACCTAAGTGGCCTACCACCCACGGTGGTAGACACGGTCACTCAGGCTAGGGCTCCCTCTATGAGGCACCTGTATGCCTTGAAGTGGCGTCTGTTCGCTAAGTGCTGTTCTTCCCGACGCAAAGACCCCCAGAGATGAGCAGTCAGATCGGTACTTTCCTTCCTGCAGGAGAGGCTGGAGGGACGGCTGTCCCCCTCCACCCTGAAGGTGTATGTAACAACCATGTCAGCGCATCACGAGGCAGTGGATGGTAAGTATTTGGAGAAGCACGACTTGATCATCAGGTTCCTGAGAGGTGCTAGGAGGTTGAATCCCTCCAGACCGCGCCTCATGCTCTCATGGGACCTCTCTGTAGTCCTTCGGGGTCTACGGGGTGCTCCCTTTGAGCCCCTGGAGTCATTTGAGATTAAGGCACTCTCTTTGAAGACTGCCCTCCTGACTGCGCTCACTTCCATCAAGAGGGTAGGGGACTGCAGGCGTTCTCTGTCAGTGAATCATGTCTGGAGTTCGGTCCGGGTTACTCTCACGTGATCCTGAGACCCCGACCGGGCTATGTGCCCAAGGTTCCCACAACCCCGTTTAGGGATCAGGTGGTGAACCTGCAAGCGCTGCCCCAGGAGGAAGCAGACCCATCTTTGGCGTTGCTGTGTCCTGTGCATGCTTTACTCATCTATTTGGATCAAACACAGAGCTTTAGAAGCTCAGAGCAGCTCTTTGTCTGCTTTGGTGGACAGTGGAAAGGAAGCGCTGTCTCCAAACAGAGGATCGCACACTGGGTCTTTGACGCCATCATGATGGCATATCACGCCCAGGACGTGCTGCCCCCCGTGGGGCTACGAGCCCACTCTACTAGGAGTGTAGTGGCCTCCTGGGCCCTGACCAGTGGTGCCTCTTTGGCAGACATCTGCAGAGCAGCGGGCTGGGCAACACCCAACACCTTTGCAAGGTTCTATAATCTCCGGGTTGAGCCAGTTTCGTCCCGTGTGTTGTCAGGTCCGAACAGGTAAGTTCCGGGACAGCTGGCCGGGTGTACCACTTGCGCATAGGGCCCTTCCCCTCCCATGATGTGAAGACGTGCGCTTTTGACTCCCAGTCGTGTTCACAAGTTGTGATCCCTGGATGACTTTCCTCCTTAGCCCTGTGGCAGACGGGTTTGCAGAGAAACTCGCTGCCGGCCCAGTACGTGTACTAACTAGACCCTGTACTGAGGTAGGTGCTCCTCATGTGGTGGTTCCCCATAGGTGACCCCATGTGAAATCTTCCGCTAAATTGTTTCCCTGTCGGTAAACTCCGGTCACCATGTTTGTAGAAACTCCTCCCCCTTCGGGTTGGACCTACCATGGGACGTTTCCACATGACATACTTCCAACAAGACTCGGTAAGACCATGTGACATATTTCCACTCAAAATACCCCCCCACCTCCCTTTTTTTTCTCTGGGCGGGGTGTGGTCTCCGTGGTGTCTTACCCTTGGGTGTGACACCCCCCTGACGTAGACATTTATGGCCCCCAGTTGGTTAACAAATTCCACTCTTTTTGGGGAGAAAAAAGAGGAAAAGAGGCCACGGCTGGGCTAGCCTGTCCCTATTTTTTGGGCAGTCAACTTGTTCCTGAAGGACTGTTCGATGCTCATAAGAGTGTTGGGGGAGGTTAAGTGATGGCCTGGTGCGCTGGCTACGAGGCACACAGCGGTCTGCCCGTCTCGCACCGCCAGTCCACATAACACAGTTCAGCTAGTTGTGGCATTTTGTATAGGGACCCCTAGTGTCACTACATCGACACAACGTCGAGTGAGTGACAGATAGGGAACGTCCTGGTTACTTTCGTAACCTCTGTTCCCTGATGGAGGGAATGAGACATTGAATCCCTCTTGCCACAATGCTGAACTACCCGCTGAAATGGCTGGGACTTGTCTCGGCTCCTCAGCACAAAACCTGAATGAGTGGTTGCATACAGCTCCTTTTATACCCGTATGTCCTGAGGAATGGCATGCAAATTCCACTCGCCAATTCCCACTGGCCTTTTTTCAAAAGCAGAGGTGTTTGGGGCTCCCAAGAGTGACCCCTAGTGTTACTACATCGACACAACGTCTCGATCCCTCCATCAGGGAACGGAGGTTACAGAAGTAACCAGGACATTCTCCACTGTGTGGTAAATGTTGAGATTTCACTCCTCGTGTAGTGAGATCCTTTCACTGCATGTTGAGAGTAAAAGTTTGGTTTGACTCGTTCCATGTAATGTGTGTCTAAAGATGAGATCCACACAATCCATTTGTCATTGAATAATGTTTCTTTTATTCAATGAATGTTTCTTTTATTTAATATCATTTCTGTTCTTTACAGTCAGTTGTTGAGCAAAAACATTTAATTCTAATCACACACAGCACGGATGTGGTAAAGAAGCCATTCAACACTATCGTTAATATGCGCTTGACCAAAACACTTCTGTGAGACTCTCGCTGAACTGACGCTATTCTTTAAGAGACTGTTTTAACACTTTTTCGACATATCAATGTAAATACTTGAAAACAGTTCAAATAATGCATGTAAACAATAAACATGTAACAATATGTATGCAATAAAATATATGCAACTTCAATAAGCAATCAAGCAGGGCAGAATCAATACATATTTTTTTCAGCGTCCATGTTAACAAATTAGTGTATTTACAACAACAACAACAACAACAACAAAAATGCTTACATCAATCTTGAATTAAGATTTTGTTTTTTACCCCATTGGCAAACAGTTTTTTCTTGATTTAAACATGTATAAGCATAATTCAATATATATTCTTTGAAAACAAGTCTTAATATCTTATGCTGTTTTGCTTCTCAAGTAAAGTCATATTGTTTTAAGGATGTTTAGATATTTTTATTGTAAAACAAGATAAAAAATATTTGTCTTGAAAATATTTTTTCTTAATTATTTAGAAAAGAAAAGAAAATATTCTTAAGTAGCTTCAACAACACAGATAGTTAGCAATCGATGCCACAGGCATTAGACATGGACAAGTGAAGTAAGATCCTTTGACATAGGACAGCAGCTTGACTTTCATATAATGTATATTTCACACATCATCTGAGCTCATTTAGTTTTTACTCATTTGTTTCTGTTTGAAATTGCAAATTAATAGACAGGTGACTTTTTTATTGAGGTTCATATCCCTCCAGTTAACATTACATTATGCTTCTTTAGCATTAACAAGGTTCTAGTCTTCAGAGTCCTCCCCCATGCCGACAAATGAACCAGATATGTCCTCTCCAAGCAGCACCTATTAATCCCAACCAATCAACTCAAGGTCAGGAGAGTGCTACTCAACTAATTACAGGAGGATTGGGCCTTCATTTATCTCCATGATCAGGCTTTCATTAAAGAGAATGATCTAGGTCCTTTATGCATCAAGCATATCTTGATCTTCATCAGGTTTACCATGCCAACTCGAGTTCATGCATTCCTTTTGGATCCCAGACTATATGTTTCATTCATTTAAAAATCAATTAATATATTTACTACATAATGTATGTGGTAGTAGAACCCAAAAAGCAGACATGTGCTTAAATGTTCATGTTGGTTGCACTAATGGCCATCCAGGATTAGTCTGCAGCTAATGGGTGAGTTCTAAATCCAGTGACTCTCAAATAAATACTGCCATCTTCTTCAGCTCTGTATTCTTTCACCATCCAAGTGCATCTTCTTGATTAATGTTATCTGGAAGCAAGGAGCTCATGGTCTTTTTTGTTGGTTTGCGAAGCAAAAAGCAGAACCCAGCCATATGTCTTTTACTGTAATTTTTTTTTAATTTTATTTATTTATTTATTTATTTTAAGTGAATTGAACCTGATATAAGGCTGAACCAACATTTTAGTAATCAGTACCAATGCTTTACTGGTACTGCAAAAAAGCAAGGGGTCAGGATTTAGCTGGTTCGACCCCACTGGTAGATGCAATAACTACGCCATTCTGCAGGCAAAATGCAGAATGTGAACAACGAGCCATGTCAAAATAATTTTTGCAAAAATATAGGTTTAGTAACGAATAGGAAAATGCTAATGGATAGCTTTCTTCAGTTTTATAGACCTCCTTGATAGGAAGACCAAAGTACTAAAGTACCAGTACTTTTAATTCTACTGATATGTGTTCTTGTTTAACAACTGTTTTATATCTCCTCTAAGCATGTTTCCAGAGCCCATTATGGATGTTAAATTTGTTCTGGTTTTGCTTGTGCTGCAAGTTGCCATGTTGTAGGCTTGAACATTTTCTGGGCTGTTCTTCTCAGTGCTAAAAGATCCCCAGGGCAAGAAGTGTGCTAGTTGGACAGTATCAGTGAGAATTCATTAGCGGGGACACTTCCTTGGTTTATGCATTAGAATGTGTGTCTGTATGCATTTGTCTTTAGAGTATAGAGCAATGCCTCTTGTGACTTTGACACTTCACATAATGCATTGCTGCAAGCAAAGTCATCAATAAAGACACATGTCCATGTACATTAGCATAGCTCATAGCTCTGTTAATCATTGCTGGCCTGCTCGTTTCAGAGAAGTGCTTATAAATTCTTCATGGCCACGGATCATTAGCATGCCAGTTGAATCTGGACATCTTGTACTTTACATTCAAATAAGCCCTCTACGTATATGTATAAGAAATTTGCTTCGCTTTCAATATAAGAAATAACTTTTTCATTAGGGATGTAAAAAGTATGGGTATTTCGGCAAGTCAGTACTCATAAATAAATAAAGATACCAGTTTTCGGCAGTATTGGAATGATTTCGATTGCTTACATGTGAATGTGTGATCATGCTTTGTGAGGATATGCATGAATAGTCAGATTTTTTGTCAACATTCTCGTCTTGGTGATGTACAAATGTAAACAGTTGGTTATCTATAAAAATCCGATATGTGTCAAAATATTGGATATGTCCATTAGGCCTTGCAGTTTAAATACAGAATTTTTGAATTGTAATTTTTGTTTATATATATATATGTATATCTATCTATCTATCTATCTATCTATCTATCTATATATATATATATATATATATATATATAAACAATGTTGTTTAATTACTCCTTATTTATTTGTTCTTTTTTACTGTCTGTTTACTTGAATAATGACTTAAAGCAATAATATTTAATCAACTGAGAAATACTCGAAGGCTACACTATCCACCTCTTTCCTGAAAGCAGAAGTGTTTCACGATTCATAACGGAAGCCTGTTTTCATTTTCCGGTCTCCAGTGTTTTCACTTTCATGTATGTATGTTTTTTGTTATTTTTTATTTTGTGAGGCTTAGCATATTTATTGGTAAAAAATTACTAAAAGAATAAAATTAAATCTGGCTCCGTAGTACATGTACTTTACATTTTCGTGATGACCATCTTTGGACAGTGCCTCACCTGTAAAAGTTTCAGGAGTGAGTAGATGACATGAATGAATGAATGAATGAATGAACGTTACATATATGTAGTGCTTTTCTGACACTACACTCAAAGCGCTTGAACAGGGGACTCTCCTCAACCACCACCAGTGTGCAGCATCCACTTGGATGATGCGACAGCAGCCATAGTGCACCAGTACGCTTACCACACACCAGCTATTGTTGGAGAGGAGAGAGTAGAGTTATAGAGCCAATTAATGGATGGGTACCTCAATTTAATGTCTCATCCGACTGACAGTGCCTTTTTATAGTATAGTGTCCCTGTCACTACACTGGAGCGTTAGGACCCACACAGACCACAGAGTGAACACCCCCTGCTAGCCTCTCTAACACCTCTTATGAATATGAAGCAATGGCCTGAGGTTCGTTTCTGGATGATGATATTATTAACTACTTTGAGTTGTTTTGACAGCCAACAACTGTACAAATTGAGCCTGAACTCATTTTATTCCAACTGTTTTGGAAGTTTTTACATTGTTTCTTATGGAGACCAGAACCAGAAAGCAGTCCAGAGGCAATCAGAATAATCATGGCACTGCCCAGTGGCTGATCAGGAAGACTGTGATTACGGGACGTTGACAACCTGACAAATCATGTGAAAGCGGCTTCATGATTGCTGTAGCAAAGTGGATTGCCACAGTCTGCCGGACGATGAATATTGTGGAGGATTAGAGTTTAAGAGATTTGATGCACATTGCAATGAATACTCAACCTATAGGAACTAGTTCTTTTAATTAGTCAAACTCCCACTTAGACTTTGGGAAACATTTAATATTACTTGAATCTGTACTATTTTAGTGCTTTTCTATCTTTATATTGTTGAAGGCTTTCTTTGAAAAATGTCAATAAAGCATTATATCATTAAAAAACTATATATTTTCTTAAAAGGAACTTAATACATTTTAACAGGAAAATAAGTATATCAGCACTTCCAATACATGTATAGAATATATGTACAGTATATATATATATATATATATATACAGTTGTGCTCAAAAGTTTGCATACCCTGGCCGAAATTGTGAAATTTTGGCATTGATTTTGAAAATATGACTGATCATGCAAAAAAACTGCCTTTTATTTAAGGATAGTGATCATATGAAGCCATTTATTATCACATAGTTGTTTGACTCCTTTTTAAATCATAATGGTAACAGAAATCACCCAAATGGCCCTGATCAAAAGTTTACATACCCTTGAATGTTTGGCCTTGTTACAGACACACAAGGTGACACACACAGGTTTAAATGGCAATTAAAGTTTAATTTCCCACACCTGTGGCTTTTTAAATTGCAATTAGTGTCTGTGTATGTTAGCTCCTACGTGGATGCACTGAGCAGGCTAGATACTGAGCCATGAGGAGCAGAACAGAACTGTCAAAAGACCTGTGTAACAAGGTAACGGAACTTTATAAAGATGGAAAAGGATATAAAAAGATATCCAAAGCCTTGAAAATGCCAGTCAGTACTGTTCAATCACTTATTAAGTAGTGGAAAATTCAGGGATCTCTTGATACCAAGCCAAGGTCAGGTAGACCAAGAAAGATTTCAGCCACAACTGCCAGAAGAATTGTTCAGGATACAAAGAAAAACCCTCAGGTAACCTCAGGAGAAATACAGGCTGCTCTGGAAAAAGATGGTGTGGTTGTTTCAAGGAGCACAATACGACGATACTTGAACAAAAATGAGCTGCATGGTCAAGTTGCCAGAAAGAAGCCTTTACTGCGCCAATGCCACAAAAAAGCCCGGTTACAATATGCCGACAACAACTTGACATGCCTTACAGCTTCTGGCACACTGTAATTTGGAGTGACGAGACCAAAATAGAGCTTTATGGTCACAACCATAAGCGCTATGTTTGGAGAGGGGTCAACAAGGCCTATAGTGAAAGAATACCATCCCTACTGTGAAGCATGGTGGTGACTCACTGATGTTTTGGGGGTGAATCTTGTGAAAAATGATGGCAAGATGAATGCAGCATGTTATCAGAAAATACTGGCAGACAATTTGCATTCTTCTGCATGAAAGCTGCGCATGGGACACTCTTGGACTTTCCAGCATGCCAATGACCCTAAGCACAAGGCCAAGTTGACCCTCCAGTGGTTATAAAAGATTATAAAATCTTGTGAAGATATTGGGTGTTGCCCAACCTGCTGCCCTGCAGATGTCTGCTAGAGAGGTGCCATTGGCCAGTGCTCACGAGGATTCCACACTCCTCGTAGAGTGTGCTCGTATTCCCAAAGGGGCGGGCACGGCCTGGGCCTGGTATGCCAGCATGATGGCATCCACGATCCAGTGGGCAAGCCTTTGTTTGGAGACAGCGTTCCCTTTCCGCTGTCCGCCAAAGCAGACAAAGAGCTGCTCAGAGCATCTAAAACTCTGCGTGCGATCCAAGAAAGTGCACAAAGCATGCACCGGACACAGCAACGATAAGGCTGGGTCTGCCTCCTCCCGAGGTAGTGCTTTCAGGCTCACCACCTGATCCCTAAAAGGGGTCGTGGGAACCTTGGGCACATAGCCCGGTCGGGGGACCATGTGAGAGTCCTCCGGACCGAACTCCAGGCAGGTGTCACTGACAGAGAACGCCTGCAGGTCCCCAACCCTCTTGATGGAGGTGAGCGCGGCCAGGAGGGCTGTCTTCAAGGAGAGGTCTTTTAACTTGACTGACTCTAGAGGCTCAAACAGGGCTCTCCGAAGGCCCAGAAGGACCACGGAGAGATCCCATGAGGGGAAGAGGCATGGCCTAGGAGGATTCAGACTCCTGGCACCTCTCAGGAACCTGATGATCAGGTTGTGCTTCCCTAGGAACTTACCCTCCAATGCATCGTGGTGTGCCGCTATGGTGGCCACATGCACCTTCAATATGCCAACACAGTCACAGTCCTGTCCAGGAACTGGCCGCTGTGTGCCTGTTCCACACGGCGCCCTAGCCTAGCTTGGAGGTGTCTGTCATCAGAATGAGTGGTTGTGAGCCAGCTCCTTTTATACCCGTATGTCCAGGGGAGTGGAATGCAAATTCCACTTGCCAATTCTCATTGGCCTTTTCTCAAAGATCAGAGGTGTTTGGGGCTCCCAAGAGTGACCCCTAGTGTCACTACATTGACACAACGTCGAGTGAGTGACAGATAGGGAATATATATATATATATATATATATATATATATATATATATATATATATATATATATATATATATATATATACACCGATCAGCCACAACATTAAAACCACCTGCCTAATATTGTGTAGGTCCCTCTCGTGCTGCCCAAACAGCACCAACCT
The DNA here is from genome assembly GCF_019703515.2 of Myxocyprinus asiaticus. Taxonomy (NCBI): domain Eukaryota; kingdom Metazoa; phylum Chordata; class Actinopteri; order Cypriniformes; family Catostomidae; genus Myxocyprinus; species Myxocyprinus asiaticus. The sequence continues at coordinate 41,640,960 of NC_059379.1, forward strand.
GCATCTCAGAATAGCATTCTGAGATGATATTCTTCTCACCACAATTGTACAAATGGGTTATCTGAGTTACTGTAGACTTTGTCAGTTCGAACCAGTCTGGCCATTCTCTGTTGACCTCTCTCATCAACAAGGTGTTTACATCCGCAGAACTGCCACTCACTGGATGTTTCTGGCACCATTCTGAGTAAATTCTAGAGACTGTTGTGTGTGAAAATCCCAGGAGATCAGCAGTTACAGAAATACTCAAACCAGCCCATCTGGCACCAACAATCATCCATGCGATTATCTAATCAGCCAATCATATGGCAGCAGTGCAGTGAATAAAATCATGCAGATACAGGTCAGGAGATTCAGTTAATGTTCACATCAGCCATCAGAATGGGATTTTTTTTTTTTTTTATCTCATTGATTTGGACCATGGCATGGTTGTTGGACACTTCACTGTGTATATCACTCCGCTTGTGTTCGTGCCTTTCTAAACTAAAGTGTAAGAGCAGTGCAGATGTGTTAAGAGCTATCTGTCTCTTTACATTTAATTTTGTGACATTACATATTTTAGACTGCAGGTGGTGGAAAAATACAATTTTTGTGTGTAATATTCAGTCAGAATCCGAATGAATCTGTTCATGAATCTGAATGAAAATTGTAAGCATAAACTCAACATCAATATTTTAAGCTTATTTTAAACTTCACAACTAAGAAAAAACAGTTTGTCAATATAAATGTAACAAAAACACCTCTGTTTCTTTTCATATATACATTTTATGATTAGTATCCTGCAGAACAGACTTCAAAGTGGTTTCAGAACGAAAGCATATGCATTAGATGTATGAAGACAAAACTGTCCTTCAACACAATTCTTATTGCGCTCTTATGACATTTCAATTATTTATTGCTTTTTCCTCTCCACTGAAACTAAAGAAAGTGAAAGCTGCATTAGTCATTACAACCAAATAAAAAAAAAAAAAAAAAAAAATTATATTTGCATGGTAACAATTGCAGATTTTAGATAGCAACTGATTGCAGACCAAAGGTTGGTCTGCAATCAGTCTGAAATCTTAAAATACCAACCAAAGAAAATTCAATTGAGCTCTTCTTTAACCGCAAAAACATGGAGAATAATAATTTTGAGTCATAAATTTAACAGAATTGTCCTTCAAAATTGTCAGAGATGTAGGCTAAAAGAGATGTGCATAAGTTACCCGGTGGTTTACAATAAAAATAAAATGAAATAAAAATTTACAATAACAACATAACCAACTAAATTCATCTTGTAACATGAAGTTTAGCTCCATACACAAACTCTGTCATTGAATAATACATTTATTTTATAATTAAATTATAAACAAAACATTTCACTGCCCAACATATCTTAATATTTTATTGTGCACGGCTGAATTTTGTGAATGGTGGACAAATGCTGTAAAAGAATGTATTTTAAGCAGCTTGTCAATGCTTTAAAAATAGTCAATCAATAATAAATAGGTGCTGTTTATCTGTTTAGAGTTGCTGCCTGCTTTAGCAATAACACATTTTTCCCCAAACTATTTAAAAAGTTACACAGTTAATTCATCAAGCTATTGTGGACCAGTTCAAGCTGACAACACTGTGGACCACAAGAGACTACAGAAGTCTTCATGTGTAGATACATTACGCCTAAAAAGACTTAATATCCAATATTAATACAATTTTTATGTATTTTTATTTCAATATGCTGTTTTTAGTAAACTGTGAAAGACATGATGTGGGTGACTCAGTAGTCTCAGTAGTAACATTCAAGCATATTGGTTGACTGATGAGTGTGCCTGTGCACATGCGTGCGTGTGTGTGTGTGTGTGTGTGTGTGTGTGTGTTTGCCTAAACAGTGAAAAACTCTAGCTACGTCCATGATTTCAGGGGCTAATACAGCTGTATGCAGACAGAGATGTGAGTCCGAGTCAAATCACAGTAAAAATCCATCCGAGTCTGTGTCAAGTCCAAGTCCATTAAAATTTAACTTGTGAATTGGACTCGAGTCCGAGTCCAAACTTGAGTACCCCAACTCTAGCAATATCACACTCTTGCTCGATGTGCCAAAGATACTGATTAACTAACAATGGCAAATTAATTGAGATCTCATCATGTGTTATTAAATATTGTTCGAATAAGAACTGCTAAGGACTTATCTTACATTGAATTCAGTCAAAAGTTCTTCAGCTGAAATCGGTATGTGCTTACTGAAATGTGAATCACTGCCCTTCAGCGGCTGAAGCTGTAAGTGTTGTTGAACATATAAGCACATGTGAGCTCCAGTTTCCAGGTGAAATATCCACAAAGGGGCACCAAAAGCAAGTTTTATATCATTGAAATGATGTAAAACAGTTAAGAGGAATGCATATTTTATAAACACTACCCCCTAAACCTAAACCATACCGTCAGTGGAATACAAATGTAATCATTTGGAAAATGCAACCTCCGAATCATGCTTATCATTGATGAGGTGATCGCGATTACTTCCTGCTTTACACAGGATCAGAAAATGTGTCTCTGAGGCTCAGTAGCACCACAGGAAAAGCACACTTGAATATATGCACAAACGTCTGATGGGATATGTATTTGTCAGTAACTCTACCCTTGTCAGGGTACTGGAACATTTGGGAGCAACATGTTGACTTCTCATGTGACCATGTTGGACACAGTAACACCTTACAGTGAGAGGAAAATGCCACATACCTGCATCTCAGCAGCTGCAATGGAAGGGAACATCCCTCTTTTCCTTCAGCTCCTGGTAACTGAATTGTGTTTCATGGAGGACTGACGGGAGATCATTTCCCACTGCTGCTGATCTAATTAAAGAAAAGCGGTAGAGGCCAGTAACTGCTCATATAATAATTTGCAGAAAGCCTCATGATTTCTTTTTTAATTACCGCTTCTGTAATGGGGATACCAACAACCCTCCCTCCCCCAGTTGTCCGGAAATCTAATTGTCTCTCATCCATGGGCCGGCAGCTGTGCCCTTCCTGTTGTGCATTTGCAAGTGGTGTCAGAGAAAGGAAACCTTGTGAGGGGGAATTAAACACGGCTAAAATTAGGATTATACACGCAACAGAGGGAGATGAAATGAGATGCCTTAGCAGTTTTCTCATGATGAAAACCTGATGAAATTCCTCTGTATCTCCTTTGACCTGCAAAACAGAATTATCATAGTCTGCCTCCAGCTAAGCATTGTGTTTCTGAGATATATTGAAGTAATTGAAATGTAGCGATAATGCTGGTCTTTGATATGTTCTCTGTTTGCCTCAGTAATCTGTATGGAAAATCGATTTATCCTGTCTGCTAATTTTCACATTTAAGCTGTGCTTCCTGACATCTTAACCATCAACTGAAACATTTTCTAGCATTAGATGTGTCCCCTTGCTTTTTTCCTTAAACCTCTTACTGTATGTGTAAAATATGCACCACTAGTGTCAAGTGACAGTTCAGTTTTTAAGCTGGTTTCCCTGACGTCCATTGGTTGAGACAATGTTGCTTTGTCAGGCTGGTCAGGATGCTCAGGATGCTCAAACAAACCGAGAGTCACCGCAGAGGCACATTGTTTACACTTTTATGGACAATCAACCTACTGATGACTTACATATACTGTGGCTGTCTGTGCATATTAAAGTGGGATAGGAGAAAGTACTTTAAAATGAAATTATGTGCCAAACTCACTGTGCAGAAGAATCGTGGTGTTTTGTTCTCTTTGTGTATTTATCTCCAGGGTCAGGTGTAAAGAGTTCATGAATTGCATGCTTATACCAAGTCGATACTAAAATAAATAAGATGTAACGATACCAGTGTTTTTGCAGTACCGGTAGTACCTAGCATCGACTCAGTCCGGTACCGGCGTGCAGTATGACTGACACACAACAGCTTTAAAATGCCCATTTTGAGCATGTGCTCTTTTACTCCTAACACTGAAATGGACAGTTAATCAAATTAAAATTGTGACATGTCCTAGTGTGATTTATTAAACTGCTAAAGGCTGCAATCTTAGTGTGGATGAGCTGCATACTTTAAATAAATCTATAAATCTGACCACTCATACAAATGGAAACTCCACAGCGTATTACATGTAGACTATATATTTATATAAATAATTCACAGCATTTTCACTTTAATCTCAACTCAACTATATTTATACAGCATTTAAAACAACAGAGCTGACCAAAGTGCTTCACAGTAATACAATATAAAACATAACATTTCAAAATTAACACAAGTGCACACAGAACATTACAGTGAGACACAGAATATAAAACAAGGTAAGAATATAAACACATACAAATTATGGGACATATAACAGAATGGCGTATGTACATGTGCAAGTGGTAATGTATGTGCAAGGTAGGGGTATGTACAGTTATTGAATTAAATATGTGAATTTACATATGTACATGAGATATGTATTTACATTATTGCACTATGGGGGAGTCCAGAGGCAGTTTAATTGTTCATGAGGAAAATGGCCTGAGGGTAAAAACTGTTCTTGTGCCTTGATGTTCTGGCGCTCAGTGCTCTGTAGCGCCGGCCAGAGGGCAACAGTTCAAAGAGGGTGTGGGCAGGGTGGGTGGAAACAAAAAAGCGGTGTAAACAAAAGTGGTTTATTTAGCACACTGAAGCATCTACTCCATAGACATCCATTCAAAAAGATTGGCATCTTGTCTCCTCGCCAGTTTACCGCCATAAAATGTCTATGGAATGGTCGCGTTAGATAAAATGTAATATTCACTGTAATAATAATCAAGCAGTATGTCACCAGCAAGACTGCTGTTAAATAAAAGTTTGGTGAAAAAAAAAAAAAAAAGCAATGCTGAAAAGTTCTAATTTCACTTGTTAAAAGTTTTAAGAATGAATTGATTCGACACCATTTTGATGATGAAATTAAATTTTAAAACATTGAGTTCGGTAAAATAATAATAATTTAATAATTAAACTATAATCATTAAAATAATTATTCAATTATTAAAAATAACTAAACTTATGTGTTCAAAAGCACATTGTCATATTAGCATATTTTTGCTGTGGTATCGAAATTGGTATCGAAAACTGTGAAATCCGACTGGTATCGGTAAAGACTACTGAAATTTTGGTACTGTGATTTCAAAACTAACTCTTTTAAAGGAATAGTTCACCCCAAAATGTTAATTCTGTCAACATATATTCACCCTCGTGAATCAAAAATTATCGTTGTTTAATAGTCATTTGATCTCATTTAATGTAACATGAGATCACATTAAACTCTAATGATGACGCAGGAGAGCAGCACTGCAGATGGCGCTTGATTGAGGAGAAAACACAGCTCACAGTCTAGACACACTCCAAACAGCTTCAGGTGATGTAGATCACAAAGTATGAGGGAATTATAGTACAAAAATACTAAATAAGTAAATAAAGAAAGCAGTGTCATCCTGACGTGAAATAAAGCGAAGCCTTGCCTGGTGTTCCGCTTGAGCAAAATTTACGTGTCAGAGCATCTAAAAATGAAACTCCCCGGCGTTATATACTATTTAACGCATCCTTTATTAAAGTTCAGATAATAAGGAAGCACAAACTCAGAAACTGGCATTTCTCTGTGTGGTCAGAGCCGCTTATATGAGTTATATATGTGCGCACTTGCTGCAGCTGGATTATAATGTGATTGTTCACGACGTAGTGAATCGTAATATAAGTGTCACGGTGTGTATCTTATCGTGAAGAAAATCAGTGATACGCAGCTCTATTAAGAAGAGAGAGTTTGTTTTTTGTGAGATAAAGATGGATCGAAATCAAGTGAACAAAAAGGTGAGAAGGTGTTGTCTTAGCCTATTATACAATGCAAAAAAAATTGGTTTTTGATTTGTCTTTTTTGGTTCATTTTCCAATATATATATCTAAAACTCCTGAATATAATATTTAACATATTTTAAAATATCTAAAAATCCATAAAACAAGACACATTTACTTGAGAAGCAACATAAGATATTAAGACTTTATATTTTAAAGTATATTGTGTCTTTACTGCACTGGCAGAAGTATGAACAAGTGAAAAAATACACTTATATACAAAATACACTTATATTCAAGATACATTCTCTTAAAGCAAGTCTAAATATCTTACATGTTTCTTCTCAAGTAAATGTATGTTGCTTTAAGGATTTTTAGATCATTTTAAATGGAAAACAATTTGATTAATAACAGTAGGATTGTTTTTGCAATTAAATGAATTAAACTTAATAAAAATTCAAGGATTTTTTTTTTGGGGGGGGGGGGGGGTAATTCAGTGAATGTCATTTAGAAGTATTTGTCTCTTTATTGTTAGTAAGTATGTTTAATACAACCTAAGTCGAGGCACAAGATGAATAATCGGTTAAGAGCTAATGATTAATCGTTGCAATAATCGCCAAAGTCGAATAATCGTTCTAATAATCATTAGATTAGTCGATTATGAAAATAATCATTAGTTTCAGCCCTAGTAGTTGATTATGTAATGTAAATGTTAAAATGAGTCATAAACTATAGTAAAAGTGTTTAGATGTCATAAGATAACATTGTGTGAGGAACAGAGTGAAAAGTGTTTATGAACTGATAATCTGTCGTTTTACTCGTGATTGTGTGAAAGTGAATAAAAGTCATTGTTGTTGTAGCGCCTCTAGTGTTCATTTCACCAGGAAACTGACGTGATACGTACAATGAGACATGTGGAAATCATTTTGCATAAATGTAGCAATAGTAACGTGATTCTATGAGACCAAGTTGAAAGACTTTCAGTGAATAACTTAAATTTTGGTCTTTTCCTCATGCAAAACTATAATATAACCTCAAAAGGCTGAATATAGTGCACAAGGCATATTCACTAGACTACTTTTATCACTTGCATGGTTCTTTTTTGTCCTTTTTGCAGCTTGACAGTAAAAATTACCATCCACATTCATTTTCTTTGTCACATACCACAATACAAATATAGTTTTTTTCATAAACATTGTCTTGGTATATTGACTTTTTTAATTATGCACTGAAAAAATGGTAACATGTAACCTGTTACCTCAAAGATTTATTTCTACACAATCTAACCTGACTTTTGTTGGTGTAACTTAATTTGTCAGGTTGATGTAGTTGGATTAAATAACGATACTGACTTGAATAAATCCAGTTAAATGAGATGTTACTGCATGAAGTACATTTGAGGTTATCTGACAAAACATTTTTTACAGTGTGGATTGTTATTATAGGAAACTGTAATGATAATTGCTGGTTCAGCATGTTTTCATAGCTCCCTTAAACTGAATGCTCTAATGCTCCAGTACTCTATAGATAAACAGCTCGTAAATGCATTGTATTGATTGATATACAACAGTTAGTTCCGGTCCTTGAATCTGACTGGACGAGAGACATTCCATGAGTACTGATGGTCTCACACCATCAGCACTCGGACGCTTCACTGTGTGTATCACTCCGCTTGTGTTAATGCCATTCTAAACTAAAGTGTAAGAGCAGTGCAGATGTGTTAAGAGATATGTGGCCGAATCAGAGCAGTGCTGATATAGGGCCATATCGCACTCTTTCTCATGTGATATTGCTTAAATAGATAATCTAAGATATAACAGATTTTTTATCTAATAACATTTTTTATAGATTTTGAATTTTCACAACTCACACAAAAAAAGACAGACAATTCATTAATTACACATGAAGTTAAAAAAAAAAAATACAATGCGAAATATACAAAAGAATACACAAAGAAATACAAAAATGCACTAAATATAAATAATATTAACAAAATAAAAGTAATGTTCATAAATATTGAACTCATAAGATCAAAATCAATAGCTTTATCCTGTTTGTGCTCTGCTTATCAATATTAATAGAGCAAATCATGCATTGAAACAGTGTGTCTCTGTCTGGCAGTGGGTTATGAGCTGTAACACGATGGCTTATGGCAGTATAAAGGTGTCTGGCATGCAGCAGAGAGCCATGGAGCTTGAGTGAGCTCGGCACAGGCCTGCAATATGATTAAACCTGAGCAGGCCACAGGGAGCACACCTGTAATCACATTATATCCACCTATCATAGCTTGACGGCTGTCTTTCAAATCTCCAATTACACTCGGCTTGAAATTGTTTTTCCCCATCCCTCTATATCCTTCTCTCTTTCCCTGTCACTCCATGTTCTCTCACATCATTCATGCCACCTTTATACCCGCGAGGCAACCGAGATAAACATAATTACATTTACTTTCCTTTTCCTGCTGCAGTTACGTTTTTATCTGCATACAGGTTATTATAAAAAGGCTTGAAAAGTGTAATAACTCTGATAAAGGCCATTTTGTGTAGGTGTCATTATGTGTCTGTTTATGTTTGGTAAGTATTGTGTGCAGGATTTAATGTTTGGATTTAGAGTGCCTTCTAACTAAAGTTTACGAATGAACGCCTACACACTGCAGTTAAAGACAGCAGTAAATCCATTGATTTCAGTGGGAATGGTGTGTCACAAACATATACACAGCGGTTTGCAAAAGTGACTCCATCATGCAGGCACAAGTTAAGAAAATTTTGTGTAAAACGTACTACGCTGTAAAAAATACTTATTCAAGTCAAAAATGTTATTTTATCTGACTAAATCAACCTGACAAATTAGGTCTTTTTTTATTTTATTTTCTACTTTTGTAGGTTAGATCAAGTAGACAGAGATCATTGAGGTAACAATTGCAAGTTACCACTTTTTTTTTCAGTGTACCCTGAAATTTTCTTCATGACATCATCAACAAATTTCATAATATAACTTAATGTAATCATCATATTTTGTTATAATATTAAATTCCGGTCTTAAATCCAGTCCTTGATTACTCAGATTCCACCCTGACTATTCACGCAGATTATTTATACATTAGGCTTTAACACAGCCATAATTAAAATCCATTTAGTTGTTTGTAATTTGAACAATCAAAAAAACGTCATGGTTACTGATGGAGGGAACGAGACATTGTGTCGATGTAGTGACACTAGGAGTCACTCTTGGGAGCCAGAGACACCTCTGGTCTTTGATAAAAGGCCAATGAAAATTGGCGAGTGGCATTTGCATGCCACTGCCCCGGACATACAGGTATAAAAGAAGCTGGTATGCAACCACTCATTCAGGTTTTATGCTGAGGAGCCGAGACGAGGTGTGGCCATTTCAGCGGGTTGTTCAGCATTGTGGCAGGAGGGACACAACGTCTCATTCCCTCCATCAGGGAACGGAGGTTACACAAGTAACCATGATGTTCTCTATCTGTCACTCACTCGACGTTGTGTCGATGTAGTGACACTAGGGGTCCCTATACGAAACGCCACAACTGGCTGAACTGTGTTATGTGAACTGGTGGTGTGTGGTGGGCAGACCACTGTGTGCCTCATAGCCAGCACGCCAGGTCGACACGTAACCTCCCCCAACATAGTTATGAGTGTCGAACGGCCCTTTGGGGACAAGTCGACTACCCAAAAGATAGAGACAGGCTAACCCAGTCATGGCCTCTTTTCCCCTTCTCTTTTTCCACTCCCTAAAAAAGAAGGGGGATTATCCAACAGGGCCGCCAGGTCTAGTCGGAAGGTGTCCCTCCCAAGGGGAAGACACCGCGGAGACCACACCTTGCCCAAAGAGAGGGGGGGATATTTAAGTGGAAGAATACATCACATGGTCTTTCCGACCATGTGGAGAGTCTTCAAGGTAGATCCTACCCAACAGGAGGAGTTACTACAAACATGGAGACTGGGGCAGAGGGGCTCTGCCCAAGGAAGACGCAGTTTGCCAACAGGGAAACAAATTAGCGGAAGATACATATCGCATGGGGTTAGCCTTACAGGGACCACCGCCACATGCGAAACACCTACCCCAGAACAGGACTCTTAGTTAGTACATGTACTGGGCTGGCAGCGAGCCTCTCCGAAAACTCTACTGCCACAGGGCTTGGAGGAAGTCAACCAGGGAACAAAGTTTGTGAACACTACTGGGAATTAATGGCACACGTCTTCAGCTCAAAAGGATGTGGAAGGCGCTATGTGCAAATGATACACCCGGCCAGCTATCCCGTGCTTATCCGCTTGTATTGCATGCCACTACCTGGGACGAAACTGGTTCCACCCGGAAGTTCTAGAACCTTGCAAAGGCATTGGGTGTTGCCCAGCCTGCTACTCTGCAAATGTCTGTTAGAGAGGCACCCCTGGCCAAGGCCCAGGAGGCCGCTACACCCCTGGTAGAATGGGCTCGTAGCCCTACCGGGGGCGGCATGTCCTCGGCGTGTTATGCCATAGTTATGGCATCAATGAGCCAGTGGGCGATCCTCTGCTTGGAGACAGCGCTTCCTTTCCGCTGTGCACCAAAGCAGACAAAGAGCTGCTCAGAGATCCTAAAGCTCTGCGTGTAATCCAAATAGATGCGTAAAGCACGCACTGGACACAGCAACGACAGGGCTGGGTCTGCCTCCTCCTGGGGCAGCGCTTGTGGGTTCACCACCTGGTCCCTAAAAGGGGTCGTGGGAACCTTGGGCACATAGCCCGGTCGGGGCCTCAGGATCACGTGAGAGTTGCCCGGACCGAACTCCAGGCACGTTTCGCTGACAGAGAATGCTTGCAGGTCTCCTACCTTCTTGACGGAAGTGAGCGCAGTCAGGAGGGCAGTCTTCAAGGAGAGTGCCTTAAGCTCGGCTGTCAGCAAAGGCTCAAAGGGGGCTCTCTGTAGACCCTGAAGAACGACAGAGAGGTCTCATGAGGGAACGAGGTGCAGTCTGGAGGGATTCAGCCTCCTGGCGCCTCTTAGAAACCTGATGATCAGGTCGTGCTTCCCTAAGGACTTACCGTCAACTGCGTCGTGGTGTGCTGCTATGGCGGCAATGTACACCTTTAAGGTGAAAACCTCTCCTGCAGGAAGGAAAGCACTGATCCGACTGCGCATCTCTGGGGGTCTTCCCGTCGGGAAGAACACCACTTAGCGAACAGACACCACTTAAAGGCATACAGGTGCCTCGTAGAGGGGGCCCTAGCCTGATTGATCATGTCCACCACCGCGGGTGGTAGACCGCTTAGGTCTTCCGTGTCCCATCCAGGGGCCAGACATGGAGATTCCAGAGGTCTGGTCACGGGTGCCAGATGGTACCCCGTCCCTGAGAAAGAAGGTCCTTCCTTAGGGGAATTCGCCGTGGGGCTGTCGTGAGGAGTGTGAGGTCCAAGAACCACGTTTGGGTGGGCCAGTAGGGTGCTACCAGGACAACCTGCTCCTCATCCTCCCTGACCTCGCACAGGGTCTGTGCAAGTAGGCTTACTGTGGGAAACGCATATTTGTGCAGGCCAGGGGGCCAGCTGTGTGCCAGCACGTCTATGCCGAGGGGGGCCTCGGTCAGGGCGTACCAGAGCAGGCAGTGGGAGGATTCTTGGGAGGCGAACAGGTCCACCTGTGCCCCTCTGAATCGACTCCAAATCAGCTGGACCACCTGAGGGTGGAGCCTCCACTCTCTCCTGAGGGTAACATGTCGTGACAGCGCATCCGCTGTAGTGTTGAGGTTGGCCGGGATGTGAGTGGCTCGCAGCGACTTGAAGTGCTGCTGACTCCAGAGGAGGAGACGGCGGGCGAGTTGTGACATACAACGAGAGCGCAGACCACCTTGGCGGTTGAAATATGTTACTGTTGCTGTGTTGTCTGTCCGAACTAACAGGTGCTTGCCCTTTATCAACGGCCGAAACCTCCTCAGGGCGAGCAGAATTGCCAACAACTCGAGGCAGCTGATGTGCCAATGCAGTCGCGGGCCCATCCACAGGATGCAAACTGCAGGAAGGGTCTGTGTCGAGGAAGGATCGAGACGTGGAAGTACGCGTCCTTCAGGTCTACCGCCGCAAACCAATCTTGATGCTGGACGCTCGCGAGAATGCGTTTTTGCGTCAGCATCTTGAACGGGAGTCTTTGTAAGGCCCGGTTTAGTACTCACAGGTCCAAGATTGGTCGCAACCCACCGCCTTTTTCGGTACTATGAAGTAGGGGCTGTAAAACCCCTTCTTCATCTCAGTCGGAGGGACAGTTTCTATCGCGCCCTTCCGTAGGAGGGTAGCGATCTCCGCACTCAAGGTAGCAGCGTTTTTGTTCTTGACCAAGGTGAAATGGATACCGCTGAACCTGGGCGGGCACCTGGCGAACTGAATCGTGTTGCCGAGTCGGATGGTCCGGATCAGCCATTGCGACATATTGGAAAGCGCAAGCCACGCATCCAAGTTCCGCGCAAGGGGGACCAAGGGGACAACGTCGTCGGACGTACCGGCAGGTGGGGCCTCGCAGCAGGGCGGAGCACGGCCACACCACATCGTGGCCGTGCTGAGTCTAGGGACATCGAAGCACTTACCTGCCTCCTTGTGACCACTCCTGGAACAGCCTGGGACGGTGGAGGAAGAGGCCTGTCCTCGTAACCCATGGAGACTGCCACATCGGGGGCGGCTGTGTGCCACAGCTTGGCGCTCAGGGGCGGGAAGACCACCGCTGGAGCGCCAATCCTGCAAGGAAAAACCCGTGGATGGTAGTCGTGATGACGACCGTGCACACCGGGTATATGACCCAGGGAGGAAGGAAACCGCTCTTTTGCTGAACTGTTGGGTACCGCAGCCACTTGGGCATGCAGCGAAATCAAACAAAAAGGCAACAAAAGATTTTCCACCCGGCCCTCCACCGGTGGATGGAGTAGTCTTCTTACCAGCTGCAGGTGAGTGGGTTTTGTTGTCCCTGGGTCGCCCATCTCAGGGGCGCTTTGACGACCTCTGTGGGTTCTTAGCGGCCGACTGTGAGACGGGTGGCGTCTGCTTCCTGCGGTGGGCTCAATGCCGGGGATGGGCCGAAGGGGCGGGCTGTGGTGGAGCCGGTGCAGTCACCACAGGGGGACGCCCTTGGCGACCAGCAGATGGGGTGCGGGATCTTGAGCCGGGGCAGGATGTGCCGGATAGCCTCCGTCTGCTGCTTCACCACCGAGAACTGCTGGGCAAAGTCCTCGGCGGTGTCGCCGAATACGCCAGCCTGGGAAATGGGGGCAGCAAGAAACCGTGTCTTGTTGGCCTCACCCATCTCGACCAGGTTGAGCCAAAGGCTGCGCTCCTGGACCACTAATGTGGCCATCGTCCACCCAAGAGTATGCGCCATGACCTTCATCGCTCGGAGAGTGATGTCGGTCGCCGAGCGCAGTTCCTGCATCAAATCTGGGGCGGAACTACCCTCGTGCAGTTCTTTCAACGCCTTGACTTGGTGGACTTACAGGAGAGCCATGGCGTGCAGGGCTGTAGGCTTTAGCCGTCAGGGACGACGTGAACCTACAGGGCTTGGACGGGAGCTTAGGGCATCCGTGCCAGGTGGTGGCGCTCTGCGGGCATAAGCGCACCGCGAGCACCTTATCCACCGGGGGAATCGCCATATAGCCCCTGGCCGCCCCGCCATCAAGGGTAGTGAGGGCGGGGGAACTGCGGAATCGGGGCCGGGCAGTAAAAGGTGCCTCCCACGATTTCGTTAGCTTCTCGTACACTTACAGGAAGAAAGGCACTGGAGCGGGGCATGGCTGCTTTGAGCGGCGCCGCAAGGGTTCAGGGGAGAGCGGAGGATTCCACTCTAAAACGACGCTCGCGGCCGCCTGGGAAAGCATGTCCATCATTTCTGCATCAGCCTGTGACTGGGCAATCATCCCCGAGGGAGGGGACCCCAGCTGAGGCTTCTGCGTCCGACTGGACAAGCCCACTCTCCGATGCTGCGCTCAAGAGCTCATCATCTTTGTGGGCTCCGAACAAGAGGCTAGACTCGCCGTGAGACAAGCCGGCGGACTCATCCGGAAGCCTGACTGGGGCAGACGAGCGTGCTGGGGAATGGGTGGTCCGCGGGGGGATACCCAGCGGAGGCGATCCCATTGGGTCCCTAAATCACCCCCAGTGCTAGCCGTGCTGGCCTCATACCCGTAGGTAGAAGGACCGAGGCAGGGAGCCGCTGGGGTGGCTTGCTTTCTTACGAAAGAAAGTTCCGTGTGTGCCGCTCTTTTAGTGAAATATATTCTTTTAGAGGAAAAAGCTCTTTCAGAAAATATACTCTTTTTTTTTCTGCAGAAGCGCCCAGGGGCATTCTCTGCAGTGCACCAGTGCAGAGGAGGGAGAAGCCACTGAAATGCGCCGTTAGATCCAGCAGAGGTGAATGAACAGTAGAAATTCAGCTCAGTGAGCATGACCGTTCGGCTCCGAAGAGAAAATCTGAATGAGTGGTTGCATACCAGCTACCTTTTTTACCCGTATGTCCGGGGGAGTGCGGGTCAATTGTGTCTAATAGAGCAGACGCGATAACAATGACGGTGACCCGTGAATTATCATTTATGTAAAATCCTGAGTTTTTCCTGATGCAACGATCTGGTGGTAATTTAAAGAAGCCCTAATCTCCAATAATCTGTGGAAAACGGGGTGGGAATTGTGAAACCGATGTTTTCTGAAGTCGCGTCTTTTATGTCAATTTGGATAGTGCCTCATAAATGGCAAAGGGCGTATATCAGTGCTGCACAAAATTTCTTCCCAAAACGTTCTCACGGCCCGGTACTGGGTCACAACCCGGGGGTTGGGGACCTCTGTCTTAGAGAACTAGTTTATATATATATATATATATTTTATTTTATTTTTTTTTATTTTTTTACATATGTGTCCTCTTTTCTGTTTTCAATGATCATTTTTCATTGGCATCTGCCTTCAAAGCTGCAGTCTTCTTCTAAAAGGACATACAAACAGTACAGTATGCATGTGTCCTGAAGAAACTGGTTAAAAGGCAAATGCTATTGTCATTTCTTGGACAGAATCCACAGTTCTTTTCATAGACTTGTTTTTTTTTTTTTTCTGCTTGACCAGCTGCCAGCAAGGACAGTCTCTCTTAATGCAGACAGATGGGTAAATGGTGGAAATCACCATGGCTACTTTACAGAGATCTTGGCACTAGGGTCTCTTTTATCCTACTTTGGTCAACCTGACCCAAAGGTAGCGGTGCATTTCTAATTTGTCATCAGATTAAAAAATCACCTGTTAAGAGTTGGTTATTTTGGCTAAATGCATAGTCAAGATTTTAAGATTTAAAACAACACCCATTGTGTGTTGGTCAAGCAAGCAGTTACTGATTAATTTGATTAATTCTTTCAGCACGGAGTGTCAAAGTATACCACATTATTTATTTATTATTATTTAAGCGAGTCAAAAGCAATCAAACAGTTTATGCCTGATTTTTTTTCTCTCTGCATGGCAGGCAACGTGTGTAATAAATAATATGTACCTAAATACTACATACTTTGATGTACCCGTTTTGTTTTCAATGTTTCAAAAATTTAATAAATACTTTTGAATCCATGAATACCATTGTGTTTGTTTATTTATGAAATAAACAGTTATTTCCGAACTGAAGGCATTTTCTGTGTATTCACAAAACGATGCATACACACCAATGTAGAAATATAAATGCAAACCAATGCATTGGCCACTACGACGTACACTACCGGTCAAAAGTTTTGAAACACACTCATTCTTTATTATATTTTTTTTTGTCCACATTTTAGAATAATAGTAAGGTCGTCAAAACTATGGAATAACATAAATGGAACTATAGAAATTATGTTGTGACTATAAAAATCCAAAATAAATCAAAACTGTGTTATATTTTAGCATCTTCAAACTTGCCTAGAATTTGCAGACATGTACTCTTGACATTTTCTCAACCAACTTCTTGAGGTATCACCCTGGGATGCTTTTTAAACAGTATTGAAGGAGTTCCCATCTATGTTGGGCACTTATTGGCTGCTTTTCTTTATTATTTGGTCCAAGTCATCCATTTCAAAAACTTTTTTTTATTTTATTTTTTTTAATTAAATTTGAGTTTTATAATGAAATAAATTAATATGGTGGCACAATTATATTTTTGTCTACAAAACTAATTTCAAACATTTAAGCATATGCCTTCAGATCAAAAGATTTTTAAGATCATGAGAAACATTTCAGTCAAGTGTTTCAAAACTTCTGACTGGAAGTGTATGTTCGATGCAGAAGTATAAACCAGCCTTTAGGTTTAGGATTTGGGTTAGGGCTAGTGATTTGAACAAACCCCTAACCCTATTTAACTTTGTGTAATTCCTGCACCATTTGTGCTACAGACTTAAATAATACCTCAAATCCAACATGATCTCATGAGAATTCATATGTATTCTTACATAGACACCGAAACGTACAATACTGATGTATTGACAGCACGTAAACATCATCATTTTACATATTAACAAATCAAATCAAAATCAAATCAAATCAAATCACTTTTATTGTCACACAGCCATATACACAAGTGCAATGGTGTGTGAAATTCTTGGGTGCAGTTCCGATCAACATAGCAGTCGTGACAGTGATGAGACATATACCAATTAACAATAAACATCAAATTAACACAACACAATTTAAACATCTGATATACACATAATTACACTCAACAATATACAAATAATAACATACACTGTACAGTATACAATACGCACAATATAGATACACGTTATTCAATAAAAATAAAAAATAAAAAAGTATATATAGTAGTATATATAGAATGTAAAGTAGGTTGTATTGTACTGTATTGACATTCAGGCTGTCGGTTGATAGTAAGTTGTTAAGAGAGAATATATATAATAATAATATAATTTATGACAGTCCGGTGTGAGATATAAGAGTAAGAGTAATAAAGTGCAGTGCTGATGTATTTTGATCGTGGGAGATCAAGAGTTCAAAAGTCTGATTGCTTGGGGGAAGAAGCTATCATGGAGTCGGCTGGTGCGGGTCCTGATGCTGCGATACCGCCTGCCTGATGGTAGCATTGAGAGCAGCCCATGGCTCGGGTGGCTGGAGTCTCTGATGATCCTCCGAGCTTTTTTCACACACCGCCTTGTATATATTTCCTGGAGGGAGGGAAACTCACCTCCGATGATGTGTCTGGCAGTTCGCACTACCCTTTGCAGTGCTTTGCGGTTGTGGGCTGTGCTATTGCCGTACCAGGCAGAGATGCAGCCAGTCAGGATGCTCTCTACAGTGCAGGTGTAGAACCGTGTGAGGATGTGGCGGTTCATTCCAAACTTCCTCAGCCGTCTCAGAAAGAAGAGGCGCTGATGAGCCTTCTTCACAACGACTTCAGTGTGGACGGACCATGTGAGTTCCTCAGTGATGTGGACACCCAGGAACTTGAAGCTGCTGACTCTCTCCACTGGTGCTCCATTGATGGTAATGGGACTGTGTTCTCTGTCTTTTCTTCTGAAGTCCACCACAAGCTCCTTTGTCTTACTGACATTGAGGGAGAGGTTGTGCTCCTGACACCAGTGTGTCAGAGTGTGCACCTCCTCTCTGTTGGCTGTTTCATCATTGTCAGTGATCAGACCTACCACCGTCATGTCATCAGCAAACTTAATGATGGCATTGGAGCTATGTGTTGCCACACAGTCATGTGTGTACAAGGAATACAAGAGTGGGCTGAGAACACAGCCCTGTGGGGCTCCAGTGTTGAGGGTCAGTGATGAGGAGATGTTGCTGCCTATTCTAACCACCTGGTGTCTGCTTGACAGGAAGTCCAGGATCCAGCTGCACAGCGAGCTGTTTAAGCCCAGAGCCCGGAGTTTCTCATCTAGCTTGGAGGGCACTATGGTGTTGAATGCTGAGCTGTAGTCTACAAACAGCATTCTCACATAAGTGTTCTTTTTTCCAGGTGGGAGAGAGCAGTGTGTAGTGTAGATGCAATGGCATTATCAGTGGAGCGGTTGTTGCGGTAAGCAATCTGCAATGGGTCAAGAGAGAGAGGCAGCACAGAGCAGATGTAATCTCTGATTAGTCTCTCAAAGCATTTGCTGATGATGGGGGTCAGAGCAACAGGACGCCAGTCATTTAAGCAAGTTATTTTTGATTGCTTTGGAACAGGCACAATGGTGGATGTTTTAAAGCATGTGGGGACTACAGACAAAGAGAAGGAAAGGTTGAAAATGTCTGTAAAAACACCAGCCAGCTGGTTCGCGCACGCTCTGATGACGCGGCCCGGAATGCCGCCTGGGCCCGCGGCTTTGCGGATATTCACCCGTCGGAAGGATCGGGTTACATCTGCTACAGAGACGGAGAGTGAACTAACCTCTGTAGCTTCGGCCGCGAGAGCTCTCTCCACGAGGGCGGTGTTATTTCCCTCAAAACGAGCATAAAATATATTTAGCTCATCCAGGAGAGAGGCAGTGGTGTTCATGGCGGAGTTTTTATTCCCTTTAAAGTCCATGATGATGTTAATTGCCACATGCTTCTAGAGTTGGTGGTGTTAAACTGTCCTTCAATCTTGTTCCTGTACTGGCGTTTTGCTGTTCTGATAGTTTTTCAGAGGGCATAACTGGCTTGTTTATGCTCCTCCGCGTTCCTGGATTTGAAAGCGGAGGTCCGCACATTAAGTGACGCGCGAACATCGCTATTTATCCATGGCTTCTGGTTCGGATAGACCCGTGTTGTTCTGGTCGGAACTACGCCATCCACGCACTTTTTGATTAAACACATTACGCTATCAGCGTAAAGCTCGATGTCGTCATCAGAGGCGGACTGGAACATCTCCCAGTCCGTGTGATCAAAACAGTCTTGTAGCGTAGAGTCTGATTGGTCCGACCAGCACTGGATCGTTCTGAGGGTGGGTGCTTCCTGTTTCAGTTTCTGCCTGTAAGCGGGCAGAAGCAGAATGGAAGAGTGGTCCGATTTGCCAAATGGTGGGCGGGGGAGGGATTTGTAGCCATCCCAGAAGGGAGAGTAGCAGTGGTCCAAAACCCGGTCCCCTCGTGTGTTGAAACTAATGTGCTGGTGGTATTTTGGTGCGACTGATTTGAAACTGACTTTATTAAAGTCCCCGGTCACAATGAACGCGGCCTCAGGGTGCGCGGTTTCCTGCTCACTTATACTCCCATACAGTTCCTTGATTGCCCGGTCTGTGTCGGCTTGTGGGGGAATGTACACAGCTGTGAATTCCCTCGGTAGCCAGAATGGTCGACACAGAAGCATGAGAAATTCCAGATCAGGAGAGCAGAAAGACTTGATAGAATGTACGTTCCTCTGATCACACCAGGATTTGTTGATCATAAAACATACACCACCACCTCTGCTTTTACTTGAGAGGTCTTTTGCTCTGTCCGCTCGGTGCACGGAGAACCTCGCAGGTTCATTGTCTGAGTCTGGAATCTCAGCAGACATCCAAGTTTCCGTAAGGCAGATAATGCAGCAGTCCCTTGTATCTCGTTGGAAAGAGATCCGTGCTTTCAGCTAGCAGAGCTTGTTGTCCAGAGACTGAACATTTGCCAGTAGAATACTGGGTAGCGGGGGTCGATTTGTGCGGCGTCTTATTCTGATGAATTCCCCTTTTCCTCCTGCGTTTCCGCGTCCGGACTGCCCAGACAAAGGGCTCCGCTTTCGTGTTTGTAAACAGCGGGTTGGCATTGAGGAATTTGATGTCCGGTTTACGGTCATCTCGAGTCCAATCGTGTAATTAACACCTACAGAAACGTACAAATGTTTACGTATACTGTTTCAATTGATTTATATTGGATACATAGAATTAATCAGTTAAACACATTTCATTTATAATCAATGAGATTAGTAAAATGCCATCACATTTATTTAATGCAGTTGACATTATAATATGACATTTTAACAATTTCATTCAGTTCTGTGTGGTTTCTGCTGCCCTATACAACGTTTTAAAGGATTATATCACTTTAACCAAGACTAAACTTTAAAATGTTAAAATGAATAAAAACTCTGTAATCGTTTAATCATTTATTAAGCATTTAATTTTATTTTTGTTTGCCATGGGACACAAAAGGAGTTTTCAGAATATGCCAAAAAACTAAATAAACCACAAAAAGCACCATAAAACAATAATATAATTATTCCATAAATTTGTTAGCTATAATCCAAATCTTCAGACTGCTTTCTGTGAAGAACAGACCCAAATCCAAGCCTTTTATTCAATGATTTTCATCTCCATCCGCCGCACTGCCGTTGCGCCCACTGTAACCATCAACCCACGTTGGTTGTGTTTTCAAAATTAAAACATTGCCGCCTCAAGCATTACGACCAGCAGTTTTAAGGCAGTGATGTCGAATGCTCATTGGCTCTTGAGTGTCTCGTGACCGTTTGTGACATGCCGTATTCTGCGATGTATATATTTGAATGAATATGACAGCGCCGTTCTGAAGTGCATCAGAAGATTTACAGCAATTAATAATTTTAATTCTACTCTCCACCTCACACAATGCTACTGTATGCCATCAGGGAGCACACTGGATGCAGCACATCACCCTTTGGACTACTTTTGTACTGAATTTTACCATTTTTCTGAATAAATTATTGTGATTAAATTTATCTGCCTGTTATGTGTTTTATATGCTTAATAAATGGTTATGGTTAGGTTTAGGAGTAGGTGTAGGGTTAGCGGCTGTAAAATCTATATCAATTAATATATTTTAACAAGAAATATTGCTACTGTTCATTAATCTACTTGTTACATGTTTTTATATTGTTGCAATGTGGTTATGGTTAGAGCTTGAGGTAGAGTTAAGGGATCTAAAATATCTATAAAACAGTTAAAATGTAAAAATAAATATTTATAATCGATTCGTGAATTCAAATATATTTGTAATGGATTTGTCGATATTTTACGTTTCTAAAGCTGTAAATACGTAAAAATGTTTACGTTTTAGATGCTTTCAAATGTCCATATTGTACGTTTTAGTGTCTATTCATCGTAAAAACATGTATGTTTCATGTTGCAAATATTAACGTACAAATAGCTACGCATAATAATGAGATCAGGCTGTCAAATCACAAGAGTGTTATTATTTTTCTAAGCGATCATAATTGCAAAAAATCCCATAAGCAGTAGTTTTTTTCTTCTTCTTCATTCCATCCCTTTAAACTGGAGCTGCTAGCTAATTAATTAAAACAACTCACTTGAAACAAATTAGGTGTCCTTTAAAAGCTTGGAATCTGCGCTTGACAGTCTGACCATCTCTTAGCTGCTGCTATTTAAGGTTTTGCAGATGGAACTTCAATCAAAAGTGTGACTATATTCAAATGTATGCCTATTTAAATGAAAAGTAAGTGATGTTACACTTGCATAGATTGTATTGTGCTCATTTATGCAGGAGGAGAGCAGCCTCAAGCAAATCAACTACAACCAAATATCGGCAGTAATTCCACTATCGGTGCAATAATAATATTTAGATTTTCCCAGTTATTGGCCAAAAAATAAAAATAAAAATAAAATACAGAGACCAGAATATCAAAGAGACTTATGGGTGGACTATGGGTGAATTGTGCCAGTATGCAATGCAACAACCTAGCAACCACCCAGAACACGCTAGCAACCACTTAGCAATGGCTATTAAAACACACCACTCTAGCATTGTGGCTTTGAGCCTTACACAGGCTATGATTTCTTCACAAATTGCAACTAAGTCGTCATTTTTCAGTTTTGGAGCAACACTAGCATCTGTCGCCTCTATGTTTGTTTAAAGACATGAAGGACAGGAAGTGCTAAATTGTCAGTTTGAGCCAAAACAAGCAAACAACAGTGGCTTCTAGTAGTTTAATGACATTCACCAAATGCAGACTTTCTGAAAGCAGGCATGCTGAAACAGGTCACACAGTGGGAAATATTGCAAAACTTCACACTGTTTATAGTGAAAGAACAACTGGCAGACAACATCTGTACAGAACTTTCACTGGATCTAAAATAACTGGACAGAGTCCAGTTTCTTGAGGTATTAGATCTTATTGGAAAACAACAACAACACACATCTGAATATGCATGCTTCTCTGCTACACAGTGTTCAAAAAGCATGAACAGTATGTCCGAAAACTCGAACGATAAATGGATGACCTGCTGCATCTGCTGAGACACAGTACATATTTTGAAAGTATGGGAATTCGGATGCTGCCGTAGCTGTTTGGACTATTGTTTTCCTTAGACATCCTTCTCTGTTACAACAATGTATTATCTCATCAGAGATTCTTTATTAATTATTCTGTAGTAAAGCCACATCCTATTTTAAAGTATTTGAGGTTGTGCATGACTCTTGAATAATCTCTCTGAACGGTCATTCATCAGA
The DNA here is from genome assembly GCF_019703515.2 of Myxocyprinus asiaticus. Classification (NCBI taxonomy): domain Eukaryota; kingdom Metazoa; phylum Chordata; class Actinopteri; order Cypriniformes; family Catostomidae; genus Myxocyprinus; species Myxocyprinus asiaticus. The sequence continues at coordinate 41,663,116 of NC_059379.1, forward strand.
GTGATTTACTGATGTGTCTCTTGTGTGGTTTGATCTGAAATTGAGTAATTGTGTAATTGAGTTTAGTGAAGCAGCCCTGTCCACTTACCCTCAGCTCTCCCACATCACCTCAGCCCTCCAATGAGCGTTTAGCATTGCAGTGCTATAGGCCTAGAATAAAGTCTAACAGGTCCTTGGAAATGTAGAGCTAAGTGAAATATGTACATTTAAAAAACAATTTTTGAAATAACTTTTGGATTTTTCATGTAATTAAAGGGTTGAATATGTAGTATGAGTGGGACAAGCTTGCTTCAATGAAAAAAAACTTTCTAAAGATAATAAATCAAAAGCAATGTTGAGATTTATTCAACGTAGTCTCATAGAATGAATGTTACTATAACTACATTTTTGCAAACTTGAGTTTTACATACCGTGTTCTACGTTCCATCAGAGTTTCCTGGTGAAATGAACATTAGAAGCCAGGGATGTAAAGTAATTGAGCAAAAAGTATTATACTTAAGTATTATTTTGGGGAGGATTTGTACTTTACTCGAGTGCAATTTAAACGGAATACTTGTACTTTTATTTAATTACATTTCCAAATAGAAATTTTTTTTTTTTTTTACTTTTTATGCCTTACAATTTTATTTAAACTTGAAAAGTACTCTACATTTTTGCAGATTATTTTCTTTCGTCTTACTGGATAGAAGCCGCCTTTTCACTGCATCTGACAAACGACAGATGACAGACCAGAGGTCAGTCATTTCAAATGGAGTGTCACACAGCGGCTGTGTGGAGATCTGACCATCTGCAGAGGCAGAATTTCGAATCTGATTTGAGCTTGAAATATTTGTGCGACTAGACTGTATGTGACTGCTCGACTAAATGTGATGTATTCATTCAAAACAATGAGCACGAAGTGTGAAACACTGACTAAACTTTATTCTAAACGCCTGCTACTTCTACAGATTGGACAGTTATGAAGTCAGAAATGATCATTCACTTTGCAAATACATATATAAAAACAAAAGGCTTTTGTAATGTGTATTTAATGTCATTTATTTCTACACTTGCCTTCATATTGAAATCATATCTATGAATTTCTACTCCCTATTTGCTGAATTATTGTTGTTGTTAGGCAAATATTAATTATAATAATTACCATAAAACCAGCAATGATAATGAAGATAATGATGATAATAAAAATAATGGAATGGTAAATATGAATTTTATTGAATCTGCTCAACAGCAAGGTTTGGTGGGAACCTAAGAAATCAATTAACAAAACCAACAACATTACTAACTTTCTTAAAAGCTTATTTTGAATTTTTTGAATCTTTCTCTATGTCTCAAGGGGCTGGGTGCTCTGACATCACAATTCGTGAGTGCCTTCTCCCATTCAACAAACACTGCATGACTGTGGCGACATTTTTGCAAATTAAAATAATGTGGTTCATTACACGTCTCAGGGCAGTTCTGAAGTTAAATGTCCACTGTGTGGTGCTAAAAGCGAGTGAACAGATGAGGTTTTTAAGGTTTAGAGAAGCACTACAACAACTGTGTATTTTATTCACTTTCATAACCCATTGCTGTTTGTTTTGCTGTTTAGGCTCAAATCTACATTATCGTAACTAGTGGATTGTTAGGTTAGGTTTGATTGAAAGGTAAACATCAGAGCATCTTTTTGCAGCTCAGCAGACAACGGTGCGGTGGTGGATTGTGTCTGATGAGTGTTGATTTCATGTTATGTTGTTACCTGGTTGGTGAGACACAATGCTGGAAAATAAATAAAGTCCATCTTTTACTCTCCGTGACAACGAGCTTATAGCTAACTAACTAATCATGCAGCTACTTTCATTGTTGTCAGCTGAGTGGAAGCTAATGAGTAAACATGTATTCACCAAACTGTTTTTTCAGGATTCACAGTTTGGTACCCCCTTCAACCGAACAATTCCAGTCGTTGCATTTACAAAATGTAATATTTAAAAGTCTGGTTTTCCAGACATTAAAATAGGATGCGTAATAAAAGTAGATTTAATAAATAGTATATTTGCCCTGTGTAAATAATAATATATAGGAACTGTATCTAAAATAAATAAGGGGTGATAAATATTAATACAACAGGCTGGAAAAATAGACATTTATTCATTTTAATATCCTTTATATATATATTTTGAATGTGTTGAAACTTGACACAGGGTGACACACCCTGAAAACTGCACCGTTAGAACGATTTCATGCTGAAGAGCCGCTTAAAAGTTGTTTTTTTTCTCTATCTCGTAAATGTAAATGAGTGTAAATGTCAACATCATCATATATGTCGAAATACTGAAGCCTGTCAACCAAAACATGAGCTCATTGATGTCATTAAATGAGTCTGCTTTTTTATTCCAACTGTTACTCCTGGTCAGAGGCTGCCATATATATTTAGTTTATATGTAGGGTTACATCCTACATAAATTTAATGGTGCAATGCTCAAATATTTAGTAGAGCATAAATTGTGACTTAGTGCCCATTTACGCCACAACTAGGCTAAGTTGTAATGTATGTATAGCTGGTACATACGGCCCCTGATGTTTATTTAACTATTTATTTTATATTTATTTATTCTTTATTTTAATGGTTAGCATTTGACTGATACTAAACAGTACTGATGTTTATTTAGCTATTTATTGTATTTTTATTTATTTTTTATTTTAATGGTCAGCATTTGACTGATACTAAACAAACAGTACTGATGTTTATTTAGCTATTTATTGTATTTTTTATTCTTTATTTTAATGGTGGACAATTGGCATACTAAACATACAGTACTGATTTTTATTTAGCTATTTATTGTATTTTTATTTATTCTTTATTTAAATGGTCAGCAATTGACTGATACTAAACATACAGTACTAATTTTATTTTATTTATTCTTTACTTTAATGGTCAGCAATTGACTTATACTAACAGTACTGATGTTTATTAAGCTATTTATTGTATTTTTATTTATTCTTTATTTTCTCAGTGTTCATTTCTAGAATTTGTAGACAATGTATAATAATAATGTCAAATATTCTTTGATAAAAATATTTGTTTAAGAAAGCAGCCTTCTGAGTACCTTTGCATAGTCATATCAGTGCAAATTCGGTGGAAAATCCACATAGAAAAGGTCTGTTTTCATTCCAGCTCAAAAAGTAGCTATATCGGTCACCATATCGGTAATCGGTGAATTTCCCCACTCTAAAATTGGTATCAGTCTCAAAAATCCCATATCGGTCGGGCTCTAATCGTAACTCCATGAGCACTCTCAGATCACACATGCACACAAAGCGAGTGGTGTGGTGTAGTGGACTAAAGCACTGAACTGGTAAGCGGAAGGTTGTTGGTTCAATCCCCACAGCCACCACCATTGTGTCCTTGAGCAAGGCACTTAACTCCAGGTTGTTCCAGGGGGATTGTCCCTGTAATCAGGGCACTGTAAGTCACTCTGGATAAAAGTGTCAGCCAAATGTAAATGTAAAGTACACACACATAAGCTACCTGTCATTCAGGATCCTTCAAATGAAGATTGTGATTATTTGCAAAATCTTTTCTTTTTTTTTTTACCCAGCCCTTGTCATTATGTGTAAATATTACCACACTTAATGACTAACTAAACTTAATGATTTCCTCGGGGCAGAAAAGGCACCATATAAGGAGGATGACCCTTATAGTGTATATTTCTTTATATGCAGACATAAATAATAATAATACAAAATATTCAACAGGACACTTACATATTCAGAACCATATAACATCTGATGGAGCTCATTTGGCAGAGCATGATGCTAGCAACGTCAAGGCCATAGGTTCGATTCCCAGTGAACACACATACTGATAAATAACACACCTTGAATGCACTGTAAGGTAAAAAAAGTGTCTGCCAGTTACATTAATGTAATACTCTGTACTATGACATGATATGATGCACATACAAATCCAACAAGAGAACTATAATAACTCAAGACAATCGTTTTAAATCAACCGAAGATATAAAATTACATTGCTGTATCATACAGCACGTGTCGTCGGTTATCACCAGTGATTTATCTCCAGTGGGGAGTGCTTCACCTTAGAGAGAGCGCCCCCTGTAGTTTGTGCAGTATCAGTGATTCATGCATCATGAAGTATCAGAAGGAGTTTCTCAACACTTCAGTCAACATCCCTTATTTTGCATCAGAGAAACACTGAAATCCACACTCAATAGCAGTTAAGAATTTCTGTCCTAATTACCAGCATTTATTACCATCTAAATGTATCTGGGGAATGGAGTTTGTTGCAAGAAGGAGACTTTAAAAATAATACATATACTATTTTTAAAATAATTGGATTAAGCAAGTATATTTTGCTGTGCATTTAGAAATGGTGTCACTCGTCCAAATACTGTTAACAGTGTTCATAATCTCTCATATTTACTGTAACTATTTAAAATAGATAATAAATATATGAACATGAGGCCGTAAACACGAACTCTTCATTATTTCAAAAGTTATAAAGGACCTACATATATATTAAGCTTATATTAAATTCAGTACAGCAAATACTGCCATGATTTATAATAAATAAGTAAATAAATAAAAACCAGCATTTGTTATTTGCAGTCTTTCTCTTCTGGGAAAATGGACCAAAAATAGTTCTAGCAAATATAAAATACAAAAATAGCTCTATAAAATGAGAATGTCCCTCCTCCTAATATCACCTGCTAGCAATAACCAATCTAGGTTCAAAATATTGTCCAATTCATGAGCGTGTCAGGACAGCATGATTTTTATTGCTGTATTACATTAATTATATATTATCTGCATTAAATGGCATTATTTTAAGTCATAAAAAATGACAATGCAAAAAAATTAATTAAAATCGTATTGATCCCGTAAACTATCTGAAGAACAAATGCTAAACTTCTGGGGTGAAATAAAACTTGAACATTACTTCATGTGATTTGCCCAACGATTTTGTTATCTGTCACATAGGTGACATCTTATTTTTATTATTATTTACTTAATATTTATTATTTTTATAGAATTAATAATATATTTTCAATAATACATTATTTATTTATTATTTAAAAAAATAAAAAAATAAAAAATTAATTTGATAGGTTGATTTAGTCAGATTAAATGACATTTTAACTTGAATATAACCAGATAATTTAGATGTCACCACATGAAGCACTTTTTTTTTTTTTAAGGTACCTGATACATTTCATATTACAGTGTACACTGAAAGAAACAAAAACAAGTTAACCTAAAACAAGTTCTTAATGTGATAACATCTAAATTGACTGGTTTTATTCAAGTCAAAAATATAATTTAACATTGTTGAATAAACCTGAATACATGACGTTACTGCAATAAAAGTGAAGGGTTTGGATCAGGTACAAATAGCAATTGCAGGTGACCACTTTTACAGTGTATGTATGTGAGTGCTGGCCTTTTTCTGTATCTGAAGTTTCTAACGCTGTGTGCTTTACTATCTTTGTCAAAGACTGCGTATGTGTAGCAACACACACAGTATTAAGCCATCGAAGTGTTTGACTGTAGATTTGTGTCTTACTGAGTTGTGCAGGGAACAGTAATTACCCTCCTCCTGCGTCTGCTGTCCTATCAGTGACATGAATAAACACACACGCACAGATAGAGGCAGCAGTGTTCCCATCAAGCCCCTCATCACATGAACTTACATGACACTCATGCCGGGACGTCTTTGATAGTCTCCTTTGATGTGTGCTGAATCAATGCTCGCCGGCTGCTCTTCATCACACACTTGATGCAGTCGCATTTGCTCATGTCGGGCTTTTGTACCAACAACCTCACAAGAACACATAACTCAGACTCACCAAACAATAGTTAATGAGCACTTGCTGAGGTGCACTTGAGCTCATCCTCTGAGGCCTAAACAAACTGCAGGTGAGCGAGGGAGTCTTCATCATCGAGTAGAGGAAAAAGACAACACAGACTGCTTTAAAGACAGCTGAACTCTCAAACACAATGTGATGTACACCTTTCTGGATACACACACTTTGTTCCTGAAACCTAATAATACCACTACAATCTGAGGGCTGTGATTGGTTGAAAGGAAGCATGCTGATCCAGAAACTTGTCCTGCTTCTGTAAATCACAGTTTGGGCGTTTTTGGCGGAGGATTCAAACAAAGGTAAACAATATTTTCTCATTGATTGAAAAGTTTGGTTTCTTCATTAAGTCTATGACAGTTATTTGGCTTCTGAATATAAACATGGTTGTTTGACTTGGTGGCAGTCGTGTCTCAGTTTCTCTCTAAATTCTGCAATCAAATCAGGAACAATGTGTAGAGGTGTTGTGTCTGAGCGCTTCAATGCACTCATATTTCATTTACATGAATGAACTCTTCTCAGAGAGTAATATGCAGCAAAAAAAAATTCAATTTAAACAGCACTAACCTTACAGGATATCTTTAATGCATATTCACTCAGAAATTCTCTCTGGCATGAGATGTTTCCAGATGCAGCCCATTTACCCACAAAAACACTACATTTCAACACTGTCATTTTATTGGGGAGCTGACTGATGGCAAAATGGCCCAGTTCAGTTACACAATGAACCAGATCACCCGAGCAGGGAACCGTTTGCCTGGTTTTATGCTTTTCTTTTATTACAGCAAATTTCTGACCTATTCTGGTGAATCATTTGCATGAAGAAGATTTAATCGGAGGAGACACGTAGACTTTTAAGATGCGTTGCCAGTATAAAGTGGTAGAGTGTACATTTTGACCCCCAGTGAATTAAAATGTTGTGTATCAGCATCCTCTGGGGGGAATAGATGGCTTGTTTTGTCATACAATCTGTTGGTGTCACAACTGGCTGAGATCTCTTTGCCTTTAGTAAACCTGCTTTGGGAACAAGGGTTTCTGGTGACTAGCTAGTCCACTCGCTTGCTTGCTGATGTGACATTTTTGGTGCTTTTGTAGACTTTGGTTTAGTTTGAGCCCTTTTGTTTCACTTGTTCTCTGATTCTGTTTAGTCTATCAAGCGAAGCGTCTTGTGCTCAACCTCTTGCGTGCCTCTTAGTATCTCACACAAAGTTGCACAACTATTATCAGCTTGTGAATGTCTCTTGGCACAGTAAACATTCACTAATGCATCCAGCTAACTGTAGTCTAGAGGGCGCTGGCAGCTATAACACTGTTGCAGTGAATTTCTGTTCAGCAAAGGTGCACACTGTAATAGAGATGGCGTTTAAAACTAGCTTGTTGTATGTTCTGAAGAAAATGTGTGAGATGTTTGCCTGTGCTGAAGTCACTGCCACAATGCTGGGGTGTTGTAGGATGCCAGGACATGGATATGTGGTCGTGCAGTACAGTTACCCATTAGCTTAAATGAATATATTTGTATTGTGTTCCAATCTGTGCTCCCAACATTCTAGAATATTATGGTGTCTATGTACATGCTGTATGCCAGAAGCCCAACCGCAGAGTTGCAGAATTATACCTCAGTAAGAGGAGACAGAAAAATGTGCTTTGATCAGACAGTGTACAGCCGTACCAGTTCTGTTTTCCTTGGGGGATCTAGGCAGTGACGCATGCAAACAATTATGAATACTGTTCAACTAAACCATTGCAACTAATTAGTTTTAAGATTATTTACATTTCTGCTTCGTTTTGGGCAAATTACTGTGTATAAACCTTTATGAGCGGCTTATATCTAACTGCTTAGAAAATGTTTAGTAAACACTAACAAATCAAATACTAATTTGTATTTATTGCAAAATTTTAAATGCTAATACAGTCAGATATTACTTAAATAGTACTTATAATGGAACATAGGATGGTTGTCATATTGAATTTATTTCCCTATAGCTTCAAATTAAGCTACATTGGCCCAAAATATCTGGATACTTTTAAACACTAAAGACATGCACAAATGTCTGAATGTCATTACATTCGATAAAAAAGAGAGAAAAAAAGATATAAAGTGTTAGCTACAAACAAATGCAGATCGAGCTTTTATCAGAACTAACTTTTTTGAACCATTCCCCCCAATGACTTTTCATGCAGATAGTGGCATTGTGATTTTTAGTGGATGCATGAAGTCAGGTCTCCTCAAGTTCACACAGGTGTCATAGCAGAGTGACCACAGGTGGAGTTCATCCTCAATAATATCTGGAGAAAGCCAAGAGGACAAACCTTGACCCCTTGAGCTCATCACATTAACTATGGACATGTTCCACTAAAGTTTGAAGTGTCCATATAATTTTTGTCTTCTTTTTAAACTTTTGCGTAACACTTTACATTTACATTAAGGGTTTAAAAACAGGTTCATTATTTAGAATTATTACACCGCTCTCTGGAATAGTCGATTCTGATTGGTGGTCTGAACTAGTGGTCTGATCTTTCTCAGTAACAACCGCACATCCACGTGTCAGACTGCTCATCCAGGTGATATAAGAGTCTCCGCTTCGCGTCAGGGTTTATTGTGCAATAACAACCGGCTGACTGTGCATTATCCCTTACATAATCCATTTACAAATGGATGACAAATCTTTGATATGCAGTTATAACAACATGAATAAAAAGGACGACTGTCATGAAATCCCAAATTATGAGCCATTTTATTTAATCTGTTATAAATGCTTAATAACACTTATTCAGCATTAGTAGCCTTTGAAAATGCACCTTTATGTAAATTGGACACATATGAAGAATTTATTTGTGTTTGATGTCAATGTTTGACTTGAAAAGCTTTCTGAAAAAAAAAAAAAAGCTTCTATCTTTTTTTTTTTTATCTAATGCAATTGCATTCACAGATTTTTGTATTACTGTGTCCAAATATATTTTGGGGCCATTTTATTTGTCATTTTGTTATCCATTTCAACTCACTAAGGGAATTTGTTTGCAGCTCTGAATTTGAGAAAATTTCACAAGGTCAAGTTCAGATCTGGGCAGACTCCAACAGATAGATAGAAATCCCAGACAGATGGTGCTGGGAACGCTGGCCGAGGCGGCGCCTGGACACACAACTGAAGCTCAGCCTGGCTGCTGGCCTCTTTCTGATCAGAGCGGCTTTGTCTTATGCACATTCATCTGAGATTTGAGGGCCATTTCTGAGGTTTTTCTCCAATCAATGGAGAGATTCCTGATAAATCCGCCATTTGCCATTGGGCCGATTTTAGCTGCTGTAAAATTAACTTAAAAGATAAACAGCATCGTCTGTGTTTGGAAGGATACATGCAGGTCTCATGAATGTCCATTTGCTGCTCAAAAATGGGAAATGGGGCTGCCCTGACTATTGATGGAGAACAGAGGCCATTGTCTCAGAGACAGAAAAGGGTGTCAGGGGCCAGATCAGTGGACACGATCTATTGATCCTTTAGTCCTTTACTGAAGCCATGAATTGGTAATTGGCCCTTGAGCTCTGAATATGGCAGGCATGGTGTTTAGTCTCTAGTGAATGACGGAACGCTAGTTTTGCAATTATAATCTGCCAAAAATCAATTAAGTATTTTATGCAGATAGGATATGATGGTCAAGTTAATGGTAACCAGTGTTGCTTTTACTATCGTCACTGAAGACTGTCTTAGGAAGAGATTAAATTGATTACTGATATGAAACAAACACTTGGCAGCATCACTTCCAATCCGGGTTGTGGAGTAGTTCACTAAAAGCAGTGACGCTACTAACTTAACTATGTGTTTCAGTAGCGTGATAGTAGTTTCAGTAGTTTGGCTGTTTTCACAATATAGTGTAACTTTTCCAGTAACGAGCTTCATTTTCCAGCGAGTAGCGCTGTATCATCACAAAACACTTCATTTGTCACATTATATTGTGAACGCATCAATTGAGTTGAGTGAATCAAACAAACTTGCCTGAAACATCCTCTCTCTCTCTCATGTAGCGCTGGGAAAACTGAATCATTTAAGTGAATCGCTTCTTTCACACAGTTTATGTAATAAACCAGTTAAAAATAAGCAATTTTACTGGAGGTTAAGTCATTCACTAAATAGGGAGCAAGGGAGCATCCTATATCTCTCTATGCAGTTAAGTGCATTCACTCCTAAAATCCAATCAAAAGTTCAGTTTCAGGCTGCAGATGATGTTTGGATCACTCAACATGTTTGACAGACATGAGACAATAATAATCAGTACACAGATTCAGAATTTATAATGTATAATTTGATTTTAATATAGTTGGCAGTGATTGGATGATGCATTACTTTTAATCAGAATTATTAATTCAGCTTTATAGAAAATCAGCTGTAATGTCTATAACATCTCAAAAACATGAATATTCAACACTTCTGGACACATAATAAAATATTTGATAAAAAAAATCGGACTTTCTATAGCTTGTTATTACTTAAAATTTCACAACTTAGTCCTGCTGTTCACATATGTGGACATACAATTTTAGAGAAAATATTTGCTGTAGAATTTATTTTATTTTAATTTATTTTTTGCTTGTTTATTTGGTCCTTCTAGTTACAAATCAAAAAAGGTAATGGAAAATGCACACAGCAGTCACATGGGGGTCTCAGGAGGTTAAGGGACTTTGTCTTCTTTTTTAAGTGAAATATTTTAGTGTACTACTGCAGTTTATCACTGTATTTCGATTCAGTTATAGAAAATAGGGTGTTTTCTAGTTTATTAGTTTATATTAAGTAGAAATCTAGTTCAATTTAAGGTTCAATTTAATGTTGTCACCCTATTTGTTTAATTCTTCCTAAAATTAACCATGGTTTTACTATAGTAATATTGTAGTAATCATGTAGTTATTTTGTTGTTACTATGGTTTTATTGCAAATACCATTGTTAAACCATCACCCTAGTCTCATAGAAGGAACCTTTTGATAACTGCATTGCAAACTCTCTTTTTATTGTGCCAAATTCTAAGTTTTGTTGTAGTTTCCTGGTGAAATTAACACTAAAGGCGCTACAACAACTGTGCGTTTTATTCACTTCCACACAAATCACGAGTACAATGGCTGATTATGACTTTATAAAAAAAAAAAAGTGTTTTGATATCAAAACACTTTTACTATATAACGCACCATCTGAATTAAAAAAAAAATAAAATAAAAATTACAGACACCTACATTTACACACTTATTTCAGTGTGATTAGTTTCTGTGGTAGCTCACCTGATAGAGTGTTGGATTTTGGACTAGGAAGACTGCGTTTTGAGACCAGTCAAGCACGCACGCTAACACGTGAGATGCGAGTGTCATAGAAGCGACATGAAATTATGCGGTTGCTTCAGTGCTTTTCATTTCTCATTTCGTATTTGGACACTATTGTTTAGGTTTAGGTTAAAGTTTTAGGTTAGTGAGGTACGTTTTACTCATCATTTACTCATTGCTTTCACTGAGAAACATTTGGTGTCAAAGACTGGCGCGACTGAGAATTGATAAGGTTCAGGCATAATGGTGAGGCTGGGTACTTAAAAATATCTAAAATAGTGTAATGTTCATCAAATTATTGTGACTAAATGTACTTGTCTGTTTCATGTTTTCTATCGTTGATAATTAGTTATGATTTAGGAATGGGGTTGGGGGTCTAAAGTAATCAATATGATTGTATGGTGTAACCACACTAATATAAGTAAACTAAAACATTTTGCGGTTAAACACACACGATACTATCTGAAGATTGACATTAATGCCTCCTTTATGAGACTGCCCTGAGCTTACCTGCCGTGTGCGTCAGAAACAGACACTAGAGGGTGCTTTTGTCATCTGTAGATTGATGCACTGGGCTTTTACACAAGTGCCTGTATTTGATGCCTTGGAAGTGAAAGCAGATTGGCTATCAGGTGATATTATTAAATTCTGCCTTAGGAATTTATGGCAGAATAAAATAATATCATCCGATTGTTATCTACTATTTGTTTTATTTTAATATCTTTAATATAGTTAGCTACTTTTTGTTAGTTTACTACTTTTTTTAAAGAGTAGCTCGACTGTAATTTAACTATTCTTTAATTTAAGAGTAGTTTGTAGTTTGGCAAGCTATAGTTTCAAACTTTCTTCCCCAAAACTGCTTTATTTAGATTAGCACTTCATTCAAATCAAGCTGAAAATGACCCATAAAGTGTTGTGTGTAGGTTTGAAACTGTGTTTTCAAAAGACTGGTGGAGATCAGGACAAACTCGACAGAACCGAATGCCCTGCAGTCAGGGATGGATTAAATAACCGTTGCCCAGGGGCCTCTAAACCCAAAGGGGCCTCGAGCTCTAAATCAATTCTTTATTTATTTTGAGATACTTATTATAAATCCACGTAAATGTCAACCTTATGTGAAATACTATTTGTTCAGCCGAATGCGTGCTGGACGACTCGAGTGCGTGTTCAGGGAATCTGTGTCTCACAGGTGCAGCGCCTTTATTTGAAGGACTACAGAGAACAGCGTCTGATTTACAAAATACTTCCAAACACAAAGATAAGGTGCAGTTTACCCTGGCTATGTACAAAGCTAATGGTTTAAATTCTGACAGAATTTGTGTAGCAGTATAGAGGACTTTAAAATGTTTAAGTCCTGCATGCATTTAATGTTTAATGATAAAGAGAAAGGTACCTTAATACCCTAAATATGTGCACGGTAACCATTTGTAAATTTGGTTAAGTTCACAAAGGAGTAGGGACTCGGGTAACAAGAACGTTTATTGCCATAAATGCATCAAACACAATCTCAGATAGCGGGGAATAAAGTGCACAGTGAGTTATGAGCCTAAATAGCACAATAGGCCTACATAAATCTTCAAATGATAAAATTACATTAAAGTCGAACAAAAATAATCTCTGTCACTGCCTGTAAATTAATCAATGGAAAATGCGTAATTCTGCCTGGGCAGGTTCACTTTCCATGAGGCAGCGAACGCTACGGATTATAGGACTTCTTCTGGATGCTTTTTATTTTTAAATGATTCAGCATTTAACTTATGTATTTATTGTCTGTACACCAGAGCAAAATGGTGAAAAACACTCACTGTTTAACAAGCACTGAAACTTTGCCAGGTGAAAAACAATCTGGAATCATGTGTAACAGTCACATTAAGTCCTCTTTCCAACCTGAACTTCATCAGAATGTCGATATGTGACACCAGCGATGACAAAGCAAATGATGAAATAGAACACAACAGAACAGATGTGTTCATAAATATAAAAATTATTTTTAAGTTAACAGTGCCTAAAAAAATGTGTCGGTCCCGCACAACAAATTGTAAAACAGAATGTAGGTGTCTTAAGATAAGTTTAAAAAACTTTAATATTTATAAACACAACAGTCTCTAAAAAAAATGCAACTGTCCTGTGCGGTACGCTGAAAAAAGTGAGTTATGGCACAACGATCAAAGATGTCTGTCTGTCCTTTTGACTGCAGTGTGTACTGGCTTTTTCAGAAAGGATATGGAAATGAGAATCATGCAATGCTGTACAAATGTATCTTTGCATTTATTCTGAATATTCTGAATGAATGTGAGGAACTAGAAAACCAGTGGTTATTAAGTCTGATATATAATCAGGGTAAAATATTATTACTTTTGTGATGAAATTTGACACACATCTGCTGGGTTGTACACTTTCACTTTTTACCTCAATATGCCACATTTCTTAGATTTTAGAAGTGTTCATAATAGTAATAATAATGTTCAACAACCTGTCACATGTCCAACAAATTCAAAGACTGAATAAAGTTGAAACTGATTTTGTCAATTCAAAAATAACTTACATATATTACTTTATAACTTTCATTAACATTAACAAGCACTATTACATTATATAATGTTTAACAGATCATTAGAAGTGCAGCTGTTCATGCATCAATAAAACTGCTTTGCTGAAGAACCCAGAAGCGTAATAGATTGTTGTGTGATGATAATTTAATCTATAACCCAAATATACTAATGGATGAAGATTTGACCGATATACTGTATATGTAAGGGATAATCCACGGCTAGGTGTGTGTTAAACGATTTTATATGCACAACGTGGAGGTGAAGAACCACCTGACGTGAAGCGGAGGGTGGTTTACTCCGCAAAGTGCATTTAGAATAATTTAACGCACACCTAACTGTGGATTATCCCGCTTATACCATGGTCACTTGCCAGAATTAATAATAACAGCTGTAATATATTTTTTTGCAGTGCAAATTTTGGCTGAAAGAAAAAATAATGGTTAATTTTATCTAAGGCCATTAGATCTGCAGCTCCACCTGTTCTAAATCAGACACAGACAAAAAGTAGTGTGACCACACACTTGGTCAAAACTGTGAAATTAAATGCACAATCCAGAAATAACAATATCCACAGAATGTAGAGGGGTTGGCACTCCAGAGAAAATTTATTATTTAATTTTTATGCGTTGTCATTTTCACATTAATGTGGAAAAACCGACATTACAAATGTGGCAGTGACAGGAAAAGTAGCACTTACTGTATAATAAGGGGAAACCCATTCAAAACACTATGGAACCTTCAGATTTGGACCTCTGAGACATCTGTATGGTATCCATCAAGGCTGCACGATTGACTGAAGTAATGATATCACAATTTGTCCTTGCACGGTAATGCTTCACCGCAAAATGCTGCCTGAGTTTTGTAAACAAACAGAGCTTCTCCTTCAGCATTTGAGTCAGAGATGTGTAAGCACAGTTGCGCCTCTAGTGGCTATCGGCGGCACTTCAGCACATAACATACACAACACATTACAGTTTAAATTGTCTTGCATCACCTTGCCAAACAGCGAAAGATGCATTTAATAAGTCCTCATTTCAATATCCCACCCTCCATGCAAAACAAGCTGAATTCCATTATATTCGCTTTGCTGATGAAAGAGGTTAGGAAATGTTTTCAGCTGTTATAGTTCAATCTGCTTGCTCTATAATGTTATGTTGCTATGGTTACAAACGGCGCATTAATATCGAACGGTGGTTAAAGCTGACCGGAATTACCTGTGCATTCAACGGTTTGAACCGCATGCATTCCAGCCAATCAGAATCAAGTATTAGAACAGACCATGGTATAAATATTTTTTAACCGACAATCAAACTTTTCTACTTAATTGTTAGTTGATTCTTTAATATTGGGTTTAATAAACTGCACCATTTGGAAGGTCTCTAAAAATTCTGCCTGACTACTCCATTATATCAATGTGTGTTCAACAGAAAACAACGTTTGCAGGTAAGGTAAATAGAGATTGACCAATATTGATTTTTTTTATTTTAAACTATTTTAACGAAACTGATTATTTTTGTTAACATGTCCAATAACCACTATGCAGAACCAATATTTAATGATTTTATTGGTTTTATTTATGACTTTTTGCACAATGGTAATAAAAAAAAAAGGCACAGTTACAACCTCCGCTAATGCACCTGTATGGATCTGTAGATGGATACGCTCCGCCTGTGTTTCACGTGGGTCAACTAGAAGACATCACAGTTCTGCACGTGTGTGGTTGAAAATGGCAGCAAACAGGAAATAATTACTGTATATAAATTCCGAAAATACTGTACCATGGTCTCTTCAAATATTTGCATCTGATTGGTTGCAATGCGTGCATTAAAACCGTTTAATGCACAGGCAGTTCCAGTCAGATTTAATCACGTTCTATATTAAGGCACCTACTCTTCTGTCCTTCATAATGAGACATTGCGAGAGTTTTATGTCTTTGTTCAAACTACCTCCGAACGCGAATATAGTCTTAGAGCTGGGATTAACATCACCTCACAAAACAACATCACAAGTCATGCAGTGTTGTCTATAAATCAACTGTGACGTGCTACAGGAATAAAAACAGAAGAGACACCAGTGTTCATCGGTCCTGTATTACTGAGTCTGACCTGGAAATAGTTAGAAACACACCTGCATTTCCCCTTAAACACCCATAAGGCTTGTAAGGAAAGTATGGTTTGACATTCAGTTTTGTTTTGCATGGAGGGGTAGAGAAGGAAACCAGTACATATCAAAGGCATCATTCGCTCTCAGGCAAGACGATTTGAATTGTAATATGATAAAAAATCATCTAAAATAGTTGCACTGCTCAGCACACCCGCTAGAGGGTGCCGCTTGATCACACATCACAGCCTTTTGCGATTTAGTAATAGCATAATACCTTATGGTCGTTTCATCTTAATTCAGTCAGTCGTGCAGCTTTTATGGATACCATACTGATGTCTTAGAGGTCAAAGTCTGCAGGTTTTAGAGCGGTTTGGATGGTTTTCGCCTCATCATTTACAAGTGCTACTTTTAAAAGTGTCACGTCTGTATCAAAGAGATGTCATGTCTGCAACACAGTTTGTTTGTTTTTTTCTCATTAATGTGAAAGTGACAAAGAATAGGAATTAAATATTACATGTTCTTAGGAGTGCCAACTCTTCTTCATTATGTAGCTACTATTATTTCTGGAGTGAATATTTAAATTCATAGTTTTTAAAGAACTGTTTTGTCCCCAAAAATGCACACATCAATTTTTCCAAATACTCGTACAGCTTTTTGTTTGATTAATTCAAATAAATGTGATATTATCACACTATTTACATAGATAGTTAACCAAAATTTGTATTATTCTAGTCAAAAAGTGAGCTGCAAAAAAATCAATGACAGCTGTAACTAATCATTGCTGGCAAGTGACCATGGTATAAACAGGATAATCCAAGGCTAGGTGTGCATTAAAGAATTTTAATGTAAAAAATCCAAATATGTAATTGTAAATCATAATAGGCTGTAAAGTTATACGTATGAACAGTTATAAATCCTGAATATATAAATGTAACTCTGAATATATACTTGTAATTGTAAAGTTCACATTTATATATTCACATTTACAATCATAAATTTGGATATACTGAACAACTACAGTATATCATCAGAATTTATGAATATATATTCAGAATATATATATATATATATATATATATATATATATATATAGAAACAATGTAATGATAGCAAATGAGACATACACAAAATATAAATTATTTTCACTTATTTTACAATATTTTCTCAAAGTTGATGAATATTTTGAAAACAGCATGTTTATTATCCATTGACTATCTGTTCACAGAATACACTAGTCTTTCTGATAAGTATTTTAAGTTTTTAAATGACATGTGGCCTACTGTATTTATTTTGTAGACCAGGGGTCGGCAACCTTTTTGACATGGAGTGTCATTTTTTATTTTCCTGGTCAACAGCTGTGCCGTTACTAAACATTTAAAAAAAATTTTTTTTTTTTTTTTTCTATTTTGCATTTTTCTATTTTAATCATTTATTTTTCATACAATATTATCAGCGTAACATTTTGAGTGAAAAATGTGTGCAAAACCCGCATCTAAAAAATCTTACGTGTATTTTCACATAGCATCTTGTAAAAGTGCTCTAATGAAAGAAAACCTGTCCTTTAGTAGAAAATGAGTTAACACAGTTAATGTCACAAATCTGCTTCTTTGATTACTGATCACAAAATAGTGTGGAATCTTAAATATATCTTATATTATGTCATACATTTTTCAAAGTAACGCAGAGGGGAAATCACTAGCACACAAGCAACAGCGAGAGAGGAGTAGACTATTTTATTTAAATAAATTCCGCACCTGCATTCCAATCTACATCTTGATGTAATCCTTCCTCGTGATCATGCAGCGTTTTTTCATTAGCTGAATGGGAGTGTGACTATGGTTTAAGGAGGGTGTACCTGTATGCTGGGTTAGAAATCTCAAGGATTTATAGTGGTGTTTTCCTTATTACCTCATGTGTTGTTCTGAAAGCAATAAGAAACAAATGAAAGACGGAATGTAGGCTGTCATCCGCGCAGCCTGACCGAAGCAAAGCGGGCGCGTTTACTCGCGCAATTAACCGAAAGTGAATCACTGCCGGCTCGTGATGCGTGAATGGATTGCACGCGCTGCACGAGTCTGTTGGGTATACTGCAGTCTCGTCACATTTTAACTTTTTGTTTAGCCTCCCATTCAGCTCATGAAAACATGCTGTGTTATCATGAGGAAGGATTACATCAAGATGTAGATTGGGATGCAGGTGCAGAATTATATAAATAAAATAGTCTACTTCTCTCTCGCCGTTGCTGGCATGCGTGCCATAGTTTGCCGACCCCTGGTGTAGACTAAAATAGTAATTGACAGCACACACCCACTGTTAAATCTTATGTTGAACTCCATAACCCTGGATATCTTCTGTCCACAAACAATCACTCTGTTATTCCACTGCTGACATGAGTCACTTAGTTTTCAAATTGATGCCTGAATGAAGATGCATTTAGTGGCCATATGTTTCAATCACTATACACACTACACTAAGTGTTTTTACTGCATGGCTTTGTATAATGACACACAGCTTAGTCATAACAACTGAGACCCTGTTTACCATTAACAGAAGAGCAACCTCATTATTACACGCTGTCACTTCTTACAAGGATATTGCTGATGTTTAGTCAGATGTATTTTTATTCTAATGTAACTTCAGTGTTGTTTTTATATACAGCACAGTTTTATTTATTTATTATCATGGCTGTTATTGGAATGGAATACTAATGTACTGCATTCTGCATACTGTACAGTATATATTGTGCAATGTGTACTATTTAAAATAAATAAATAAACTGTATATGAAATAGTGTACATTATGCAAAAAACAATGTTTAAATAAAAGTAATCTTAATATTTTTCTCATAAAAATGTATGATAATATTTCATTCAATGCCGAAAAGTAGCAATAAATATTGTTCAATCTATTTAACCCAATATTTGTGTGCTATATTTTCATGCTTATTAGAGAATCACAGTGTTAGCTTAGCATCATGCTAACTTCAAACACTATTGGAATTGGACCACTGTGTGTGTGACATACAGAGTTGTTGCTTAGATAGAGCGTTCCATTTTAGGTTCCATCTTTTAGGTAAAGATGCTTTCTCAAAAGGCAGTTACCTAGGCAGTACACAGCAAGGCAGCTCACTAGATTTGGGAGAGCAATATATATATATATATATATACAGTAGAGAGAGAGAGAGAGAGAGAGAGAGCATAAACTAATTAGCTTAGAGCATAAGCTAATTCTTTTTTCAGATATAGCTGTGACCTCTTCTCATGTTGGGTTCTCTCAGCAGAGGACAGACAGCATGATCAAAAGCAATCCCATGTCAAGTCGGCAGTCCTAGTTTAATTTGTTTAATGGAGATGATAGCTCACAGAAAGAATGTTAGAAACGACACCAGCTGAGACTTTACTGATTACATACATACTGATTATTACCTGCTTTGCAGTTCTGAATTATATACATTCCACTTTCTCCTCTGCTTCCTCGCATAATTAAATCAATTTAGCAGTCTGAAATCACCGGGATTACACATTATACCGGGGAGGATAATATTCTTGAAAAATTAAAGGAACAGCCCCTGATTTCATGAATATTTTCTCATGTTTCCCGAAGTGAGAAGTTCCCCGGGAAAAGTGCGCTCAGGTGACGCACCTGTAATAGAGTAAATCAAAGGCTCTGTCGTCCTGAACAGTGTCATTTTCTTTTCTTTGACATGCTGATACCCTCAGGGATGGAGAGATTTTTGAGGATGGGTGAGAAGTAATGATGCGGTGACCCTCCACTGATCACATCTTTCTCTATTAGTTCACCCAAAAATGATAACTCTGTCATAATTGATTAATTTTCCTCATGTTGGAGGAAACCCCTATGATTTTCCATCTTCTGTGAAACGTTAAAAGATGACATTTTGAAGAAGATCCTGGTCGCTCTTTACCATAATGACGAAACTGAATGGGGACTCGGGATGTGGAACTCCAAATTTACTAAAAGCGCCATAAAAGTAGTCCATGCAATTTGTATATAGTCTTATGATAGCTTTGTTTGAGGAACACACCAAAATGTAAGTCGTTATCCACTGAAAATCTTTTATCCTCAGTTGTAGCTCTCAAATCAAATATGGCACTGTCAGGTTTGACATCAATAGCTTTGTTTCCATCCAAGTTGTGACATTAATTTATGCGAAAAACCATAATATCGCATGTGTTCAAAAGAACAAAACCATCACTTATGGAGAAATTGTAGCCACTGTGTGACTTCTAGTAATAAAATACTCCTGGTTTAGAACACAGAGACAAATCACTGTAATAACCTTCTAGTATTCATATACGTATATGACTTCACGCAATATAGTAGTGTACATTTTATTTTCATATTTCACTTTTGATTATTTTAAATCACGGCTTGTGTAATTCACATTCTATTAATTTATATGATGTCATGAAATTGCATTTTTAATAATGATAAAAGCTAGGGGGCCTGGGTAACTCAGCGAGTATTGATGTTGATTATCACCCCTGGAGACGCGAGTTCGAATCCAGGGTGTGCTGACTGACTCCAGTCAGGTCTCCTAAACAACCAAACTGGCCCGGTTGCTAGGGAGGGTAGAGTCACATGGGGTAACCTCCTCGTGCTCGCGATTAGTGGTTCTCGCTCTCAATTGGTCGTGTGGTAAGTTGTGCTTGGATCGCGGAGAGTAGCATGAGCCTCCACAAGCTGTGAGTCTCCGTGGTGTCATGCACAACGAGTCACGTAATAAGATGCATGGATTGACTGTCTCAGAAGCGGAGACTTGTCCTCCGCCACCCGGATTGAGGTGAGTAACCGCACCACCACGAGGACCTACTAAGTAGTGGGAATTGAGCATTCCAAATTGGGGAGAAATAAATACAAATAAAAAACAATGATAAAAGCTGTTGTCACTGTTTGAAATTTCATAAAAATGTTTTACAAAATAATCACAAGTTGGAACCTAATAATTAAAATAGAATTACACGGATAATAATTATTTAATATATCAAAACTACTATGAAAAAAATTGCAAAAACCCCCCTTTTTATAGAAGCCTATTTGTTAAATTCTTTAATATTTACAGTGAAGTTCTGAAGTTAAATATTTCATAATGTATGATTGTGCCTTTAAATATTTATGTATTTAAACACTTACTACATTACTACATCTCGTTACATGTTTGTTTATATACACTTGTGTGATTAGGGGCAGTGGTAGCTCAGCAGTTAAGGCTCTGGGTTACTGATCAGAAGGTCAGGGGTTCAAGCCCCAGCACTGCCAAGATGCCACTGTTGGGCCCTTTAGCAAGGCCCTTGACCCTATCTGCTCCAGGGGCGCTATATCATGGCTGACCTTGCACTCTGACCTCAGCCTAGCTGGGATATGTGAAAAAAAGAAGAATTTCACTGTATATGTGCAAAT
Source organism: Myxocyprinus asiaticus (assembly GCF_019703515.2). NCBI lineage: Eukaryota > Metazoa > Chordata > Actinopteri > Cypriniformes > Catostomidae > Myxocyprinus > Myxocyprinus asiaticus. The sequence goes on from NC_059379.1 coordinate 41,684,350, forward strand.
GTATAATGTGTGATAAATAAAGAAAATTATAATTAAAAAATTATTATAATTACATTTGTGTTTACATTGATATGTACTGTCTAACATGCAGTAAATTGATACTGTCTCTTTAAGAGAATGGCTGCTCCAAGAGCAAGTGTTTACAGTTGAATAACATACATTAATGAGAGAAGTTACACAGTGTCACCAGCTTCTTATTCAATAAAAGGATCGCCGCGGTCAAGTTCTTCTTCATCGATACACAACTCAATCACTGGCGAGTAAAATCAGAATATTTACTAGCCAGTGTCTAATTTTGGTAATATATCACAAATTTAGTCACATATGCGAGTGATTTACTCGCATTGTAGAAGGCTGTGTAAAGAACTTTGTCTCTTTTCTGGGAGTGACAGTTCTGTGTGTTCTTCCTTCCTTATGTCTTTACTGTGTGAATCTATAAGATATTTTCCAAAAGTGTTAATAAACTTGCTCTTCACCACAGCTCAAGTTTGTATTCCACTTGTTTGCTCTGCAAACTCTTTGCACTCTTTGGATTTTTTAGCCACCGTTATTTCAGGATGATCAGAGCAACATTTCAGATGTGGTGATTGGTCTGCTGGTTAGTCCAGTTATGAACAAGTTATTCAGTCACATGACCTTTTTTTTAAAATGCACATCTTGTATTCCTTATAAATTCAATAGGAGTTTATTTTATAAATGTGTTTCCATCATAGTTTGAGCATTTCTTCTTATCGAATAATAAATGTATCCAGCTCAAGCGAGCGTAAATGTTTTTTATGCCAATCTTAGTGTTTCCATCCAGCAGTTTTTATGCAATATCCCATAATGCACATACAAATACTTGAATGGAAACCCAGCTACTTACATTTGGTCGTGAGATGTGTGAGATCCAATGGAGTAAGGTGTCAACTGCACTTTTATAGTCCATGTCTGAGCTTTTTGCCATAGGGGTAGATTATCAGTGAATAACAATATTAAATGGAAAAGAGTGCTAAGTGCAATCTTAAAAAAAATCACCTTTTGTGTTTCATGGAAGACAGAATATCATACGTGTCTGGAATGACAGGAATGTGTATAAATAGTGACATAATTTGTATTTTTGAGTGAACTATTCTTTAAGAGCCAGTGGAAACTCCCCACATGGTGGAGCAGACAGATAATGGGCTTTAAAACTGTTTCAGTGAGGCAAATAAACAAAAACGTGTTTGTTGGGCTCTTCATATATAGAATTGAAGGCTGATAGAAAAAAAAAAAAATTAAATAAAAGCAAGAACAATGGCTTTTAACATCTACTGAAGCAGCTCTATTCAATGCAAACACTGATGAAGACCTCAATAATGTGACGAGTTTTAATTTTTTGCATAATACAATTACAACGTTTTGTTCAAGTTCAACTCAAGGGGCTTAATTAAGCTAAATTAATTCATCCATTATTTTGTTTTTAATCTGTCAATGACCATTTAATTGCTTTTTAATTAAGTAATTGTGGCCTTGTATTCAGTGATCTTTGGAGGGTGTCATCCACCTCTGTTCACACACAAGCACTCCGAATTGGAGTCAAAAAATAGATGCTCGTTTTCTCTGTCAATTCTACTGTATGTAAATATGTTAAGAAAGGTGTTTCTTAATTAACTTCGTCATTCATTTGTCAGACTCTTAAATAAATTGTGGTGCTTGCTAATAGCAGAGGCATCACTAGAGTCTTGAGCCCCGAATGTTTTCTGTTCGGAACTCTAGAGCAGATCACTTCACGTGCGCCAGTGGTACTGTGATGGCTCTCGCCATGCTCATGCGAAAACCAGGCTTCAGCTGCACAGCGCAAATGATCCTTCAGATCAACTGCCAGGTGTTAAGTTGATTCAATTATATTCATCCTGCGTTCGGGGCTTTACACATGCTTAATATATTTCTCTTCTGAAAGGCGCATTTGCGCTGCATGATTAAAGCCTGGTTTTCGTGTGAGCCATCACAGAAGCACCTGTGCACGTGAAGTGATCTGCTCTGCTTCATTCTACTGTATTCCTGGAGTGCACACGTGTCCACCTATAGTAGAACAGAGCCGATTACTTATGCAAGTGAGACACCGGACTTCCCTCGATATCACAGTGCCGATGGCAACATTTATGCAACTAATTTGAATTCTACTGAGAATTTTCTAGCTTTAAGCAGTAGAGGAAGTCAAACCTCTTGAACAGAAAGCCCCAACATTATAACGGCACTGAGGTTAAGTTTTTCAAATTACACATCACCCTTACTCAAATGTATCATGAGTTTAAAGCAGTAACAGTATCTGTGGTATTTTGATATAAATTAAGCAATCTGTTAGGAGGAATCTGTTGGGACTTCAATTTTATTACTACACTGACAGTTGTAGTTAAAGCGTCTAAATGTATTTATGCTACTATTTTTTTCATAACAAATACTATAATTTATTATTTGGATTTTTTTGTTCGATTGTTTGTTTTTGAAAGATTAGCTACATTGACCTAATGAGAATAACATCCATGGTCTTATCTGTGCTTATATGGCATTGCACTGTAAATATATGAGCAAATACATGAAGGGCTTTTAAGTCTGGACCTCCAAGACTTATGGACAAATTAGTGACAATTTTGTACTCATGTGCAATATATGATCTGTTCGAATGATGTTTGATAAAAACAAAAAAGGCATTGTTTGCCTTCATATATTCCTAAAGATTACTTAAATCATTAAGAGCTGATGAAAGGAAAACAATGTATGTTACAGAGTAGGAAACAAAAATAATCACAAGCACTGTCCAAACACAGTAATGTGGCCTACTTATGGGTACAGTCAGATTGGTATAACTAGTTCTATACTAAGTAACTAGTCCTAATAAGTCCAAAAAAGTAGTCCTTGTAAGGTATTAATTAAAATTAAGTTTCATTAAAAAGGTTCCAGATGCTTAGACAATGTAAAAATCACCCAGAGTACTGAGATACCTATCAGGGCCCCTGATGTTTTGAAATCCTAGAGACGTCCCTGACTAATGGGTCACTCCAGTGTTTTGTGCACTGTTATTCATCGGCAGGGCTGAATCTTCAGCGCCGCTGTGTGCTCCAGTGTCTTCACTCCTGTTGTATAGCATCACTGCTTAATTAAGCAATTGCAATTGCAGGAAGTTAAAGCTTTTAAGTGAATCAATTTTCAAACACTATTGCTGAGTGGCAAAGTGTGCGCTCTGTGCTAGCGTCCGTACCTCTCTAAATGAGCTTTGGGGCAGTGCACAATGTGTTCCCTTAAGTTCACCGCTGCCCGCATCCCTCCACCTCTCACATCTACAGCGGAGCGCCATAATCACAATCACGAGATTAATGGTGACATTGTCACATTCACTTAACCGTATTTTGCACCCGTAACCATGAGTCCTCACTTTCTGAATAATGTTTGTGACTGCCTGTTATCATGAGCCGTGAGGTTTAGAGGTGGAAAATCACACAGACATAAAAGGGCATCCATTAGCACACCAAACTACACGTGTACACTAATGCTTGTATGACAAGGTGGTTAACGGATATTAAAGGAATAGTTCACTCAAAAATGAAAATTTGCTGATAATTTACTCACCCTCAGGCCATCCAGGATGTATCTGAGTTTCTTTCTTCATCAAAACAGAATTTAAGACATTTAGGATTTCATTTCAGGCCTCCTCCTCTAAACAATGCAAGTGAACATCCTCCATTTTTTGACGGTCCAAAATGCATATTTAGGGTGCATCAAAATAATCCACACGACTCCAGTCGACAAATAAAGTTCTTCTGAACCCAAACGATTGATTATTTTTAGAAACAAAACAATACTTATATACTTTTTAACTACAAATGTTCGCTTCCGTACATCTCTGTTACTCGCGCTCATGAGAGGGATGACGTAAGCTCGTTGGTAAATTCACGCGTCATATGATTTGGAAATTATTATTTTTATTTTATTTTAAATTGTTTTGAAATTGTTTTGGACTGTTTTGGTTTGTGAATGGCACAAGTTCCCTATCTGTCACTCACTCGACGTTGGTGTCGATGTAGTGACACTAGGGGTCACTCTTGGGAGCCCGAGACACCTCTGGTCTTTGATAAAAGGCCAATGAAAATTGGCGAGTGGTATTTGCATGCCACTCCCCCGAACATACGGGTATAAAAGGAGCTGGTATGCAACCACTCATTCAGATTTTCTCTTCGGAGCCGAACGGTCATGCTCATTGAACTGAATAGCACTGTTCATTCACCTCTGCTGGATCTGACAGCGCATTTCAGCGGCTTCTCCCTCCTCTGCACTGGTGCACTGCAGAGAATGCCCCTGGGCGCTTCGGCAGAAAAACTAGAGAGTATATTTTCTAAAAGAGCGTTTTTCCCCTCTAAAAGAGTATATTTCTCTAAAAGAGCGCACACACGGAACGTCTTTTTAAAGACGCGTCTTTCTAAAGATGCCTTTCCTTTCGTGTGTTATTCCTGGTTGCGGTCGTTTTCTCTCAACTTCGGATGGTCATGATCGCTGTCTTTCGTGTCTGGGCGCGACCCACACGGAGCCAGCGTTTATGAATGGTTTATGTTCTCACTGCGAGAACATGACCATGGCAACATTGTGGTCGCGGCGTGCTTTCGTAAGGAAACGTCGTAAGGCTCCCCGCCTTGGTCCTCCTACCTACGGGTTTGAGGTCAGCGCGGCTGGTGCTGGAGGCGATTTGGGGACCTCAATGGGATAACCTCCGCCGGGTATCCCATTCCCCAGCACGCTCGTCTGCCCCAATCGGGCTTCCGGATGAGTTCGCCGGCTCGTCACATGGCGAGTCTGGCTTCTTGTTCGAGGCCCGCGAAGATGATGAGCTCTCGAGCGCAGCATCGGAGAGCGGGCTTGTCCAGTTGGACGCAGAAGCCTCAGCTGGGCTTCCCCCTTCGGGCTAGAGTGTCGGGCTAGAGTGGAACCCTCACGGCTTGATGATTGGTTTCTGGGCTCGCGGCGCCGCTCAGACCAGCCACACCCCGCTCCAGTGCCATTCTTCCCGGAGGTGCATGAGTAACTGACGAAGTCATGGGAGGCACCTTTTACTGCCCGACCCCGACTCCGCAGTTCCCCCGCTCTCACTACCCTCGATGGCGGGGCGGCCAGGGGCTATACGGCGATTCCCCCGGTGGATAAGGCGCTTTTTGTTTGATTTCGTCGTACGCCCAAGTGGCTGCGGTACCCAACAGTTCAACAAAAGAGCGGCTTCCTTCCTCCCTGGGTCACATACCTGGTGTGTACGGTTGTTACCACAACTACCGTCCACGGGCTTTATCTTGCAGGATTGGCGCTCCAGCGGTGCCCTTTCCGCCCCTGAGCGCCCAGCTGTGGCACAAATCCACCCCCGATGTGACAGCCTCTACGGGTCACGAGGACAGGCCTCTTCCTCCCCCGTCCCAGGCTGTTCTGGGGGTGGTCACAAGGAGCCAGGTAAGTGCTTCGATGTCCCTAGACTCAGCATGGCCACGACGTGCTGTGGCACCTCGCGCTCCGCCCCGCCGCGAGGCCCCACCTGCCAGTACGTCCGACGACGTTGTCCCCTTGGTCCCCCTTGCACGGAATTTGGACACATGGCTTGCGCTTCCCAATCCATTGTGGTGGTTGATCCGGACCGTCCGACTCGGCTACGCGATTCAGTTTGCCAGGCGTCCGCCCAGGTTCAGGCGAACCACCTTCGTCAAGGGCGAAAACGCTGTTACCCTGTGCGCGGAAATCGCTACCCTCCTATGGAAGGGCGCGATAGAATCTGTCCCTCCAGCCGAGATGAAGAAAGGGTTTTACAGCCCCTACTTCATCGTACCAAAGAAAGGCGGTGGGTTGCGGCCAATCTTGGACCTGCGAGTACTGAACCGGCTTTACACAGACTCCCGTTCAAGATGCTGACGCAAAGACGCATTTTAGCGAGCGTCCGGCATCAAGATTGGTTCGTGGCGGTAGACCTGAAGGACACGTACTTTCACGTCTCAATCCTTCCTCGACACAGACCCTTCCTGCGGTTTGCGTTCGAGGGTCGGGCGTATCAGTACAAAGTCCTCCCTTTCGGCCTGTCCCTGTCTCCTCGTGTCTTTACGAAGATCACAGAAGCCGCCCTTGCCCCGTTAAGGGAGGTGGGCATTCGCATTCTCAACTATCTCGACGACTGGCTGATCTTAGCTCACTCTCGAGACGTGTTATGTGCACACAGGGACCTGGTGCTCTTGCACCACAGCCGACTAGGGTTTCGGGTCAACTGGGTAAAGAGCAAGCTCCTCCCAGTTCAGAGCATCTCTTTTCTAAGTTTGGAGTTGGACTCAGTCTCCCTGACGGCGCGCCTTACGAACGAGCACGCCCAGTTGGTGCTGACCTGTTTGAAGGCGTTCAAACAGAAAACAGCGGTTCCACTGAAACATTTTCAGAGGCTCCTGGGGCATATGGCATCCTCGGCGGTGGCCACCCCGCTCGGGTTGATGCATATGAGGCCGCTTCAGCACTGGCTCCAGACTCGAGTCCCGAGACGGGCATGGCGCAACGGGACACACCGCGTGGCCATTACGCCGGTCTGTCACCGTCTTTTCAGCCCTTGGACCGACCTCTTGTTTTTACGAGCAGGTGTTCCCCTAGAACTGATCTCCAGGCGTGTCGTGGTCACGACAGATGCCTCCAAAACGGGCTGGGGTGCTGTTTGCAATGGGCACGCAGCCACCAGCCTCTGGACGGGTCCGCGGCTGCGTTGGCACATCAACTGCCTCGAGTTACTGGCAATTCTGCTCCCCCTGCGGAGGTTCCGGCCGTTGATCCAGGGCAAGCACGTGCTAGTTCGGACAGACAGCACAGCAGCGATAGCATATGTCAACCGCCAAGGCAGTCTGCACTCCCGCTGTATGTCACAACTCGCCCGCCGTCTCCTCCTCCGGAGTCAGCAGCACCTCAAGTCGCTGCGAGCCACTCATATCCTGGGCAACCTCAACGCTACAGCGGACGCGTTGTCACGGCAGGTTTCCCGCAGGGGAGCGTGGAGACTCCACCCCCAGGTGGTCCAGCTGATTTGGAGTTGATTCGGTCAGGCACAGGTGGACCTGTTCGCCTCCCAAGAATCCTCCCACTGCCCGCTCTGGTACACCCTCACCGAGGCTCCCCTCAGCATAGACGTGCTGGCACACAGCTGGCCCCCTGGCATTCGCAAATACGCGTTTCCCCCAGCAGTCTACTTGCACAGACTCTGTGCAAGGTCAGGGAGGATGAGGAGCAGGTCGTCCTTGTAGCACCCTACTGGCCCACCCAGACGTGGTTCTCGGACCTCATGCTCCTCGCGACAGCTCCCCCCTGGCAAATTCCCCTGAGGAAGGACCTTCTTTCTCAGGGACGGGGCACCCTCTAGCACCCGCGCCCAGACCTCTGGAATCTCCATGTCTGGTCCCTGGACGGGATGCGGAAGACCTAGGTGGCCTACCACCCATGGTGGTAGACACAATCACTCAGGCTAGGGCCCCCTCTATGAGGCGCCTGTCTGCCTTGAAGTGGCATCTATTCACTAAGTGGTGTTCTTCTCGACACGAAGACCCCCAGAGATGTGCAGTCGGATCAGTGCTTTCCTTCCTGCAGGAGAGGTTGGAAGGGAGGCTGTCCCCTTCCACCTTGAAGGTGTATGTTGCTGCCATAGCAGCACACCACGACGCAGTTGACGGTAAGTCCTTAGGGAAGCACACCCTGATCATCAGGTTCCTAAGAGGTGCTAGGAGGCTGAATCCCTCCAGACCGCCCCTCGTTCCCTCATGGGATCTCTCCGTAGTTCTTCAGGGCCTACAGAGAGCCCCCTTTGAGCCTTTGCAGTCAGTCGAGCTTAAGGCACTCTCCCTGAAGACTGCCCTCTTGACTGTGCTCACTTCCATCAAGAGGGTAGGTGACCTGCAAGCGTTCTCTGTCAGCGAAACGTGCCTGGAGTTCAGTCCGGGCTACTCTCACATGATCCTGAGACCCCGACCGGGCTATGTGCCCAAGGTTCCCACCACTCCTTTTAGGGACCAGGTGGTGAACCTGCAAGCGCTGCCCCAGGAGGAGGCAGACCCAGCCCTGGCATTGCTGTGTCCGGTGCGCGCTTTGCGCATCTATTTGGATCGCACGCAGAGCTTTAGACTCTCTGAGCAGCTCTTTGTCTGCTTTGGTGCACAGCGGAAAGGAAGCGCTGTCTCCAAGCAGAGGATCGCCCACTGGCTTGTTGATGCCATATCTATGGCATATCTCGCCCAAGACATGTCGCCCCTGCTAGGGCTATGAGCCCATTCTACCCGTGGTGTAGCGGCTTCTTGGGCCCTGGCCAGAGGTACCTCTCTAACAGACATTTGTAGAGCAGCGGGCTGGGCAACACCCAACACCTTTGCAAGGTTCTACAACCTCCGGATGGAACCGGTTTCGTCCCAGGTAGTGGCACGCAACCTAAGCGGATAAGCCCGGGATAGCTGGCCGGGTGTATCGCTTGCACATAGCGCCTTCCACCTCCTTTTGAGCTGAAGATGTGTGCTGTTAATTCCCAGTAGTGTTCACAAAAGTTGTTCCCTGGTTGACTTCCTCCGAGCCCTGTGGCAGTCGAGTTTTCGGAGAGACTCACTGCCGGCCCAGTACACGCGCTAACTAAGAGCCCGGTTCTGGGGTAGGTGCTCCGCATGTGGCGGTTCCCTGTAAGGCTAACCCCATGCGATCTATATCTTCCGCTAATTCGTTTCCCTGCTGGCAAACTGTGTCTTCCTTGGGCAGAGCCCCTCTGCCCCAGTCTCCATGTTGTAGTACCTCCTCCCCCATTGGGCAGGATCTACTTTGAAGGCTCTCCACATGGTTGGAAAGACCATGTGACGTATTTTTCCACTTAAATACCCCCCCCCCATCTGGGGTGAGGTGTGGTCTCCGCGGTGTCCTCCCCTTGGGAGGGACACCCCCCGACTAGACCTGGCGGCCCAGTCGGATAATCCCCCTTCTTTTTTTAGGGAGTGGAAAAAGAGAAGGGGAAAAGAGGCCACGACTGGGTTAAGCCCGTCTCTATCTTTGGGTAGTCGACTTGTCCCCAAAAAGGGCCGTTCGACACTCATAACTGTGTTGGGGGAGGTTACGTGTCGACCTGGTGTGCTGGCTATGAGGCACACAGCAGTCTGCCCACCACACACCGCCAGTTCACGTAACACAGTTCAGCCTTGTGGCATTTTGTATAGGGACCCCTAGTGTCACTACATCGACACCAACGTCGAGTGAGTGACAGATAGGGAACGTCATGGTTACTGGTGTAACCTCCGTTCCCTGATGGAGGGAACGAGACGTTGGTCCCTCCTGCCACAACGCTGAACTACCCGCTGAAATGGCCGGACCTTATATCGGCTCCTCAGTGTAAAACCTGAATGAGTGGTTGCATACCAGCTCCTTTTATACCCGTATGTTCGGGGGAGTGGCATGCAAATACCACTTGCCAATTTTCATTGGCCTTTTATCAAAGACCAGAGGTGTCTCGGGCTCCCAAGAGTGACCCCTAGTGTCACTACATCGACACCAATGTCTCGTTCCTTCCATCAGAGAACGGAGGTTACACCAGTAACCATGACGTTTTTATTGTAAACAATGACGCGCTTCCTGACTCCTCCTCCACGTGACGCGTGACCTTACCAACGAGCTTACGTCATCCCTCTCATGAGCGCGCATCACAGAGATGTACGGAAGCGAACATTTGTAGTTAAAAAGTATATAAGTATGGTTTTGTTTCTAAAAATAATCAATCGTTTGGGTTCAGAAGAACTTTATTTGTCGACTGGAGTCATGTGGATTATTTTGATGCACCCTATATATAATTTTGGACCGTCAAAAAATGGAGTACATTCACTTGTATTATTTAGAGGAGGAGGCCTGAAATGAAATCCTAAAAGTCTTAAATTCTGTTTTGATGAAGAAAGAATCTCAGACACATCTTGGATGGCCTGAGGGTGAATAAATTATCAGCAAATTTTCATTTTTGGGTGAACTATTTCTTTAAGCATTGTACCTGATTGTGTACATTACAGTAAGAGCAATTACTTTTGCTCAAATGTGATGTCCTTGTTTGCAAATGTCTCGTGTGTTGCTGCTTCCACTGATCATTGACAGTAATGCTTTGGATTGGAAATATTTGCCTGAAATTATGTAACATTGTTACAAAGGTTGCAATTCGAATAGTCGTTGAATTTAAAAAAATACAATAAAAATGATGTGTGCCATGCACAGATAATGACTAAGTGGAGGTCTTAGAGCATTGCACTGGCTCTCTTATCAGAGTCACGTAGCACAAGGGACATTCACACAGAACCGGGTTTGTGTCTTTCTGTGCTCTTTTCCCATTGTTTTGTTATGTAAACTTGCTAAATGGACATTTTGACTGTTGCACCACATCAAGCTGTTTTTCCAGTGTCTCACGCAGGGGCGTTGCATTTTTAGATGCAAGATAGGTGTAAGATTGTTAACTTTTCAACTCGAGACCCCTGTGTTGTGCCAAAGAATGCGTTCTGTCTGAGCGACCCCTATGCAGTGTGTTTTACACTGTGAAAATCACTATGGTACCGCTGCTATTTTGAAGCTTGAGTATTGTGGCGCCAGTATACCGTGTAACACTAAACAGATGAAAACAAAATTTGCCATTTTGAAAACAAAATTTATCACTTCATGCAGATTTGAAGAGATTTTGTTTTGGCAAGGGTTGGGGGTGGGGGGGTAGACAGACTCCTTTATGATTGATTAAAGCAGCAGCCAATCGCATGCTTGGCAATCGCAGTCCTACCAAGGCAGATGGCTTGATAGCTACAGCCAATCGTGTGCACTGCGATTCTGCATCTGACAGGAATGGAGTGTGATGGGCTCTGAAGAAGCAGCACTTATGAAACCTCTTATTCATAAACAAACTGAATGACCTGAGTGACCATGTACTCACAGACTGAATGAGAGGGGCATGTTGTTCATTCACTTCAGCATAGGAATGTGAGTCTACCTTGTTCATCAAGGAGAGAAAAGGGTGGAAGAGCTATTATGCATAAAAGTGACTTTTTATATACATATAATTTATATACATATGATGCATTGAAGTCTATGAAGTGACGCCTCAGCGCAATACCGGCTCCAACTTCACACTTAAGTGTTTTCACACACTGTTTTGTCTCACAAATGATGTCTTTTGAGTGTACAAAGCAACAAGAAATATTCAAAAGCTGTCCAAGTTTATGAAGAGATATTGAATGTCTCAGAATTTCTTTTAATTAAATATTACTTTATCGTTTCCGAGTGTCCACCCCAGTTATTGAACTACAATTGCATTCACCAAGAAAATGCTAAGTCCTTAACATACACGAGTCATCTGTTTACTTTCTGCATTTAAAGCAGTTGCCTTTTTTTTCAGAATACATGTTTTCAATGTTTACTGTGCACATCTCCTGCTTTCTTGCAAGGCAACTTGTAAAATCTCCTCTTCGTGACGCTTTCTGCAACGCTTGTCATATGGAGGGCAGAGAGCCACTTAATGCCTCGAGCAATTAGCAAACAATATGGTGGTGATTAGGTTTATTTTATGTTGCTCCCCTCCTCAAACCCTCTTACCTATCTCCAAACTACCCTTGAACTGGCTTGAATTTTTACACTCGAAGAAGGAGGGATATCGGAGAATTCGCGTTTGTGTTGCGAGGACAAGCGGCTGGATTTATTTATATTTTTTGTGCAGCCGGAGATTTCTTGGGATGTACAGTTCAAGTAAGTGTTCTTTATTCATGATGTTTGGTGTATTATGATTAAACACATGGATATATTGTTTTTTACTCGCTTGTTTCTCATTCATCTGTATGGGCACAATAGCTCCCGTCTCATCGTAAGCAAAGACCGCGATGTGCTGTGTGTGTTTATGGGCTGGTTAAACTTTTGAAAAGCTGGCCGGTATTGAGATCGCTTCCAAGCGACTCTGACATGAGCAACACGGTGGAAAGGGTGTGTGTGTGTGTGTGTGTGTGGCTGTAAACCTAGCCTATTAGTAGCCTATTGGCTATTTTTGGGATGAGTCATTCAACATGTCCCGCCTCCACTTCCTGTTTCAGTAGGAAATACGTCAGAACAACGAATCAAACAGAGCTTGTCAAGGCACTTCAGTACGACTTGCTTAAACACCATTAAGTCTTTTGATATTTTTTGGTCGTGAATGTCTCAAAATATCCTTGTCTGTCTCTTCTGCGCTAGTTTCTATACTACTCCAGCCACTTTGAGAACTTGGCACTGCAATACTGAAGATATTGTTGATTTTTGTGTGACAAATTGCTTTTGTTCCTCATTTATAAGTGGCTTTGGATAAAAGCATCTGCTAAATAACTAAATGTAAAAATGTCAATTTAAAATGATTCAGTGACTCACTTATAGCACATAAGATGCCTAGTGGCATCTACAGAAGGGGTCACTAAACGAATCTGTTAATAAAATTGAAAAAAATTGTGAAACAGAAGTCACACCAAAATACACTTTTTTTTCTTTTTCTTTTTTCAGCTAATTTTTCACAATTGTGAAGATAATTTGCTATACTTCAATAATAAAATAGCTGGAATTGGGTTATTTTAGCTTATTCTTATATATATATATATATATATATATACATCTAACATAACAATATATATATACAGGTGCATCTCAATAAATTAGAATGTTGTGGAAAAGTTCATTTATTTCAGTAATTCAACTCAAATTGTGAAACTCGTGTATTAAATAAATTCAATGCACACAGACTGAAGTAGTTTAAGTCTTTGGTTCTTTTAATTGTGATGATTTTGGCTCACATTTAACAAAAACCCACCAATTCACTATCTCAAAAAATTAGAATACAACATAAGACTAATAAAAAAAAACATTTTTAGTGAATTGTTGGCCTTCTGGAAAGTATGTTCATTTACCGTATATGTACTCAATACTTGGTAGGGGCTCCTTTTGCTTTAATTACTGCCTCAATTCGGCGTGGCATGGAGGTGATCAGTTTGTGGTACTGCTGAGGTGGTATGGAAGCCCAGGTTTCTTTGACAGTGGCCTTCAGCTCATCTGCATTTTTTGGTCTCTTGTTTCTCATTTTCCTCTTGATAATACCCCATAGATTCTCTATGAGGTTCAGGTCTGGTGAGTTTGCTGGCCAGTCAAGCACACCAACACCATGGTCATTTAACCAACTTTTGGTGCTTTTGGCAGTGTGGGCAAGTGCCAAATCCTGCTGGAAAATGAAATCAGCATCTTTAAAAAGCTGGTCAGCAGAAGGAAGCATGAAGTGCTCCAGAATTTCTTGGTAAACAGGTGCAGTGACTTTGGTTTTCAAAAAAACACAATGGACCAACACCAGCAGATGACATTGCACCCCAAATCATCACAGACTGTGGAAACTTAACACTGGACTTCAAGCAACTTGGGCTATGAGCTTCTCCACCCTTCCTCCAGACTCTAGGACCTTGGTTTCCAAATGAAATACAAAACTTGCTCTCATCTGAAAAGAGGACTTTGGAACACTGGGCAACAGTCCAGTTCTTCTTCTCCTTAGCCCAGGTAAGACGCCTCTGACGTTGTCTGTGGTTCAGGAGTGGCTTAACAAGAGGAATACGACAACTGTAGCCAAATTCCTTGACACGTCTGTGTGTGGTGGCTCTTGATGCCTTGACCCCAGCCTCAGTTCATTCCTTTCACCCAAATTCTTGAATCGATTTTGCTTGACAATCCTCATAAGGCTGCGGTTCTCTCGGTTGGTAGTGCATCTTTTTCTTCCACACTTTTTCCTTCCACTCAACTTTCTGTTAACATGCTTGGATACAGCACTCTGTGAACAGCCAGCTTCTTTGGCAATGAATGTTTGTGGCTTACCCTCCTTGTGAAGGGTGTCAATGATTGTCTTCTGGACAACTGTCAGATCAGCAGTCTTCCCCATGATTGTGTAGCCTAGTGAACCAAACTGAGAGACCATTTTGAAGGCTCAGGAAACCTTTGCAGGTGTTTTGAGTTGATTAGCTGACTGGCATGTCACCATATTCTAATTTTTTGAGATAGTGAATTGGTGGGTTTTTGTTAAATGTGAGCTAAAATCATCACAATTAAAAGAACCAAAGACTTAAACTACTTCAGTCTGTGTGCATTGAATTTATTTAATACACGAGTTTCACAATTTGAGTTGAATTACTGAAATAAATGAACTTTTCCACGACATTCTAATTTATTGAGATGCACCTGTATATGCACCTTCATATCAGGAAGGCCCATCAAGCCCTGATTATCTAGCCACAAGTTCTCATCCGGGGTCTGGAGATGCTTGCTTCATCCTCGAATTTACAACAGGCCGGCCCCACCGTTCGGACACAGTAGAGGTCCACCCCGGCCAGTCCAGAAGCCCCCCGTCCCACATCGCAGGATGGGCCCGCATAAAGCACTCATGGGCTCTCCCATTCAAACCGCTGTGGGGGTTCGAATGCCATGCAAGCTAACTCATGTTTATTTGTATCGTGGGCTCCCCTGTTCGAAGTGCAGCGAGAAACCCCCCGTTCGAATGCAATGAGGGCCCCCCATTGCCAAGAGGAGAGGCTGAGGTCATCCCAAGTGCCTAGGATCCACTCCTATACTCGGGGTGACCTGCCCTTGCGGCTAGCACTCACTCCTCCGCTCAGGCAGACCTGACTCCCCCAGCGCAATCCACAAGGACTCTTCCGTTCAAACTGAAGCAAGGGTTCTCCCGTTCCGAATGCTGAGTGAGCTATTCATGTTTATTTGTATCATGGGCTCTCCCGTTCGAAGCTCAGAGGACTCTCCCGGTCGAATGCAGTGAGAGCCCCCGTTCGATCGGAGGTTGGGCTTGCCTGCTCATTTCTATCTGTCCGCAACCGCCACTGACTCTTCAGTGCTTCCGCCTAATTTTCATTCTCCATCTCTTCCTATTCTATACCTCCCAGTTTCCTATCCCCCGAGCGGACCCTAGTGTGGCTGCCTCCACTAGCACCCCCCTGCTCATTCTGTCATACTTTGGCACCTCTGTCCACCGCTCACAGCGCTCAGCAAACACCTCCCCCTTCCCTAAACTCATTTAATCGCTCCACACTCCTTTTGGGGGGTATCATAAATACTTCGTCTCATCTCAAATGCAAGAGGCATCATAAAATACTTAGTCTCATCTCAAATACAAGACTCCATAGACAATAGCTCGCTGTCCCTTTTTCTGGCATCTTTTGGGGGGTATTTGTGCTCAGGCCAAGCCTCAAGCCCTTCGCCCAGGACAGCGAGCCACAAATGTTTACACTATCCTCTAAGCAGGATTACATTAACTTGCAAACTACTGAAATGTATTTCGGGGTTTATAAACCTTTATAAGCAGCTTTTTTTATTTAATGTGCTTTATTCCTGGTGGTCTTATTGTTGCAACACTCACTTCTCATCAGGTACTGAGGTGCTAATGTAGTCCACCCGCACAGGCGTACAGTGATCATATCACCCACAAACAGAAGATGGGCAGCCCGACTGCTGATATTAAAATGGCTGCCTCTGAAACCTCCCCGTCAGGTAAACTCCATCTCCTGTGTGTGTGTGTGTGTGTGTGTGTGTGTGTGTGTGTGTGTGAGAGAGAGAGAGAGAGAGTGCGTGTGTGTGCATGTGTGCCTCTGTGACTGTTTGTGTGTGTGTGTGTGTGTGTGTGTGTGTGTGTGTGTGTGTGTGTGTGTGTGTGTGTGTGTGTGTGTGTGTGTGACTCATTCATTTTATCCCAGCTGTGGGGGAAATGTCAGCGCTCAGATAGTAGCTAATTAGATGAGGCTGTCTTGTGGCACTGGCACCTCAAAACTCATCTGTGGGTTTAAGAGACACAGAGAATGAGAAGTGCAGATGATAACAGGCTTTAAAGTTTCATAAGGCGTTGACCCAAGAAAAAGGTCAGGAACACAAAAAGGGAATATTTAATGCAAATTTATAGATTGTTTTTGAATGCATATATTATAAAACCTACAAATAATCAAAGAACACATTTTTAAGCACAAGAAATCTAATCGGGTCCAGTGGAAATGCAGACCTCTAATCCAAAAAATCTAGTGTATTTTTCCCTTTGCTCTCAGCTCATAATAAAGAATTACCAAGGAGGGCTCTAATGTTAAAAACAATCATCTTCATTTATCAGTGGTGAGGAAAAAAGCTACAACATCCTCATTCATTATTAGACACAACAAGAAAACATCTCTGTGTGAATGTCAACTGTTAGTCACATGGATTTTTCTACAGCGATCAGGTTGTTTAAATCTATCACAGTAATTCCTCTAAATAGGTTCTACTGTGCAATTTCTTAATTGAAACCATTGTAATATATATCACATAGGTTAAAGAAAGTTAATGTGTTTAAATAGTTTAAAAATCATTTTTAGGGTAGTTATGCTATTTTGAGGACACTCATTCTGGGTGAGTCATGGAGTGTCAGCAATGATGAATTGATTTGAACTTTAATATTGTAAATTGCCTCAGGCTGATAAAACACATGAATTCTGAATTCTTGAGCTGTCAAAACAGTATTTTTATTTAACACTGGAGTTGTATTACTCTGTTTGGGCACCACAAACACCTTCCAAAAGTCCAAACTCAACATCACTTTCTGACCAATTAATTCCAATTACTTTTCTAATAATTCATGAGTACTCCATAAATATGTTTAAAATCATTTTATAAAGGTTGCAGGAGTGGATTTCCATTTTTATGCAGAATAAACAGTTTCATAAAAACAGATTTTATATATATATATATATATATATATATATATGTCCTGAGATTTGAATGTAGCTTAATGGAGAATTCACTGTTCTGAGCCCCTATGCAGGACACAACCAGGGAAATGAACTTTTACTATAGTGTAGACATTTAAATGACTTTTTCAAACCTGGAAATCAGTTTTAAAATTCCCTGTTATATCCAGGTTTTCCATGACTGTGGGAACCCTGACACACGAACAGTAACTTCAGTATTGGCTTTAAGACCTGTCTAACCGCTACTGATGGTGAACAGCCTCCAGCAGTGATACATGACTCCATCAGCTTTCCAGAGCTCTGACAAAACCCGTCTAAACCCACACGTTGATGAAGAACAGCTGACTGCCTTTTTTAATCAGCGCTTTTTTTAAAGCCATTTCATTGAATGAAGCGGCAATATTGAAAGTGACCCTTTAAACCATTTAATGTGGTTTTATCACATGTAATAAGGACTTTGACAGTGTCTTAGGCACCTTAGAATGGCTGTTATAATGGTTATTATTAGATTCACGTCACATTTAATGCTTTTCAGGACGTGTCGTGATGTGATCTCAGTTTTGTCACCCATTACAAAAATTTTAGTCAGTAGTCATTTTGCAAATGCTTTTATCTAAATTTGA
Organism: Myxocyprinus asiaticus; assembly: GCF_019703515.2. Lineage (NCBI taxonomy): Eukaryota > Metazoa > Chordata > Actinopteri > Cypriniformes > Catostomidae > Myxocyprinus > Myxocyprinus asiaticus. Next base: position 41,701,739 of record NC_059379.1, read on the forward strand.
AGCAGTAACCTTCTGTTAATCAGGCCCTTTTAGCAATTATGCCAGACTACACTATCCCAGTGGGTCAGGGTCGGGCGGGTTATGAAAGGCAGTTGGACCCTGCTGGTAGATGCTGTTACTTTACCTTTGTGCAGGTAAAACAACATGATCACACAAGAAATAGACATGCTGCTTGTACATGTACCCTGAAATCAACCCCATTCTGCCAAATTACTGACAAGCGACATCCCCCCCCATCAGACATTTTTGCATCAATCACGAAGTGATCACCTTTTTGCCGCTACCTCCAAGACACGGGTTCTTGTCCCAGGGAAACCCAGGGTTTATGTTTAGGGTCGGGGTTTGGGGGAAAGCAATAATAAAATATGCATTACAACAACTCGCTTTTGGCGCCACTCTGTGGATATTTCACCCGGAATCTGGAGCTCACTGACTGATTTCATCAGAACAACTTTTGACCTACTGTACTGATGCCGAATTCACATTGCAATCAGTCTGGGCCAAAAGCATTTTTCTCCATTCTCCAGTGTTTAATTTTTAGAGGGCTCTTAAAAGCATAAAATATACTTCAAATAGACTGTTGTTCCCTTTGTAATATAGAGTAATCCTTAGTGATTTTTATTAAGTTGAACTATATTTTAGTGACAGATTTCTCTCGATTTATTCACCATCTTGAACTTTTATCACTTAGCTTTTCGCAGTAAATTCTGGGATTGTCTTATCCATGCAGGATACTTGCAATGCTCTTTGTAATTTGGGCAAACTGACAGACCAACCCAAATGTCCCAGTTCCTTTTTTCTTAATCTTTTTTTATTGCAGCCCAAATAACTACATTTGCTGCGACTTTTCTCAGAAATTCTCTTTCTTTCTTTCTTTCTTTCTTTCTTTCTTTTGCAGTGAAAGCATACTTGTGTTATTTGTGTCAAAGTTGTACAAAAGTGCAAGATACCACAAATAATGTGGAGAGTGGATGAATTTGTATTAGTTCTTGTGACCGCAAGATCCCAGAATCCTGGAGGAACTTAAATGAGGTATCCTAGCATTCTGGAACATCTTTGAGTAGGAAGCACACATATGAAAATACTGTCTAGGTAGGCAGCTCACCAAGTTTTGGAGCAGGACTAAAGACACTGTTCTAGGGTATTCTTGGGAAACACTGTTTAGTGCAATGTTTTGAACTCATTAACTCTTGACATTAACATGCATTTAAAAAAAAAAACACATTACACATAAACAGTTTAAATTTTTTACATCAAATAAATCATGAATGTTTCTGTAAGTAATGAACTGTTCCCTCCTCCCTGCTAAGTAACATTTTGATTCTGTTTTAATTTCATCCAGAGAGTGTCAATTGTTTTTGTGGATGTAATTGCTTTATTTCTGAACAGTGATAATATTTTCAGCAGCTGCAGGATGCTATCCTGAACAGATTACATGATTTACTAAGAATTTAGACAAGCGCAACATTATAGATCCATTTTGGTTCATGATTTTTGGTTCACACTTTTAGTAACCGCTGGATTCCCCAGTTACTGGTTGGTATGTACTTGTAGTTTTGTTTTGGAATAGGTTGAGATTTTTCCACAGTCCATGCCTGGTGGTGTAGCACTTGGCTTTGCAACAGATAATTTCAGTGTCTCTCAAAGGCGAAGCATAGACGGCGACTAAATATTCAAACCCACAGATGCTCCTGCAATTTCACAGACTTCAGTGATTCAGCAGATTCAAACCTTTGATTTTTTTGGTGTCGCGCTATTTTGCTTCTTCAAATATTACAACACAAGCTATCACACCCTCTGGCTCATGAATTCAAGCCATTTTCTCCAACTGGTCAAATAACAAGAACTGCAGAGATGTTGAAGTCTCTTATGGGCAGAAGTGCTTATTTATGGTATTGGCTATTCATACTCCTCACACTCAGCTGTTTTCTCACCAGGGGCACTACTGTATGTATAAAAACAAAAAATAATTTCCCATGCACCCATTGGGATTTGTAAAAGAAAAAGTACACTGCTCATACCAAGAGCAGTTAGCCCCTGCTGATAGATGCTGTAACTACACCACTGACGGCTATTCAACAGGAGCTGTGTATTCTGATGAAATACAGTTTTCATGATTACATTATAGTTGACGTTTCAGCAGTGCTGATTGTTTTGGAGGGCTCTTATAAGCGTGAAATAGAATTTTATTGTTATATATCTGCTGTCTTTGATGTCTCAGCTCAGAAAAGTTGCTAGTCAAGGGGAACCAGGGATAGTATTAGGATGCATTGTTTGGGGGAGCATTTTGATCCTTATGGTGGGCAACCGGTTGTCAATTTAGGTTGCCTGGGTGGAGAGGATGAGTCAGAACTTAAATCCCCTTAGCCCCCCTTACACCCTGTCTACACCAGACATTTCGAGTTCAGAGCTCGGGTGGAGTCTCAAACCCTCCACAATTGACAGTGAGCCAAATCCGTTACCTTACATTACCATACAAAGTACCTTTACCTCTATTTAAGGATAACATTTTCTACTAGTGAAATATATAGCGATTCAAATTAAGGCAAATGTAATTCACACATATGACATTTGGTAAATAAAATAATTTCAAGAAAAAGAATTGTGCATCCATTAATGTGTCGCAATGGACACTTCTAGCATAGACAGCATCACTGATTACAGGAAGCATGTTCTACATGCTTTTGACACAACGCAGTGCGTCACTTGTGTCCGGTGTTGAGAGGGTTTTAAATGTGGCCATGCTGCTGTGGGACTGTGCACATTCTTATGGTTCCATCAGTCAATCAGTGCTGTCAGGACATAATTTTCCAGAGAAATTAGTCACATGGCATTTATGGCTCAGGTTATTGGCTCAAAAAAAAAAAGAAAATGTCTGCAGAAGTGAGTGCTCATTAGCAGTATGCCAGCCAAATGAGTTCCACACGCTCTTTACTGGTGGCTGCCATTTGGTAACTCCAGTCCCCAAATGATGACCTGAAAAGAATTATTCAAAATGATTTATTTCACCATATTATACCATACAAAAAATAAATAAATAAATAACTGCAGTACAAGTGTGGTAATTTGGACACAGTATTACTGCAGTACCAAAGACTATTTAGCAGAGACAGAGCACTTCTATTTAAATAATTGGAGAAATTGGAAGGCCTTACACGCAAAGTAAGTCCCATCTCACAGCTAAAAAAGCCAATCAGCTTTTGGATAGAGAGATCACCTGTCAATCAATGTATGTCATTAGCCGAACCTACCTGACAAATTGCATTTATTAGTGTGATCCGACCAAAAGAAGCACTATTAATGATACCACTGTTGTCAGATTATACTGCTGATTTGATTGTCTTGATCTTAATATTGACCAACCATCTTGAAATTTTAGTCTTTCCCCATTGAAGTAGATAGGAGCTGCACTTTCAAAGATGGTCACCAAGTGGGCTGACTCTCCATGAAAAAAGGACTTTGAAAACTGCAGTAATACTGCATCAAAATTACCCCACTAGTACTGCAGTAAAAAAATTACAATAATATTTTGTCCAAATTACCACACTTGTACTGCAGTTATTTTTTGTAAGGGAAGCACCATTATCATCCTGGCATTAGAGATTACTGTACACTGCTTATTATTACATAACTAAAGGCTTTAAAATGTTTTCCATAGTGTTTAAAACATGACTGATGCCATTGCATCCTACTGATGGAGCTAGCACTCATCTTTTCTCATGATGATTTCGATTCTCAAGGGCCAGCCGCTTGAAATTGGGTTCTGAATTGCAGAAATTGGGTTCTGAGATATTTTTTTTTTTTTTTTTACTTGAATAAAGATCAATTTGCGATGCACACTTGACTCTGACTAAGGGCTGGATTACTCTACACAATTGTAACACCGATTTGAGCCCAGATTAGACGTTGGGCCGAGTTGGTGCTCGTCTGCACTAGTCAGCTCTAGTCAGCTCCAGTCAGATATTGGCCCAGTCGGAGTTGACAGATTTCACAGAAAATCACGTATTATATGATGGGTACCGACTCCGATGTCTTACCCTCTTACTATGATTCCATCTAGTCTGATTATATCAAACATTTCAGAGTCGACTATCAACGACAACAGAGGAAATCACATTGTGCATGATGCACCATGACTAAAATCGAATGTCCTATGGTGAGCAGCCAATGGAAATCAAGCACTTGTGATGACGAAGCTCAAGAAATGGAGATGGCAAAAAAGTTTTAAGAGTTTAACTTTTAACGTCACTTACCCATACTGGCCATATTTACTTAACTAAGACTGTACCCAGTTGTACTTGGCCTGTGTCTTTCGCACCTTGGAACTCAGAGTAGCAGCAGCAACAACAACAGCAATGCTACTGTACATGTTTGTTTACATCAGTCATGCAGCTCCTAGAGTGGGGGGCTGTGTGTTTCCACGCAAGATTGTCATTGGTTTGTGTCGGCTTGACAGTCGTTTAGAGTGTGATGCCCAGTTTTGGTCTGTATCCTTTTATAAAGTTGGTAAGTGTATGATACCTATTATTTTTAGAATCTGTACAGATTTTAAAAGTCGTGTAGTGTAATCTAACGTGGTATGTCCTGGTAAGATAAACTCCAAGACTAGTTTGACTGTAGAACAGACCATTAGTCTGTGGAATGGTTGGTGGTCTGCTGACTCAGTACTAGGGATGTGCCCGAAGCTGAATACCTTATTCGGTAAGGCACGAATACTGACTTCAAAATGAATAAAGTATTCATCCGAATAATACAAAAAATATTTTGGGAAGACTGATGTAACCCCGGTGTCCGTACCAGATTCCCCCCATTGGCCCTTATCAATCACGGCCTCCTAATTATCCACATCTGTTATTTGGCTCTATAACTCTACTCTCTCCTCTCCACCAATAGCTGGTGTGTGGTGAGCGTACTGGTGCACTATGGCTGCCGTCGCATCATCCAGGTGGATGCTGCACACTGATGGTGGTTGAGGAGAGTCCCCTGTTCACTGTGTAAAGTGCTTTGTGTGTAGTGTCAGAAAAGCGCTGCATAAAAACATTCATAATATTCCATAATGATAATAATAATAAATTAATATGCCTGTCCGAGGCATATTTTATATACAAAAACTACAAATGTAAGAGAGTTACATTCTAAAATTGAGACACTTCTGGTTTAAGCCATGCCCACATCCGGTTCTCTCCAAATACAGAGACAGATACAGAACATTTTGTCATAGTAACAGATACAAATACAGATACATATAATGGCTTCACTGCACACCCCTACTCAGTATTGTATAGCCACATGCAGGTGTGACACCGGCAACACTGCACATAAACATGAGTCGCCTGTCCCATTTCATACCAACTCTGTTACATGTCTGTTGCCTTCCCAACATTACAAGAAATACCCGCGCATTTCAGATGAGTGTAATAAGTTAAATGTAAAGGCAACAGTAAACTGAAATGTAGCATGTTCTACTTTTATAAAAAGGTACTGTATAAGTCGCTGATGTCAGACAATAATTTAAAAAAAAATGTATTCAATCGGCACAGATGACATTTACAGTCTCAATACCATTTTGTTTCAACTCCCGTTTAAAGGAATATTCTGGGTTCAGTACAAGTTCAGTCGACAGCATTTGTGGCATAATGTTGATTACCACAAAAACAAGTTTTGATTTGTTCCTCCTTTTCTTTAAAAAAAAGCAAAAATAAGTGTTACAGTGAAGCACTTACAATGGAAGTCAATGGGGTCAATCTGTAAACGTTAAAATACTTTCAAAAGTATAGACACAAGACATAAACAATATGTGCGTTAACATGATTTTAGTGTGATAAAATCACTTACTAACCACATCTCTGTAAAGTTAGTCAATTTTACAACTTTGTTGCCATGACGATATAACACCGTAAACCCTAAAATGATCGTAAAACGATAATTTAGACACCTTTTCAGCTCAAAGAATACACAAGATTTAATTTGCAATATATATATATATATATATATATATATATATATATATATATATATATATATATACACATAACATTTGTTTTTTTTCTTTTTGTGGTAGTCAATATTACACCACAAATGCTGTTTAATGAGCTTAACTTGTTTTGAACCTGGACTATTCCTTTAAAAACTACATGTTGTAATTTGTTAATATGTGTCTAAATGACAATATGAGTACATAAAGCATATGCAGATAAAGTTCTATATAGTAAGGTTTATATTTAGCATGTTAAAGGAATAGTTCACCCAAAAATGAAAATTTGCTGATAATTTACTCACCCTCAGGCCATCCAAGATGTATCTGAGTTTCTTTCTTCATCAAAACAGAATGAATGTACAATGCAAGTGAATGTCCTCCATTTTTTTGACGGTCTAAAATGCATATTTAGGGTGCATCAAAATAATCCACACGACTCCAGTTGACAAATAAAGTTCTTCTGAACCCAAACGGTTGATTATTTTTAGAAACAAAACAATACTTATATACTTTTTAACTACAAATGTTCGCTTCCGTACATCTCTGTGACGTGTACTCATGAGAGGGATGACGTAAGCTCGTTGGTAAATTCACGCATCACGTGGAGGAGGAGTCAGGAAGCGCGTCATTGTTTACAAGAGAAACTTGTGCCGTTCACAAACCAAAACAGTCCAAAACAATTTCAAAACAATATAAAATAAATTAAAAAATAATTTCCAAATAATAATAAAAAAAAACAAAACAATGTAAACAATGACACAATTCCTGACTCCTCCTCCACGTGACGCGTGACCTTACCAATGAGCTTACATCATCCCTCTCATGAGCGTGAGTCACAGAGATGTAAGGAAGCGAACATTTGTAGTTAAAAAGTATATAAGTATGGTTTTGTTTCTAAAAATAATCAATCGTTTGGGTTCAGAAGAACTTTATTTGTCGACTGGAGTCATGTGGATTATTTTGATGCACCCTATATATAATTTTGGACCGTCAAAAAATGGAGTACATTCACTTGTATTATTTAGAGGAGGAGGCCTGAAATGAAATCATAAAAATCTTAAATTCTGTTTTGATGAAGAAAGAAACTCAGATACATCCTGGATGGCCTAAGGATGAGTAAATTATCAACAAATTATCATTTTTGGGTGAACTATTCCTTTAAGGAGACACTGAAATAAAGCTCATGCGTGTGCTCATAATCTTCCACAAGTGTTAATGAAGTGAACTTTGACCTGGTGTATGTACAATTTTATAAACAACTGTTGTGAGTACACATATCCTGCAGTTCATGTGTACACATGTTTGTAGGTTGAAATCAATGCAAAGTTTTACACATGAGGCCCCAGACGTGACTCTTGTAAACTGAAAAATATATTTTAGTGTTAATCATCCGTCCGCTAACAGTGCCCTACCTGGAGTTCAAGTGTATATATGATTGTTGTGGTGAAGTTTATACTTGAGAGATTTCTTCAGGTCAAGTGTCAGTCTGCTGTGATCCTTGAGGATGCTGTTGAAGGTGAGTTGACAATCTCTTATGGCACGGCAGGAGCACTTTGAGTGGGGGTGGGTGTTTGTGATGATTCTGTGGATTGTGTGTTATTTTAATTGCTGTGTTTTCAGAGACATGGCCATCTGCCTTGTACTCTGTGTCCTCCTAATCAAACCGCCATGACTGCAGATACATGAAATGAACTGAAGTGACAGTGGCCATCTTGTGCTGCAGGAGGAAGATGCTGATCGAATTAACTCAGCTTAACAACTCTGTCTGCCATATCTTACCCAGTCTTCAGACTCCCACAGATGGAAGGTGTCTGACAGGACAGATTCAAGCTTTTACTTTAAAGAGCTTCTTATTTCTAGGCCCATTACACACCATTTTTATGACTGCTCACCAGTGAGGAACAAACTCAAATTTCAGTCTGCCATTTCTGAAAATCTGGAGTTCTCAAATAGTGGTCAACCAATATGGGTTTTTAAACGGCCGATGTGATTTCTAGCGATCAGGATGGCTGATATAAATGCCAACATACATAATACAAGTTAACAACAGCAAATCAGATGCACAGAATATAAACTTAAAGTGAAACTAAAAATGTAAGTAAATATTGTATAAAAAAAGTCTTAAGTTAAAATAAAAACTTAAAAACAGAAATTGTGTTATATCCATTGACAAATCTGTTGGTTAATTTGACACAACTGACACAAGGAAAAGTTAACATTTCTGTTAATCGGACAATGCAGATAATTGCAAAATATCAGCTGATTAATCGGGCTGGCCGATATATCGGTCGATCACTACTCTCAAATAAAATATGGCACCTGTTAGGGCTGTACAAATAGTCAAATAAATAATCCAGATTACAAATAATTAACCATCAATTATAGTAGTCCAAGTAGGTCTACCCATGTTGTGTCAAAATGTCCGATTTAATTTTCTGTTTAATGTGTGTTTTGGCAGCAGCTGAGCATTGTAACCAATCACAAACAAGTTTGGTGCTCACTTTCTTTGTATAATGGATTCTGAATGTGAATAACAGCTTTTTGTCATGCTTGTAAGAGGGCCAATCTGTAGTTTACCATTTAGGCAATTCGTCTGGATTTAGTGACGTTTAAAACAGCAAAAAATATTATTCAAAAAATTCTCAGCTTGTTTTGAATGTGTAGCTGAAATAAAGAATATGGCATGCAGTCCATCCACCCAAGTTAAGTATTTCAGTATTAAGTTTATTCATCAGAATTAATCACAATTACAATTTCAAGGAAAATAGCCTTGAATTATGATTTTTGCCGCCGTTTGGTCTTGAAACACACGAGAAACGATGACATTTGATGTCACTTTGAATAGTTGTTACACGGAAAAGAGCTGCATGAAAATTCTTTAAAAATATACAATTTTGTTCCACAGGAAAATAACAGTATACAGGTTTGGAATGACATGAGGGTGAATAAATAATGACAGTTCTTGGGTGAAGTAGCGGGTCTAAGACCACGTCCACACATGTTTTTGTTTTAAAACACATTGATTTCGCTGTTTACGGCTCTCATCCACACTAGAACGGCATATTCCTCTAAATGGAGCATTTCGAAAACACTCTCTAGTAACGCATACTTTTGTAAACAATGACGTAAGAAAACTGAAAACACATTAGTGTGAATGTAAGAATGGTCATAAAATTTGCCACAGTGTAAGTGAAATACGTCCTGCATCTCTGCCTACTAATGCGTTTATTCCTGCTCCGACTCTCCTCATCGCCATTCTGTCTGTCAATAGCATTCAGTGGACACCAGACCTTATAATGAAAGACAGAAAATGGAGATTGCATCAACACCAAGGACACCATAATAATGGATAGAAGACATGCGGTCTGTCCTGCATCCCCCCTGCCAATAGAAACACGGCCTCAAGTTTATTCCTTCATGTTCAATCCAGATTCAACAAAACATCTCAAGACCTCATTTAGATCCCTGTGCTCTGAGCCCTCCAAAGAGGACCATGATAGCAGGACAATGCCAGTAAGATTGAAACGAGTTAACATGCAGGTCTCCATAGAGAAAAAGTTTTCCCTCTTTATTTGCAAAGGCAAAACAGTGTGCAACATCTAAACACAGCAGCAGCACTAGTCTGACAGTACAAATGATCACAGGAAACCTGTTTTACTATGATAATCGTAAGTCTGACTGCTTATTTTAGTGTCAGAAGAAAACAATGTATACATACAGAAGATGATCTTACATATACAATAGTCACATGCTTTACCATTTCATCATGATGGTTACAGACATCATGCTTAGTTTTGCAAACACTATGATTATGGCATTCAAAAACAGTCATTCACTGAGGAGGCATCTTACCCATCATGACCTCTTCACAAAGAAAAGAAGAGAAAACATCAGCTGAGGATTTAAATTTCATGATGGTGCTGAGGAAGAGAAGCTGACTTAAATGTCACGAGCTGCCAAAAAAAAAAAAGAAAATGAATTTTAAATGCCTGTGCGTTTATATCCTCTAATCAATAGCATTTCATGGAAAACTTTTACAATATGGGTCAAGATACAAGCAAAATATGAAGGGTGGCTAACAGAATGTCGGCCTTATGTCAAAATTAAATCCAAATCCATGGTCATATTGTGCACAATTAAACAGAGCATATTATTCTAAATAATAACAATAATAATGTGTTTATAATCTCATAGATATAAAAACAGTTCTGTCTCTAAAACAGCTTCCCTGCAGCTGACGTCAACAAGGCCAAATGGGGTAGAAAAGCTTTTAACTAATAGTCATATAGCTATTTAGTCATTGTTTTAGGCAGCCGTTCTAAATTAATGCAATTTAATGCCAGTTAATAGCAAATAATGACAGATTTGAAAAAGAATCAGCATTGGGATATGTGGAGGTGCAAACTGACAATCTGTAACGTATGCTGGCACTGGCAATGACAAAGACGTAAAGATGAAGAACCCAAGTGCAGTTTATTTACAGATGTGGAATCCCAAAACCTTGACTACAAACGTGAACTAAACGTAAACATGAACTTGACTGTAAACATGAACTTGACTATAAACATGAACTTGACTATAAACATGAACTTGACTATAAACATACCCATTCACATTCAATACTTGACAAAGAGACAATGAAAACATGAGGGCTTAAATACAAGACATGGGAGAACATAAACCAATGAACAAACAGAACTCATAACAAGCTAATTAAACAATAAACCAATGAAAACATGACACATGAACATGGAGGGAAAACAGAAATCACATGACAAGGGAAACAGGAACACATGACATGAAACAGGAACTAGAATTTCAAAATAAAAGACATGAATCAACAAAATACACCTGACACATTCAGGTGTTTTGCTTTTCATTGATTATCATGTTTCACCCAGAATTGTTTTAAAAAAAAGTCAAATTTCAGAAATAAAATAGGTTTGCAAATGTTTTTTTAAATATTGGTCTGCCTGAGACAGATCTGTACACTTATAAAAGTAATTATTTACTGTAATCTAATTACTTTTAGTAAAAAAAAAAAGTAGTGTAATGCATTACATTTTAAACTCAGATTACAGATTGTGATTAGATTACAGTTACTGACAGTCATATTATTTACATTAAAAAAATGTTAACTGGTTTTATTAAAGTTCAGATTATTATTTAACATCACTGAATCAACTTAACTACATTAGGTTGCATTAACAAAACTAATTTTAAGGGTTAGATCAGATAAACATAGCTCCTTAAATCAACAATTGCAGGTTACCATTTTAAAGTGTCTGTAGAATACATTTAAAACATGAATAATGTCCATGTGTACATCTGTTTTTGTGACAGCTGAAGAGTCACTCACGAGTCATTTAAGTATAGACATTATTTTGAATTTGTTGATTAGAAAAACTTTTGGGTGAAAAGTGTTTCAGAAAGTAACTAATATAGAAGAAAAGTGTAACGCTTCAATGATCACCCATGATCATTAATGAATACCTGAATTAATACTTCAGAATGAATCAATGATGAGTTAAGGAATGGACTAATCAAGCACTAATGAAAAGCTAACCTTAATTATGACTAGAGCAGTGGTGGCTGGTGCTTTTTAAAAGAGTGGAAGCACAGATGTCGGTCAAAAAAAAAATGTACTCGCATCTTTTTCATTTTTAATATTATTATTATTATTATTGTTATTTTGTAACAATTAAGGAACGGAGGATGCTGGGGCCGGCTTGACAAGACATGTAGACATTTATTGTTGCACTTTTCAGTCGCACACAATAAAACATCGCCTTTCAGCAGTACACAAATGGTTTGCTTTTCCGCATCCACCACACTGACACGCAAACACACACACAGACAGCTTCGTGTGTCTCTCTCTCTCTCCCGTCTGCCACTGTCTCCTCTCCTTAAATACTCCCGCCGCTCCTCACTGGAATGCGAGACCGGTGTGGCACACAGGTGGAGCTCATTCACCTCTTATCTTCCCGGCCTCACTCTGCTCAGACACCGCTCAGCCCCGCCCTGCTCGCCACAAATTTATTTCATTATTCTCTGTTCTTGTGGTCTAGTTAGGCTGCTTAAATGTGATGTCTTTTCTCCTTTTTTTATGCTCCTCATAGATAAGAGTATCAAATGATTTCAAATCATCATTAGCAGTTTTGCCCTCAAAAGCAGCTACAGTATGTTGCCAACTCACAAAAAACTCTACAAAAATAAACTAGTGAAATTAATGAATGAAAATAAAATGCCAAAAATACAGAACCTTATATTTACAAATGTATTTACAACATATACATATGCCAATGGCAAAAGTGAAGATTTATAATCACTAAATATATTGTGTTAAATAAACCGCAGCTAACTTTGTCTGCACTGCCAATCACTCTGCACCGACTGAATGACAGCGATTGTGTTTGAATCCGAAATGCTGTCACTCACGTACATCACCACTTTAATGATGAGCTCGACCAGTCATCATATAGAAAATCTGGGCTTGCATGCGGGATAAAAACATTGATTGAAAGCCCACTGTTGAATTAACAATTAGGTTTTGTTACCTAAAATTTTGAAGTGGGACAAAAATTATCTAAATTATAAAGAGGTTTTATGCAATTTTATAAACATGTCATTGTGCAATTTTAAATACATTTTAAGGGAAGCCGTGCTTCCCGTGTATTCTTGAAGCAATCGCCACTGGACTAGAGTCATGTGGATTTATTCATATATAGCGGCCACCTTTATGTACTACATGTTAGTACATGTTTGATAGTTAATGCATTAATTAACATTTAGGAGTAAACTAAATGTAACGGGCTTTATAAGAAATAATGTGAAGTACTTCCATCTTGAATTAAACTACATAATCCAATATTGTCATGATTTTAAAATATTATAATATTATAACTTTTGCTGTCTGCAGTTTCACAGCAAACATCATTGGATGACTAGGATTATTATTTTACATGGACGTAAAGAATTTAAAAAACTCTAATAATTACTGCCAAAACAGTAATTTGATCTCATGCAGTTTTGCATGATTCTCAGTCTCTTTCCCTTCATACTTACCCAACCACTCAATTCAGTTGTCATCCAGACCATAGAAATATGATGAACCAATCAGCATCCAGAGCTGGAACCAGGGATTAAATTGGGCTGGAATGATCCGGCACATCGCTCCAGCACATTTGAGTTCAAACAGTTCCCCTTCTGTCACTCACTTGACGTTGTGTCGATGTAGTGACACTAGGGGTCGCTCTTGAGAGCCCCAAACACCTCAGATCTTTGAGAAAAGGCCAATGAGAATTGGCGAGTGGAATTTGCTTGCCACTCCCCCGGACATATGGGTATAAAAGGAGCTGGCTCGCAACCACTCATTCAGATTTCGGAGCCGAGCGGTTGTACTATCAGCAAGCTGAATAAAACTGCTGTTCCATTCACCTCTTAAGAAGCGTATGCTGTTGGATATATGCCGCATTCCAGCTTTCTCTTCTTCTGCACGACGAGTGCAGATTTCACCCCGGGCGCTTCAACAGCGGTAAAAGAGTGTATATTCCTGCTAAAGAGTATATATTCTCTATTAGAGCACACACACTGACATTGAACGTCTTTTTAAAGACGCGTCTTTATAAAGATGTCTTTCTGTCTTTGTGTGATTCCTGGATGCGGTCGCTATCTCTCCGCTTCTGACGGCCACGAGCACTGCATCACGTGTCTGGGCAGCGATCACACTGAGGCAGCGTTCGTGGATGGTTCATGTTCTCATTGCGAGAATATGACCATGGAAACGTTGCGGTCGCGGCTTTCCTTCTTCTGAGTGAAAGCCACTCTAGCCGCCCCCCGTGCCTCGCCTTTTACCTCTGGGTACGAGGTCCGCCCGGCTGGCGCTGGAGGCGATTTGGGGGCTTCAGTGAGTGGGTAAATCCCCGCGGACCTCCCATTCCCCAGCACACTCGTTTGCCCCCGGCAAGTTCCGAGAGAGATCAGCTCGCCCCAGGGCCAGCTTAGTGTCCCTTTCGGAGCTCCGGAGTGGGTTGAGTGCTCGATCGCTGCATCGGAGAGCGTACTGGACTCGACTGGGCTGCCACCTTCAGGTCGGCCCGCCCAGTCTGAGGTTGACAGCGAGATGACCGCCATGCTTGCCCGGGCCGCCGTGTGTGTCGGATTCTACCCTCCCCTGAGCCCTTGCGGCTAGATGATTGGTTCCTGGGTTGGTGGCGCCGCTCACAGCCACGCCCCCCCCCGGTCCCTTTCTTCCAGGAAGTGCACGATGAGCTGACAAGGTCGTGGAGGGCACTTTTTTCTGTCTGAAACCGACTGCCCAGCTCGTCCGCTTTCACTACACTCAATGGCGGGGCGGCCCACGGGTATACGGAGGTCCCTCAGGTGGATAAGGCGGAAAGCGCAGCCACCTGGTGGGATCGCCCGGCACTCCCTTCCAAGGCCTGTAGGACAACGCCATCTTTGACGGCCAAAGCTTACAGCGCCGCTGGTCAGGCCGCCTCTGCCCTGCATGCCATGGCCTTCCTGCAAGTACACCAGGCCAAGGCACTAAAGGAACTGCACGCGGGTAGTCCTGATCCCGATGTGATGCAGGAGCTGCGCTCGGCGACAGCCCTCGCCCTCCGGGCGACGAAGGTCATGGCGCGAGCACTCGGGCAGGCTATTAGCTTTCTCAACACCCCCATCTCCCAGATCAGCCTATTCGGCGACACCGTCGAGGACTTCACCCAGCAGTTCCCGGCAGTGAGGAAGCAGACGGAGGCTATACAACAAATCTTGCCCCCGGCGCAGCTCAAGATCCCGTATCCCGTCTGCTCGCTGAGGGCATCCCCCTGCGGTGGCGAAAGCCCAGGCGGGTCCGCCTCAGTCCGAGCCCAGTTCTCGGCCCCAGCGTAGAGCCCCTCCGCAGGAAGCTGATGCCCCCCCTCACGGGCCAGCACGAGGACCCGGAAGGCTCCTAAGCGCCCCTGAGATGGATGACCTAGGGAGCGAGATGTCTGCTGCAAACCCGGAGCTGGTATCCAGACTACTCCATCCTCCGGTGGAGTGCCGGGAGGTAAATCCTTGGTTTCCTTTTCTTTTATGTTCACCACACCCCGAACGGGCTGCGGTACCCATATTCTCAAAAGAGCAGTTTTCTCACTCCCTGGGTCACATAGCCAGTGTTTACAACTGCCGTTATCATGGCAACTGGGCACTGAGCACCTGCAACTTTGACGGCGTGAATGCGGGCCCCCTTCCTTCGTGTGTCCGGTCACACCACACTCACACCCACGGCCAAGTGGTTGTGATGGACTACGAGGATGGTCAAAAAGTCCCTCCTCCCCCGTTGCGAACCCCCCCCCCCGATGGGTACATGGAGCAAGATAAGTTTGCTTTTGACGGCCAGGTGTATCAGTACAAGGTCCTCCCCTTCGGCCTGTCCCTGTCTCCTTCCGTCTTCACGAAAGTTGCAGAGACAGCTCTTGCCCCGTTAAGGGAAGTGGGTGTCCGCATACTCAACCACCTCGATGACTGGCTGATTCTAGCTCACTCTCGAGAGTTGCTATGCACACACAGGGACCTTGTGCTCAGGCACCTCAGGGCTTCGGGTCAACTGGGAAAATAGCAAGCTCTCCCCGGTTCAGATTATCTTTTTTCTCAGCATGGAGTTAGTCTCGATGGCGGTCTGTGCTGAACTGCCTGAAGTCGTTCAAGCAGAGAACAGCGGTTCCACTGAAACACTTTCAGAGGCTCCTGGGGCATATGGCATCCTCGGCGCCGGTCACACCACTAGGGTTGATGCATATGAGACCACTTCAGCACTGGCTTCAAACTCGAGTCCCGAGATGGGCATGGCACCGCAGCACACATCGCGTTGCCATCACGCTGATCTGCTGCCACTTGTTCAGCCCTTGGACCCTGTGCAAGGTCATGGAGAATGAGGAGCAGGTCACCCTCATGGCCCCATATTGGCCCACCCAGACTTGGTTCTCAGACCTCACGATCCTTGCGACAGCCCCTCCCTGGCGAATTCCCCTAAGGAAGGACCTTCTTTCTCAGGGATGGGGCACCATCTGGCACCCGCGCCCAGACCTCTGGAACCTCCACGTTTGGCCCTTGGATGGGATGCGGAAGACCTAAGTGGCTTACCAACAGCAGTGGTAGACACGATCACTCAGGCCAGAGCTCCCTCCACGAGGCAGCTTTATACCCTGAAGTGGCGTCGGTTCACGAATTGGTGTTCTTCCCAAGCTGAAGACCCTCAGAGATGTGCAGACGGGTCAGTGCTTTCCTTCCTGCAGGAGAGGCTGGAGGAATGGCTGTCCCCCTCCACCTTGAAGGTGTATGTGGCCGCCATAGCGGCACACCATGATACAGTGGATGGTAAGTCCTTAAGGAAACACGACCTGATCATCAGGTTCCTGAGAAGCACCCGGAGGCTGAATCCTCCTAGGCCACGCCTGTTCCCCTCGTGGGATCTCCCGTGGTCCTCCTGGGCATTTGCGGAGCCCCCTTTGAGCCGCTAGAGTCAGTCAATTTGAAAGCCCTCTCCTTGAAGACGGCCCTCCTGATTGCGCTCACCTCCATCAAGAGGGTCGGGGACCTGCAAGCGTTCTCTGTCAGCGATACCTGCCTGGAGTTCGGTACGGGTAACTCTCACGTAATCATGAGACCCCGGCCGGGCTATGTGCCCAAAGTTCCCACAACCCCCTTCAGGGATCAGGTGGTAAACCTGCAAACGCTGCCCCAGGAGGATGCAGACCCAGCCCTGTCATTGCTGTGTCTGGTGCATACTTTGTTCATCTACTTGGATCACACGCAGAGCTTTAGATGCTCTGAGCAGCTCTTTGTCTGCTTTGGCGGACAGCGGGAAGGGAATGCTGTCTCCAAACAGAGGCTTTCCCTCTGGATCATGGATGCCATCGCTATGGCATACCAGGCCCAGGCCGTGCCCGCCCCTTCGGGAATACGAGCACACTCCACAAGGAGTCTGGCATCCTTGTGGGCACTGGCCCATGGCACCTCTCAAGCAGACATCTGCAGGGCAGCGGGCTGGGTGACACCCAATACCTTTGCGAGATTTTACAATCTCCGGATTGAGCCGGTTTCGTCCCATGTTCTGTCAGGTACGAACAGGTAAGTTCGGGAATACGGACAGCTGGCCGGGTGTATCGCTTACGTATAGCACCTTTCCCCTCCAAAGTGGCGAATATGTGCGCTTCTTTTCCCATGCAAGTTCACGAACCCGTGAACCCTGGATGTCCTTCCTCCCTAGCCCTGTGGCTCGCGAATTCAGCAGAGGAATTCACAGCCGGAACCAGTACGTGTGCTAATATGCCCTTACTGAGGTAAATGCTCCACAGGTGCCGGTTACTCCGGTAACCCCCTGTGAACCCCCTGTGCAGTATGGTCTCCCTGTCGGCAGACCTGCATTTCCCTTTGACAGAGCCCTCTCTGTCCCGGTCGCTGTGATTGTAGAGCTCCTCCCCTATGCAGGACCTAGCACCGCACCTCTTCCATGTGCTCTGAACCCACATGATGTGCTTGCCACATGTAACCTCCCCTCTGGGCAGGATGTTGTCTCCACAGGATCTTTTCCTCTTGAAAGAATAGGATAGGAAAAGAACACCTTCCCCGGCGCATATATTGAGCATTAAAATGGCCCCAGACGAATAAATGAATACTCTGCTGGCGCGGCCTGCTTCCATACTAGATACGTCTCTTCTCCCCCCCTAGGGATGTGGGGAACTATACAAAAATTTTTGGGGTGTTGGGGGAGGCTACGTGCAGACCGGTGCACCTGCTACTATGCACACAGCAGCTTGCTTGCACCGGCAGTCCACGTAACATGGTTCAGCTAGTTGTGGCGTTTCATATAGGGACTCCTGTTACTCACATCGACACAACGTTGAGTGAGTAACAGAAGTTACTGTCGCAACCTCCGTTCCCTGATGGAGGGAACCAGACATTGTGTCCCCCCTGCCACAATGCTGTACTACCTGCTGAAATGGCCGGGACCCTGTCTCGGCTCCTCAGCACAAAACCTAAAAGAGTGGTTGCAAGCCAGCTCCTTTTATACCCGTATGTCAGGGGGAGTAGAATGCAAATTCCACTCGCCAATTCTCATTGGCCTTTTCTCAAAGATCTGAGGTATTCGGGGCTCTCAAGAGCACCTAGTGTCACTACATCGACACAACGTCTCGTTCCCTCCATCAGGTAACGGAGGTTACGACAGTAACCGAGACGTTTTGTTTGATCAATTCTGTCTACATTTAGAGAGTGTAGGTTCATTCTATTAAGCATTATCTCCCTCCTCCAAATTCCCAATTTAAGCCCTGTCTGCAATATTAATTTTATAATTTAATATACAGTAGATCTAAGTCAGACTGATCTAAGCACATTCTTGCAGACCACCATTTCAAATCAGATCGGCAAAATCAATAAAATTTGTCTTCTGATTCAGCAGTTGATTCGATCATAATAGAAAATGTGTGACATTTAGCTGTCTTGAAGTTATTTAATAATGAATGTGGGCGATTTTCCTGTGCTGATCTTCGAGATAAGCCACTCTGCTGTTTTCACAGGCAGACAATACATGTGATATCTGGGTCACTGTTAATGACCCTATTACTCTGCTCTGATGGCTTCTATGGGTTTGATGTAGCAATGGTGACAGTGTTGTTTATCCAAGAAAATGGGCAAATCAAGTCGAGATGTAATCACTGTCCTTTGAGACCCTGACCAATACCAGTGGAACGGAAAAGCAAGGATGAGTTTTTATAGTTTCATTCGTGATGATGTACCAAATCATTAGAAAGCTGCGGCCGCTGGAGTCAACTGCATCACATGGCCTAAGTTTAAACTCCTGGACACAGAGTAATCACAGCGATTGAATGGGCTTCATGGGGCAATGCATGAATATCCATGCTGGACTCTTCAAGGAGACAGTACGGGGTAGTTTTACAGAATTATACATACATGTCTATTTTGGCTGCTAAAATGAAACTTCTATTTGCCATCTTCTTGTATGTGCAGGTGCACTGATTCATGAACAAAGATTATTAAAATATCTATTTCACTACTCTCAGTTGCATTCTTCTTCCTTACCTGGACATAAATATAAAATATGTAACCCAAAGCCTTTTGGGTCTGTTGTGATTTAATTTATTTCCCAAAGAAATCAAATTGAAATTGACATGTGCTCGCTGCCTCAGAGCACATCTGTATACTTACATGAATATTGATTTGACCAGGTTATTTCACACATGTAAAGCAGCACCCAAAACCCCCTGGAAACCAGCAAGCTTTATTACAGTGTAAGAACTTTGAACTGTTTGCAGAAGCAGAGGAATATTAAACTTTGAGCCTGTGTCTGGTACCAAGACTTAACATTTCCCATAAACCATGTCTCTATAAGCAAAGAACACAGAGAACAGACTTGCATGAAGACCAATCTTGTCAAGCTTTGAGATGTGCTGCGATCTTCCTGTTGCGCAATTGCATATCTATGGAGCTAAATTCATGACTAAAGTCTTTGAGCATAAAAGCCTGGTGAATTGCTCTAATCGAAAAAATAAATGCATTGTTTTATCAGTGCTTGCATTGAAATGCATTGAATTTACAGTGTTTGCATTTTGGGAGGCTGAAATTTAACATGGTTGTATATTTAAGCATTGAATATTTCATTTGGAAACATTTCACAGCTAATTTCATTATTAAAGATTAAGAAATAAATATTCACCTTCCAAAGTTCATTTCCAAAATATTCAGTTCATTTGAAAATACTATCTAGATTTTTCGACAGGTAAAATTCAGCCTGTTCTATTTCACTTAACAAAATTCACTTCCTCAAATTCAGTGGTTCAAATTTAGTTGGAAATTCAACCTTCCACATCCGGGAACTGCAGGAAAAGCAGCAGAGTACCGATGCACAATCTCAACCTGGTGCTATTCATTCATACCAGTAGGTGGTGCAATGCAATCGGGTGTTGACTGCTGAAGACCAAAGCTACGGGTAGAGAGAACAGCCATGTATGTTTTGATAGTTTGTTGTTCAATTTGAAAAGAAATGAGCAGAAACAAGAAAACAATAAAATTAAATAAAATTATATATTACAATAAAAATGATAAATGAATGAATGAAAAATGTATTAGGCCTAAAACAATAAACGATAGGCCTACCTTAGTGCACGAGTTTGTACAAAGTGGCCGCATGATATAATATTAAGTTCAGAAGGAATGATGGCGATGTTATACTGTATGTACGGGGAAATTGTTTATCTTGGCACGTCTTCCCACATTCCTTCTCTTCAAAATCTTCCTCTCTGACACCGATGGGCACTGTCAAGCGCACATTGTTATGCATTGATGATCAGTTTGGGTGCAAAGCACAGATCTCCGCTTAATCAGTTAATGTTTGTACACTTACCCTATCTTAGTGCTTCCACCACCCAACTGTGCACATGAAATAGGCCAGCCAACACGTTAACCTCTTTATACTTTTTATATAGTCTTCACAGACCCTAGAAGCTTGCACCTCGATGGTCGACCCACGGATGATTAATAAAATATTGCAAATGCACATTTGATGAACAAAGCAGTGATTGCGTAAAAACAGTAGATCTTAGCCTCCAGCACAAAAATAATTACAAAACTATGTATTTAATTATGTAGTTAATTAGTTTGATTATTTAAGAAAATAACTTTGAACATTTCTCAGTGAGGTAAATTACAAGTATTTATAAAGTTATGCACAAATCTATGAATGAGTGACACTATACGGTCAGATTTCGACACTTCACAATGGACAGCAAAGAAGCACTTAAAAGTGCATTGTGCATTCATGTTAAGTGCAGGTTTGGGAAACGCACGAGAAAAAAGGAAAGAACGTTCGCAACTTCACAAGTAGAGAATGCTCTTAAGAGCTAAGACCCATAGTTATCGGAAAAGCACATATGCCTTTGTTTCTCATGATCAATGCACTTGGCTGGGAGCGCTCTCTGTTTCAGTTTTAAGTGCTTAGAAGCAATGGCAGCTTAGAAAGAAATGGCATGCAAAGAAAATAGTGCAAAACAACGTACATAAATGAAGAGAAATGTCTCGCTCCCTCATTACACCTGCATTTTGTGCAGTGTAGGCGGTGCTCGCGTTGCAGATTCAGTGGCGGCCATTGACATATTTACAATGAACAAGAACTTCATTGTGCCAAGTCACATACACACACATATATGTATTTACTAAAACCAAAGTAAGTAAACACAAATTTCTTTATCCAAAGTCATTTTGGATCTGTTTTACCTTACCTCAATTAAGATGCAGTTGACCACAGATTTTAAATTGGGCTGTTTCTTTAACTGTTACACTTCATATAGTAGTTTAATAAAATCAGCAGATAGTCAGTTAAATAATAGAAGTCAGTTGAATCATAATCAGTTGTTACATGAGATAAACAAATGATAAAATAAAAATGGCACTTGTGTTTATTTTTGATTTGTCTTTGATTTGCCTACGAGAAAACCTGATGCAAATTTATGCAGCGTTTCTTTTTTTGTTGTTTATAATTTCAGTAGAATTCATTTAGATATTTTTGGGTATTATTTATGATTATTATTGACGACATGTCACCCATTGAAATCAGTTCATTTTAAAATTAGGTTTCATTTTGCAGTTTATTTTAACCTGGCAAATCAGCTTGTGCACTCATATGCTCCCAAGCCCTGGCTTTCAAATAATATCTCTTTATGAGATTTTCAAAGGATCATGTAGTTTGCTAATTTTAATGACATGCATCTTTTCTTCCACATTTTCAGCAATCTGATATGAGCTCAGTAAATTGTTGTATTACTGGCTGTGAATAATAAGCCTTTCAATGACTGCTGCAGTGGCTCAGAAAAAGATCAAATATTTTTACTGCTGCGAAGAGCCATGCACGTGAAAGCGGCAGGATATTGGGTGCACGAGCACCGCATGCGCGCCACCTCTGTGCCGCTTGCACAACCGCCTGTGATTTGCCGCTTATAACTCACCTTGTTATTGCAGAGAGCCAAACAAGTAGACATGTTGAACCTGCACTTTAGGGATATTCACCAATCGAGAGGTCTGCTCTTTACTCCTAGAGGTGATAACGGTGACAGAAATGTGGTGCTGCACAATGCGTGGTGCAGGCGAGAGTGCCATTGGGTGTCAGAAAGAAAGAGGAGATGATGAGAAAAGTCATTGACATTTTTCTGCTCTCTCTGATTTTATTTTATCTATTCATCCATTTATATATCTATTTTATGCATTATTATTATTATTATTATTATTATTATTATTAACCTTGGCTGGGTTTCCCGGAGCACTAAGTGGGACGTTATTAGCACTTAAGTAGTACTTAATCTCTAAAGCGCGCTTCCCAAAAGCATCGTTATCTAAGTAGTTCGTAAAAACTTTCGTAAATTAACGCTCTTGAACCGCTCTTAAGTCCATTAAGTGCAACTTAAACATATCTTTCTGGCATCTTTCACAGTTTATCAAAAAACAATATATTTTGATCATTGAAAAGCCATTGTAAACTATTTCAGAGGATAAAAAAGTGTTGAAAAAATCGCTATGAAATCAATAGGCAGTCTGCGCAGTCTGTGCATGCAATGTGATAGGTCTAAATTTACAAGAAATGTAATACAGTATAACATTATATTAGCCTTCATTGATCAGCAGAATTGTAATGGCAATAGAAAGACGGTATGCTCTTATGAAACAGATGATTTAAGAAGACATATGAGTAATGTGACCACACAGTTTAAAAATTAAATAAATATGCCTTAATAAATAATTAAAGTATGGTTAACAGAGGAGATTAGAGGGAGGATGTGCAATAAGAGATTTCCTCTCTTCATCCTCCTCTTCTTTCTTCCTCCAATGGCTGGTTCAAATCGGCTCACCTATAGTCTTTTTACAAGCAGTAACAAATTGCATAATGCATAATGATGCCTAATTTCTTTAATTAAATTCTGTAATAGTTAGGTAATACATTTTTGCACCTCGACAAGGTTACAAACAATTGCATGTTGAGAAGACAAACACCTGGACATACTGGCCAAAGTGATCAGCACATTTGGACTGGACAGCTCCCATAACGAAGTGCTTAAGTTCAACTTTATAACAAACGATCTTCGTGCTGGTTTGGGAAACAGGCGTTGCTCTATCGTAAAATAACGAGCAATATTAGTTAAAATGATCATTAAAACTTAAGTTGCAACGTTATCGGGAAACCCAGCCCTTGTCTATTAAGATGCTCTTATCTGTAGGATTACTTCAGAGCTCTCATAAATCTATGAGCATTTTCAAGTACTGCTTAAGTTATGATGGCTTTGGGGAACAGGAGGAAAAACTAAGATGAATCGTAAGATGTATTCTATGATCTAGGCTTACGATGCTTTTGTGTAACGAGGCCCAGAGCTGCGCAGTGCGCTCACATCTGCAATTAAAAACTGGCGAATAGAAATTTGAACCCATTCATATGTGAGCGATAAGCTTTGTGTCTATCTTGGAAAATCCACAGTTGTAGCATATTGACAGCGTTGCAACCAAAAAAACTTGTAAAATGCGTCTGATGTCTACTTTGCTATCGCAAAATCTCAGACACATCTTCTGGGTGGAGGTAATGTTCCCTCTGCGCTGTATCACGCAGCTGCGCTCAAGAGACGCAATCTATAATTTAATGAGATGTACCCAAAAACAAGAGCAGGAGAAATTAAGAGGTTTGCCCATCAAGTCATGCATGTGAGTCCTTTATCTAGATGTGAGACTTGAAGAGAACAAGCTTAAAGATGTTGAACTTTGACACAGTAACACTGAATTCAACATGTTTCTTGTAGAAGCACCATGCCATGTGTTCCTCTAATAGACTATTCATATTAGTAGTTGACAGATCATGTATAATTAATATAATAACATTATAATGAATATAATGTATAATAAATGTTAATAAAAATATGTATTAAAATGGTTGTATTTATTCTTGTAGTGTTACTACAAAGCAGGAAATAGGAAAATGCATATTCTTTGGTGTGTTGGAGATTCAGAAATGACTAGAATTTATCTGAACATGAATATTAATAGTAATACAAGTATGTCATTATTTTGCACTCTCTATATTTTAGTTTCTGTTCTTGTAAAACACTAAACAATTAAGTCCAGAATATTTGAAGGTGAATTTAATTTGGTCAATGCTAAGGGTTAGTCTCAGTCTCATTCACAGCAAGCATGATGTAAATTGCAGCATAAATTGCAAGAGATGTCAGAAAATCCATTCTGATTGGCTGGCAGCTCTTATGAGGTGCACAGGTTTTTATCACTTTATCAGATAACAAAGTGTTGTTTAGAAGTTACCAGGCTAAAACAATAACCACCTCTGTTGAAGAACTATAGTCGAAAACTACTTGACTTTTGATTAGATTTGCCAAAGCTTGCAAAAAACAAACAAACAAACAAAAAAAAAACAGTTAAGAGTACTGCTTTAAACAGATTGTTAAAGTGATTGTTTGAATGAGCTACCCCTTTGTTGTATGTCATGCCACATTAAATAATAAAAATAAGTAATAAAAAAAAAAAAAAAGAAAGAAATGTTGGTGTGCCTCCAAAAGAAATTCTGCCTAGGGCCTCTCAGTGTCTAGAACCAGCCCTGAATCACGGTTGCTGTGTAGGTAGACAGAGGCGTAATAAAGTAGGGTGACCACAGTTTATTAAATTAATATGTAAGATGCAATTATTCCATTAATATGATGAATAATATATATATTTTTATTTATTTAACATTGTACCATGGTGAAAACTGAGCATTGTTTATTTATTTATTTATTTGGATTTCCTGAACTATACATCAATATCTGCGTATTAATGTCCGGTGCTGAAGTAAATAATTCCAAAACACCAAGGACTTCTACACAGTTGAGGATTTTTAACATTTGAAATGTCATTGACAGACATAACATTTTTAATAAAAAATTGAATAATCTTCTCTAGGCTAACAATATATTAATTTCTAGCAGAGACATATCTGCCTATCTTCATTTGTAAAAGTCAAAGCTCATTTTCAGCTTTTCTAATGTTAGATAAATACATGTTCAGGGATAGGCTCCAGTACATTCACAACCTTACATAGGATAAGTGGGAATAAATTCATGTGTATTTTTTACAACAACAATATATATATATATATATATATATATATATATATATATATATATATATATATATATAGTATAAGTTGCAGCCTATATATATATATATATATATATATATATATATATATATATATATATATATATATATATATATATATATACAGTTGTGCTCAAAATTTTGCATACCCTTGGAAAATTGGTAATATATGCCAGAAGCTGTGGCGTGTCAAGGTATTGTCGGGCATATTGTAACCGGACTTTTTTGTGGCATTGGCGCAGTAAAGGCTTCTTTCTGACAACTCGACCATGCAGCTAATTTTTGTTTAAGTATCATCGTACTGTGCTCCTTGAAACAACCACACTATCTTTTTCTAGAGCAGCCTGTATTTTTCCTCAGGTTACCTGTGGGTTTTTCTCTGTTTCCCGAACAATTCTTCTGGCAGTTGTGGCTGAAATCTTTCTTGGTCTACCTGACCTTGGCTTGGTATCAAGAGATCCCTGAATTTTCCACTTCTTAATAAGTGATTGAACAGTACTGACTGGCATTTTCAAGGCTTTGGATATCTTTTTATATCCTTTTCCATCTTTATAAAGTTCCATTACCTTGTTACGCAGGTCTTTTGACAGTTCTTTTCTGCTCCCCATGGCTCAGTATCTAGCCTGCTCAGTGCATCCACGTGAGAGCTAATAAACTCATTGACTGTTTATACACAGACATTAATTCCAATTTAAAAAGCCACAGGTGTGGGAAATTAAACTTTAATTGCCATTTAAACCTGTGTGTGTCACCTTGTGTGTCTGTAACAAGGCCAAACATTCAAGGGTATGTAAACTTTTGATCAGGGCCATTTGGGTGATTTCTGTTATCATTATGATTTAAAAAGGAGCCAGACAACTATGTGATAATAAATGGCTTCATATGATCACTATCCTTATATATATATATGTAGGCTGCAACTTAAACTTTTATGATCATCTTAAATAACACCACTCATTATTTTACATAGAGAACACCTGTTTCTCAAAACAGCACTTAGATTGCTTGTTATAAAGTAGAACTTAAATACTTCATTACGGGAGCTGTCCGGTCCAACACTGAAACACTGACCGTGTCCAGGAGTTTGTCTTCTCAACATGACAATAATGCAGAAATACTGACAAGCATGGAAATGATATGTAACCTTGTCCAGACGCCGAAAGTTAATGATGATCACAGCAATTAAATAAATAATGATGACTTTGGTAAGATGGGGTTTCAGATTGATGCTCAACTTTATAGAGATTAATGATAGCAATGTATGTATGTGAACGCATGCAATGTGAATCATGATGAGGGTCTCTAATGTTGTCAAAAGTTTGTTTCTTTTGCTGGAAACTGAATGCACACAGTATTGTCATTTTTCTATCTCATACATTGCATGAAACATTTATTTCTTTTGATACATTTTTGAATCAGTAAATGTAAAACCTGGTGTAGTACTTTTTGTCAGTTAGTGCAAATTGTCCCTTCATTTACCTGTGCATTTGTCTTCTGGATTTTGGAAAATAAATGGGTAACGTTCTAAAATAATTGAATCAAATTTTATTACTAAATATTAAATGAATAGTTCACCCAAAAATTATAATTAGCTGAGATGTTTCTTTCTTCATCAAAACAGAATTTAAGATTTTTAGGATTTCATTTCAGGCCTCCTCCTCTAAACAATGCAAGTGAATGTCCTCCATTTTTTTGACAGTCCAAAATGCATATTTAGGGTGCATCAAAATAATCCACATGACTCCAGTCGACAAATAAAGTTCTTCTGAACCCAAACGATTGATTATTTTTAGAAACAAAACAATATTTATATACTTTTTAACTACTAATGTTCGCTTCCTTACATCTCTGTGACTCGTGCTCATGAGAGGGATGACGTAAGCTCGTTGGTAAGGTCACACATGGAGGAGGAGGCAGGAAGTCACCCTACTTCATTATACGTAATGCCTACCTACACAGCAATAAGCTCTTCAAACATCTGAGTTATGTAATAACCTGGATAATGTATTTTTATAAACATCTTTAAAAGCCAATGCATTCCACATACTGGTCTGCGCTTCACTACAGCGTAAATGCATCCTTCACCACACCTTTTGATAGAGATTTTGATAGCTGACAGCTAAATAAAACAGACTGTGTGTCTAAGAAGTAGGCTAAGTAATTTTGAGTGCAGATGCGAGGGACATCAATAGGCTATATCTAAAACAGACAACTAATATTTCTCTGGCACACATAGGTTGCAGGACCCATGCGTACGCAGAAGAATGTTGTCACGAAACCCTGTCTATAGACCCTTCCCTAACTAGTACAGTTTGTGTGACAGGCATTCCTTAGTCCGGTTTCTTAATGAGAGAGAGATAACATGTAGTTGCATTAAAAGTTGATAATTATTCTGTTGCACGGCATTGAGGAACTGATCATGCCCATCCACATATGCAAATCAAATATGTATCTATTTTCTGCCCATGAACAATTTTGAAAAATAAACTATCAAAACATACATGGCTGTTCTCTCTACCCGTAGCTTTGGTCTTCAGCAGTCAACACCCGATTGCATTGCACCACCTACTGGTGAGAACGAATAGCACCAGGTTGAGATTGTGCATCGGTACTCTGCTGCTTTTCCTGCAGTTCCCGGATGTGGAAGGTTGAATTTCCAACTGAATTTGAACCACTGAATTTGAGGAAGCGAATTTTGTTAAGTGAAATAGAACAGGCTGAAGTTTACCTGTCGAAAAATCTAGATAGTATTTTCAAATGAACTGAATATTTTGGAAATGAACTTTGGAAGCTCTAAAGTCACCATCCGATGCATCCTCAATGTTTGGCCTGATCAAGAACACATCTAGGTAATTTCCTGCATCCTTTGTACTTGCATTCTTGAGGACTGGAATTGAACTTTGGCAGTGGATGATGACGTCGAACGGGTCCACGAGAACGTAAGAACTCATAAGAACGCACATTGATAAACCTGTGTCTGCTTTATTGTGTCTACTATATACTGTGTACTTTATGACAAAAAATTATTGCACAGTTTTACATCCATACAAAAAACACAACAATACACATATTGGGCCTCACTGATGACACGCAAGCAAAATGCATTTCTGTATAACCCTAAACACAAATTTGTTCTGCTCATCTTCCATGCATAAAAATGTTTTTTTGAACTTCAGGCAGTTTCATGTCCGAGGGGTTAATTTTTAGTAAAACAATTTTAACTTTTCTATTTCTCATTAAAAGTGACTTGGAAACTTTTTACCAAGCCTTCATTATTTATTTTTGTACTTTTCAAATGCCTTTTATAAAGAGATGTAACTGTTTAAGCCTTGTCGCAGACACAGACTTTCAACATTAAACTATGTAAATGCATTATTAAATATTTAAAACTATGACTAATGGTTAAAAGATTACTAATTATGACTTTAAACAAAGAATAAAACAAACCAACTATTTCAACATTTATTGTAAAAAATTATTATCTGTATACATTTTTCAGAAAGTATGACAGTCCCATTGCTGTAGCTTTATTTCCACCACACCAAATGTGAAGAGTGAAGAGCATGCTTGAAATATGAGATAAGTGATGTTTGAAGAAAATAAAGATAAGTCAAGGGAAATATCACTTGTGAGCAGAAGAGTTTTATTGCCCATACTTTTCCAATTTGAAGCTGTAATTTTGCCAAATTATGCAAAAAGTGTACAAAATATTATTTAATTGCATGTATGTAGGGCACATAAAATGGCAGGTATGAAATTAGCCTGAGCAAGACAAAGGAGTCATCAGTTTGATTCCAGGAACATTAAAAATGTCATTTCTATTGGAGTCATTTCCATTTGGAAGTGAATTGTGACTTGAATGACATAAATCTCTTGTGATGCATGTACACACGCTGATGGACATTGTTAGTAGACAAATTAAATCAGCTTTACTTTCTAGACACCCACAGTGCTAAAAGTGCCTGAAGTTGAAGAAACACCTGTATACAGATGGTTAACAACAACACATGGCATCACAAGCAAACTTTATTTAACAGTCAGAAGGTATCGAATAGTATTACGAATACGATTCCTAACAATCGTTGATGATTTTTGGAAATAAAATAATTTTATTTTAGTCAGATGAGGGAAATAAAGTGGCTGAGTTGTGCAGTGTGTCTAAAAATTGAAACGAGACATCCATCAACTAAAGATTTGTTGCGTTCAGCACTTGCAGTTCTGTATATTCTATTGGGAGCTAGTTTGGACAACTTCTTTGTAGACATGGTTGTGAGACTCATTTATGTTGGTGGAAACCAGCATGTAGGTGTTAACTAAGAGAGCTAGCTGTGACAGGAGCAAGTGAGTGCGTTCAAGGAAACACAAATGAAGTTTACACCCCTGGTATCAACCTCTGATGAGATAACGCCTCATGAGAAATGGACTTAGATGCACCTAAACTGCTTGTGCCAAGCCGAAAGACTGGCCTCTGGCTAACGAAATATAAATAACCCCAGAGTGTATATGCTAACATATCTGTGGAGTCACAGACCTGTGGCTTAGTCACCACAGGAAGTGTCTTTCCCTGCTGTAGAAGAGCATTTTCACTGTGTTCAGATTGTTTCTAGATACTCTCTGACCTCTCTGCTCTTATCAGACTGGTCAGACAGACGGTGGCCTTTTTAAAGTCTGCCCTTGTGTCCTCTGTCCACACTAATGTGACTTCTACAAAGAGCCAATGCATGTATCTGCCACAACAAATAGCAACAGTGACAAGACTGTAAAAGGAGGATAATTCTTGGAAAACTTGTGTCCCAACGCATGCCTACCTAGACAGCATGTTAACAGACAAAAAAAAAGCCTCTGAAATTACAAATAAACTGTTCCTGAATCTGGGATTGTATCAATCTAAGAAAATGTTGTCCTATCTAGTAAAAAACAAAACAAAAAAAAAACAAACAAACAAAAAAAAAACAATCACCAAATAATTCCACAAAATAGCATGGGAATGTTTAAAGTGAAGTGGAACGCAGCCCAACGAGAGAGTATGGGATAAGTGGATTGGCTGCCCAATTACACGTCAAAGAATATATCAGCTTACACCATTCAGTTTCCTGCCTGAACTTGATCATTTAAATTGTCAACATGTTTTAGCTAGCTAACTAAATGCTGTTTAATTGCACAGACATTTGAAGGTAACAGCTTCTATTTCTTACAAGTACTGTATGTACATCGGGCTGCGGGCTTGCAACATGTTGGCCAAGCTACTGCTTCTGCACTTCCCTGCACTGTAAATGTCTTGTCTGCACTTGCATAGAGCATGTTTCTGGTCTCCGGGTTATTTCACAGCATAAAAGAACATCTTTGAATGAGTTGTACTACACACTTCTGATCAGACGACCACATTTTTATGTTGTTCAGAGCATCAAATAAAGGCTGTTAGAAGGCAATGGGCATTAACTAATCAATATTTTTCCTGTTTCATGCTGTGCTGCTTAACATGGGCTCATCTTGAGTCCTGTTTTCAGTTCAGTACTATAGAATACTGTGTAATCTTTTCCATGAAAGACTTTGCAGCTTTAGTTTACCCGGAGTGTTCTGTGGTTTGTGAAGCATATCGCACAAGTTCCGCATTCATGTCAAGGGTGGGCAGCGTGAGTAAAATTTTAAATCACAGTATGAGTTAATAAGTCACATTAACAGTATACACTGTATCATGATTTATTACTAGGGCTGTCAATCGATTAACATATTTTTTATAAAACTAATTGCATGACATGCCGATTAATTAAATCTATAATTAATATCAACATTTGTATATCAAAATTTGGAGGAAGGCCACCAAATAAAGATAATTCAATATAAATAATACAGAATAATTAAACTAAATGTAAAGACTATAATATATACAGTATAACTGAGTCAATATCATTGAACGTAAACTTACAGTCAACAACAATCGATTTCGCAACTGAGTTAGTCAATCCGTCCTGTTCTCACAGGACATGTTCTTTTGTTCTGTCTGCGCTATTTTTATTTATATTGTCTATGTACATATGTGTCAGATGGATGCCATTGGATGGTCTCATGACACTGTGTCAAGTTAAGTTGAAATGATGAATATCGCATCTGGAGATCCCTGCATTATGTTGTGCTTCGTCCAGCTGTCAAGACCGTGTCCCATGTGAGCGGCTCTCATTCTGTGGCTGCGCTGCTTGTCGTAAAAACATGAAGTTGTATGTACTTCAAGCTTGGATTGCTTCAATGTTAGGAAAAAAATGTAACTTTTATCACTGAATTAACAGTATGTAGGGGTCAGGAGGCATTGATTTTTGTATGTGTTTTTTTTTATACAATAAATCACACTAAATTAAATTGACAGCCATTTTTTATTATATATAATTTTTTGATAGAAATTGTACAAATAAATGGTTTATTTATTAAATTATAAATCAGGGGCGCATTAATGCAGGGGCTGAAGCCCATGGTCCCACAACACCCAGGGGGGCCCATTCGCGGCATACACCACCCTATTCTCTACCGTCGATGTTCGTGGAAGGAGTGCATCTAAACATGCTCAGCAGGAGACCCTGATATAAACACAGAGATGGTGAGCAACAGTAAATCTGTCCGTGTAGTGCATTTTCAAACCAAAAGAAAAGATAGTTCATGACAAACTGTCACATCGTACTGTATATCACTTGTGTTAAAACTAAAGGCTCTGAAACTGTTGAAGTAACAGAAAAAAAAAACAAAAAAAAAAAAAACAATGAAATACATAAAAATAAAAAAAACCTCTCCTTTGAATTGGATGGCTGTGTATTTCCACCTCCAGCTGTGATTGGCATTCGACACAGTTTGTCAAGTGTCGTTTTCTGCTGGATGTTGGATTTTTAAATGCACCCACAAGAGAAGTTGTATTAATACTGCAAGAGGGTGAAATTGTTAGCTCGAACAAAACTGTATGACTTTAAATCCCATACAGAAGAATAAACAACCCAACAAACAATGTAATTAAGATTTTTTTTTTTTTTTTTTTAACCAGTAACCCTTCCCTGAACCTAAACATAAAGTTTAACCCCTTACCAAAACCTAACGATGACTTTAATGGGAAAATATATGTGTGTACCGCAGAGAAAAAACAAAACAAAAAAACATCAGGGTTTGTATTGATAAATACTATGGAGTGAGTAGCCAAATTTGTTCACTGAATTTCCTATCTTACGCTAAAGTGTTGGATAGGAGGCGAGCTAAAATGTAATGCCTGTATTGTTTCGATTTGAAATTCTGTTTGTAAATTGGTTGGTCTCTATTGGAAGTCACGTCATACAATATCTTGTGATTTCGCCATCTCGTACAAAATGTTACAAGCACAAGGGAAAGATTTTGAACTTCCTTTTGTAGCCCCACTGTGCCGCTGATGTAATTAATAGCCTTAATTAGGCCTCTAAATCAACATGGAGGTTGAGGGCCAACTAACTCACTCATTCCATTCAGCTCTTTGTGATCTCCGAGTTCACAATACAGCTTCACTGCCTGTTTCATCCATTTAATCTGGGCATTTGTGAGGTAAAACTCATCATCTTACCTCATTGAGGCCGTGTGCGGATTTGATTTGAATCCACAGGTGCAGTCGCCTCTTCTACTGCCCACTGCAACTGCAGACACTCACCGGGGTTGGTGGCATATTCTCACAGAGACCAGTAGGATGTTTCATCTCGCCATTGTATTAGCATGAAGAGCTCGCTATTCAAATGGCCGTTCACGCGCGCTGTAATCAGAGTGTTGCTAGTGCACCATGGCAACCGTTCATTGAAGGGTATTTTGAATATGTCAGACAACAAGAAAATAAGGAACCCGATTAAAAAGGTGTGTTTTGAATTGTCATGTCTGTGTATGAGTGTCAGTACTCATAAATAAACATGAGGCAGATAAGAAGGATTTACTGCAATACAAGATGATCAAAGCTCATGTGTTTCCTCTTTAATACAGCCACATTTCAAAGCTGATTCTTCTCACAACTGAATCAGCAATAAGGGTGAGATTCTTACAGTGTTACAGAATTGTTTCCTGCCCATAATAGTGCATAGGGTGTTTTAGGAAAGAGTTCAATAGCTACTAAAATAAGACTTCACTAAGAATGAATTGTGCCCACTAGGGGAGCACCGGCACCATCTTTTACAGACTGTTACAAGTACCTAGAGTATCTTAGAGCAATGGCCGATACCTAGTAATGTGTGCATATGCCATTCCATTTGTGGATGCAGGCCGAATCAGTGGGCAGTGTGGCATTAGTATTGACTGATTCTTCTGGGTTTTGTGTGTTGTGCTTGAGAGAGTTAAGTGTTCAGATTAGTTGTCCTGTGTGGTTGTTGGCCTTAGTAAAAGTGACAGACAGGAACTTGTCCAGCATCCAGATATGCTAAGTTTAAATAGCCAAATCACTGACATGTTTTCAAACTGGTTTTAGCCAAGCACTAAGAATGGCAGGTGCAACCACGTCATTATGTCAACATATTCATTCTCTAAAACTTTAAATGATGATACAGATACAAGGTATGAGTATTTACCTCCACTATCAGCCTGATATCAACAGTATTGATCCATCCTTCTACCAACTGATAGCATAATTTCTTTACATGTCTGTGCTGTTTTAGCACCTGATTTACTGACGGAATTATGAAATGTGGTAATGCCCCAAACACACCCAAAAAAAAAGCTGTGCTAAATGCAATTTGAATAGCACAGTTTCCAATCTCAAGTCACTTCCGAGTGCCAAAATGTGGTAGATGCAGCAGATTATTGCAATCTGGAATACTTTACAAGGACTGTATAATATCGCTCCACCATTGTGATCCAGACACCTGAACTGGCTATTTAAAATGTCGAAATTATGCCGTACAAATTGCATTTAGCCCTACATTTTTGGGTGTTACATGATTCACATAATTCCTTTAGTGAATTGAGTGCTAAAACAACAGCATGTGCTAATAAACAACACTATCAGTAGGCGGACATCTTTCTTGGTGAATTAACCCCCTCAGTGTCATAAATGGAGCATAATAATGCTAGCTCCAATTTGAATATTACATCGAAAATGTGCATTATGCTAAATAAAGACATCTATGGAGACACCTGACTAAGTTTTGAGACAGCCATGGCATAGATAGTAACGGCACAGTCTCAGGATTATTGTGCTATGATTAAAGACAAAAGTTGTGATCAATAATCTCCAAAATAATCCAAAATATGGGAAAAAATGCACTAGAAAAGGAAAAATACAAAGGATGAAACTCACCAATCAAACTTTCATATTCCCTGAAGTGAATTATTTCTTCTAGCAAACAGTCCAAATCCAGAGAGGGAACTTTCTTTTCTCTGAAGACTATATTGAGTTTTATTTCTTAATGCTTACAGTATTTCAGACTCAGACTGCACCAAGCTTACCAAGTTTTCCCCCAAAGCCAAAACTGCTTGAGAACCACCTCTCTTTCTCCAGAGGTCCCGTTAGGTAACTCACTGCCTTTATAAATCCTTCCCCGATGTAAAGTCCCACTACTTTAAAAATGAAACAGAAGAGAAAAATGTAACCACTCGTGAAAAAGTCTACAGCTTTAGCAGGGCTCATCCATCTCTAATATGAAGGTAAAAAGAAACACAACATCTTTTCAGTCCTTCAATACAGATTTTTTTTTTCCTGTACTCAGTCTATTATGTTACTGAAACCTAAAACTTCCGTACATCCTCTTTTTGCTGTGTCATACCCAAATGGCGAGCATATGTCATTCTCTCTGGACCGTTTGGCTCTTCAAATTGTTCTTTGTTTTTCAAACGACTGTGACTATATTGATGGAGTATTTTGCTAGTCCACTAAACAGATGTCTTTAATGAGTTTGCTGTAGAGCTCAAACACACAGACTGAGATGGATTCTCAATGTGTAATTTTAACAACCCAAACTTAGAAAAACAGAAAAATAAATTAGCTAAACTGATCCATATGTTGGATAAAATCCTCTAAAAACTGAGTGGTTGCTGTGACAAACTTCCAGGTGGTTGTGAGGTAGGCTAACATGTGCTACACAAATGCAGCCTCTTAAGTAAACCACTAAAGTATATTCAAAGAAAAAGACAATTAGAGCCTACACACAACACCTTTAATAATGTTTATATTTAAAATGAATATGAGAAAGGCACAATTAAATAATCATGCATTACAATGCACATAATCTATAATCATATTTTTTGAGTTTTGCATTAAAATATGTGGATATTTTCAAAGTTTGATTGTGAGTGGTGGTTGCAGTCATACTCTTAATGATCTTTCTCTGTTGTTTAGTGTCACGTCAATAGTCTGGGCAAGTTGATTATCTGCCATGATTTCAGCTGTAGCCTGTGCCTCAAAATGACATATTAATATCGCTTCACTAGAATCCGAGATTCTCGGAGACATCCATCTATTGATCGGCATTGTATTACGCTTTTCTTTCTTTTTTTTCCCCTCAAGCTGACAAAGACGTTTGAGTTTTACAAAAATAAAAACTGTTTCCTTCATGTCTCTTAAAAAATTACTGAAAAAGAATGTGCAATTTTAGTCAACATAAAATTAAAATTGATTATCTTTACTTGTAAAATTGACTATATAATAACATTCCTGGTCTTATTGTTCACAGTTCATCTGTGCACATTTTTCCAAATAAAGAAGAAAGTTAGTCTATACAATCTTTTAACAAAATGCAATAACTTTTTGTTGTTGAAAAAACATATCCTTAATTAAGCCCAAACACAGATCTGTGTGTTTTATAATATTATTATGATCACAACCATATACATTTAATAGTAGATTGTTGACCATCAGTGTCATAAAAAAACACTATAACGCAACAGAATTTAAGGGTTTGCTAATTTTAATAAAAAATCAAATTTGGGTTTTGTGGTTTTTAGTTATATGTTAGTTTAGAGGCCATATACTGTATATGCTAGTGTACTCCTAAATGTCAACAAAACAAACTTTTAGCAGATAGTGTACGTATACATGCATTTAAAATCTACAATCTTGCACTAACGGAAAAACATAATAAAATATACTCACGGTGGTGCAAAGTAACTAATACTTTGTTTATTTACTTAAGTAGCTTTTATTCCAAATGTTTACTTTACCTCAATATTTTAATTTGTTGCAACACTTCACTACATTTTTAACTTAAATAAGCCTAAACATGCATTCAAATGCACAGAGCAGGTGCAATTTACCCTTATCTGACGATAAATGTGTTTATCACTGTATAGAAGTCACATAATATGAGGGACCCAGTAGAGCTGTTCCATAGTACCCTGGACGTCCCATATTTTGGCTGAAATGAAGTAAGTGTCCTGTATGTAAGAGGTGAAACTCTCAAGGGTGACCCTCGGACAGCAAAATGTCCCATACTGAACCCATCGTGTACCGTGTTGAAGCGGAACAAATTTCAATCTTTACTTTTAATACTAAAACCGGGTACTTTTTACTCTTATTAAGTAATATTTTAATGGATGAGTTTTACGTTTACTAAAGTAATATAATAGTGTGTTGTCTGTAATGTTAGTTGAGGATGGAACTTGAGGACATTTTTCACCACTGATTACTCATCTTGCACCCACTCATAGCAATAGCACAAAAAAAAAAAAAAAAAAAACATGGAGCAAAGACAAGCCCTTGTCTTGCCCCAACTTCCTGTTTCAAAAGGCTCTTTAAAGAGAGGGGGGAAACAGAAGACTAATTCTACTGGAGCGAGTGCAGTAATACATTGCAAGGCAGTCTAGACACCTGATTAGACTCTAATTGGAGATTAAGCTCTTTGCTGGACTTCTGCGCCAACATCTGCACTGCTTTTGGGACACAGAATGTAAAACGAAAGTTTCAGACATAATGAGTTCTCACCTTCTTTCAGGAATAATGCACACACTAAATTTATGGTTATATCTGAAACATGTTATTTTGCTGTAGTAAGCATTATACTATCAATTAGAATGTACTAATAGGCTTGAGTATGAAACTGTTCTTATATTATGATTAAATTAAAGCGATATGTATGACTAGCTTTAGCTAATTGCCAAACCTCCAAGGAGGCTAGAGAGGAGAAACTTTTTGGTCCCGAAGAGCTTGTTTTTTGGCTGAATAAGACACGCACATCTCAGAGCCCAGATAAAATGGAATTTAGTCAGCAGTTTGGCTGTATTTTTCAGGTAGCGTTAATGAACAGGTCACGTTTCATTACACTGAGGAAACACAGAGATTATTAACACAAAAGCAACAATTTAAATTTTTTAAACATTAATTTTTTAGAAGAAAGTCAAATTAAAACTCAACTGGCCTTGATTAATACAAAGACATACAATGAGACTGTCCTTTTAATACTGTATCTGCGATTAAACATTAAAACTCTGTGAAGACAGCATCCTTTCATTTTCATAAAAATCCCTTTGCTTCTTTAAAGATGTACTGTTCCAGATTTTAATCTAAAAATTAATGACTAGCTACATTAAGTGGGTTCAAATTAGGAACAAAATGTCTTTACATAGATTACTAAAGTTCAATCTCTTCTCTGCCTTTAAACTTGTGACTTCATCACAGACAACTGTTTAACCCTTAAATGCATATCTCTTGTCTTTAGAGATCCGGGACCTCATTCCACCCGCTGTACCTCATCCATATTTTGGAGTTGTGCCCACACCTCTTTAGTATTCCTCAATCTATCTCTTATAAATTATGTAACACACACACACACACACACACATAATAATAATAATAATAATAATAATAATAATAATAGTAATAATATTAACAAAAAATGGCAAAATAGCAAAACTGCAAGACCCGAGGTATGCAAGAGTGTTTTTTTTTTTGTTGTTTTTTTTTTGCACTTCCATAAAGTGTATATTATATATATATATATATATATATATATATATATATATATATATATATATATATTTTTTATATATATATTTATCATTATTTCATATCTATTTAAGGTATCACATGATATCTATTTCTTTGTATATTACAAGATAAATGAGTACTATATTCATACAAATAAATACTAGATCACGTTGACTTTCTGTGCAACAATGAATTAGCAACAATGGGAAATTATCAGTATTTTATATGTGTTTACACACATATACGTTATTTCTTACTCAAGGTGACGCTGTTGTTTCAGAGATTGATTTGATTTACATTTGACATGTCTTTTTGAAGAAGAAACAACATCGAAGTAACTTATAGCAAGTGTAACACATGACTATTTTCATTTGGGTGTACTACTGAAATAATGTAAGTTGTGCATCTATTTAGACTCAACAAGTGCCAGTGAAAATACACATAAGATACACACACACTACTGTTCAAAAGTTTGGGGTCACTTGCCTGAAATGTTTCTCTTGATCTTAAACACCTTTTGATCTGAAGGCGTATGCTTAAATGTTTGAAATTAGTTTTGTAGACAAAAATATAATTGTGCCACCATATTAATTTAATTCATTATAAAACTAAAATGTAATTGACTTGGACCAAATAATAAAGAAAGCAGCCAGTAAGTGCCCAATGAGATGGGAACTCCTTCAGTACTGTTGAAAAAGCATCCCAGCGTGATACCTCAAGAAGTTGGTTGAGAAAATGTCAAGAGTACATGTCTGCAAGTTCTAGGCAAAGGGTGACTACTTTGAAGATGCTAAAATATAACACAGTTTTGATTTATTTTGGATTTTGTTTAGTCACAACATAATTCCCATAGTTCCATTTATGATATTCCATAGTTTTGATGACTTTACTATTATTCTAAAATGTGAAAATAAATAAATAAATAAATAAATAAAGAATAAGTGACCCTAAACTTTTGAACAGTAGTGTAAATTACACCTAGATTACACATGTGTATATTATATGTTATGAGTAGCTACAATATGTGTTTCACCGCCAGCTGCAACTCATGAGATTTCAGTGTGAAAATAATGAATCCTGTTCTTAATTTGTCCTGATTTGTTGCAGTATCTCTTTAATCTCTTTAAATTCATTTATTTTATTGTTTTCTAATTGTCTTGAAAATATTTTAAAAATTTTACCCTATCCGGGCATTTTGTACATCTAGTTTTGATAGATATACAGGTGCATCTCAATAAATTAGAATGTCGTGGAAAAGTTCATTTATTTCAGTAATTCAACTCAAATTGTGAAACTCGTGTATTAAATAAATTCAATGCACACAGACTGAAGTAGTTTAAATCTTTGGTTCTTTTAATTGTGATGATTTTGGCTCACATTTAACAAAAACCCACCAATTCACTATCTCAAAAAATTAGAATACATCATAAGACCAATAAAAAAAACATTTTTAGTGAATTGTTGGCCTTCTGGAAAGTATGTTCATTTACTGTATATGTACTCAATACTTGGTAGGGGCTCCTTTTGCTTTAATTACTGCCTCAATTTGGCGTGGCATGGAGGTGATCAGTTTGTGGCACTGCTGAGGTGGTATGGAAGCCCAGGTTTCTTTGACAGTGGCCTTCAGCTCATCTGCATTTTTTGGTCTCTTGTTTCTCATTTTCCTCTTGACAATACCCCATAGATTCTCTATGGGGTTCAGGTCTGGTGAGTTTGCTGGCCAGTCAAGCACACCAACACCATGGTCATTTAACCAACTTTTGGTGCTTTTGGCAGTGTGGGCAGGTGCCAAATCCTGCTGGAAAATGAAATCAGCATCTTTAAAAAGCTGGTCAGCAGAAGGAAGCATGAAGTGCTCCAAAATTTCTTGGTAAACGGGTGCAGTGACTTTGGTTTTCAAAAAACACAATGGACCAACACCAGCAGATGACATTGCACCCCAAATCATCACAAACTGTGGAAACTTAACACTGGACTTCAAGCAACTTGGGCTATGAGCTTCTCCACCCTTCCTCCAGACTCTAGGACCTTGGTTTCCAAATGAAATACAAAACTTGCTCTCATCTGAAAAGAGGACTTTGGACCACTGGGCAACAGTCCAGTTCTTCTTCTCCTTAGCCCAGGTAAGACGCCTCTGACGTTGTCTGTGGTTCAGGAGTGGCTTAACAAGAGGAATACGACAACTGTAGCCAAATTCCTTGACCCCAGCCTCAGTCCATTCCTTGTGAAGTTCACCCAAATTCTTGAATCGATTTTGCTTGACAATCATAAGGCTGCGGTTCTCTCGGTTGGTTGTGCATCTTTTTCTTCCACACTTTTTCCTTCCACTCAACTTTCTGTTAACATGCTTGGATACAGCACTCTGTGAACAGCCAGCTTCTTTGGCAATGAATGTTTGTGGCTTACCCTCCTTGTGAAGGGTGTCAATGATTGTCTTCTGGACAACTGTCAGATCAGCAGTCTTCCCCATGATTGTGTAGCCTAGTGAACCAAACTGAGAGACCATTTTGAAGGCTCAGGAAACCTTTGCAGGTGTTTTGAGTTGATTAGCTGATTGGCATGTCACCATATTCTAATTTGTTGAGATAGTGAATTGGTGGGTTTTTGTTAAATGTGAGCCAAAATCATCACAATTAAAAGAACCAAAGACTTAAACTACTTCAGTCTGTGTGCATTGAATTTATTTAATACACGAGTTTCACAATTTGAGTTGAATTACTGAAATAAATGAACTTTTCCACGACATTCTAATTTATTGAGATGCACCTGTAAATGCCGGGTCTCTAAAGACCCGAATATGTAATAGTGTTTGGGAAAATTACCATGCATTTAAGGGTTAAATACATGTTTACTACATGTTACTCTCATGAAAAACTTGATTATCAAGCACAGTTGTGCCACTTCAGTCACTTACTCTGCAGAGAATGATAGTTTTCTTAAACCTTTCAGTCCTACGACAGTGAAAGGTAAAGTCTATGAAGGGAACATGGCATGGGGATGATCACTTCTGAATG
Source organism: Myxocyprinus asiaticus (assembly GCF_019703515.2). Lineage (NCBI taxonomy): Eukaryota > Metazoa > Chordata > Actinopteri > Cypriniformes > Catostomidae > Myxocyprinus > Myxocyprinus asiaticus. The sequence goes on from NC_059379.1 coordinate 41,742,813, forward strand.
GAACGCACCAATATGTCATATATATGTTACAGTGTAAACCTTTTAAAATAATACAGACATTGGATTTACCTACCCAAAGAGATGCACTAAGGTGCAGAAACTCACACCCGCTGTGAGCCTCTAAAACACGATGAGGTATTGAATGGCTTACACGAATACGGGACACCTGAGCATTTTTTGCACGTCAATACAAGCATCAACTTTAAGCGCAGTGGCGTAGCCAATGGTAGGCCGGTGTGGGCCTGGGCATATTCAAATTAGACCTAGGACCACCCAGAATATTAGAGGTTGTTCTTTGACTTCAAATATATACTGTATATTTATAAAATAGTTAAAAATGCTTGAAGTGTGAAATAACTGTTTGAAGGAGCCACTCTTCTGTTGTTAAACAACAGAAAATAAAAAATTGGAGACAGGAAGGACAGCTGATTGTCCTCACGGTGGCAGACCATGTGTAACAACACCTGCACAGGATCAGTACATCCAAATATCACATCTGCAGGACAGGTACAGGATGGCAGTGGGGTAACATCTCACAGCAAAAACTGGCAAATCTGGTGCAGTTCATGAGGAGGAGATGCACTGCAGTACTTAGTCAGTATCTGGTGTGGCCACCAGCTGTATTGTTACTTTTGATTTTGATTCACATTATTCCATTTCTGTTAGTCACATTTACATTTATGCATTTGGCAGATGCTTTTATCCAAAGCAACTTACAGTGCCCTTATTACAAGAACAATCCCCATGGAGTTAAGTGCCTTGCTCAAGGACACAATGGTGGTGGCTGTGGGGATTGAACCAACAACCTTTTGCTTACCAGTTCAGTGCTTTAGTCCACTACGCCACCACCACTGTCTCTGACACTATAATAAAAGCAGTTGAAAGTTAGAGGATGTTTCTTTTTGCTGAGTTTAGTATAAATAGAAAATATCCACTCTACAGGAATTGAGTTGTATGTTACTTACACTTGCACTGTGGTCTCATAGAGTGCATCAGTGAGCAAACACTTTTTCAGCTGCCTTGGTTCTGGAAGTATTTCCCATTCATTTTGTCCACAGGGATTTCAAAACAATTCTTCAATAAAGAGTTCTTGAACTAAACCAACCAGCTTGGATGAATCACACCATTACAAACTTTGAGTTGAAGCAAAAATTATACACCAATCTGGAAAAAAAAAAGAAAGACAGGTACAAGGCTGTGTACTTTAATTCTTTTTATTAGGGAATTAACTACTCTTCCCATGAAGTACTGCAAATGATGCAATCAAATAAAATAACAAATGATAGTGAAATATATAACTGTTAACATGCAGTCATTGATTATCAGTATAAAAATCTATTTTAGCTTTGTAGTTAAATATATGTACAGTACCTGTGGATTGTGAGGAGCCTGACTCGATTGTTATTTCCAATGCTTTATGGGTGACTTCTCTGATTGGTGGATTGCTCTTGAGGATTATGGATAGTGTAGTTCTTCACCAGGAACTCAACAATGAAACACAATTTTTTGAAAATTAAATTGAAGTCACATTTTGGCTTTTGGCTTCTACAGAAGAACATGACATTGTTAACAATCTTGGAGCTCAAGGTTGGTCTGTCTTGAAAGGTTTATATGTTATAGCTAAAAATCAATTTCTTTATTGAGAAAATGTTAAATGTTTAATGATCTCATTAAAATGAGATGACTGGCACATAATACACGATAATACAGTATAATATAACGTGGTTCATTAAACATATCATGAGCAGTTCTGAGGTGAAATGTCCACTGTGTGCCTCAAAAAGCGATTTAAATATTTGCCTAAACAGAAGGTCTTTTTTATTTATTTTTTTATTTGGACTGCCCAATTCCCAGTGTGCTCTAAGTCCTCGTGGTGGCGTAGTGACTCGCCTCAATCCGGGTTGCGGAGGACAAATCTCAGTTGCCTCCATGTCTGAGACCATCAATCTGTGCATCTTATCACGTGGCTTGTTGAGCATGTTACCGCGGAGATGTAGCGCGTGTGGCGACCCACGCTATTCTCCGCGGCCTCCACGCACAATTCACCGCGTGCCCCACCGAGAGCAAGAACCACATTATAGTGACCACGAGGAGGTTACCCCATGTGACTCTACCCTCCCTAGCAACCGGGCCAATTTGGTTGCTTAGGAGACCTGGCTGGAATCACTCAGCACACCCTGGATTCGAACTCGCGACTCCAGGGGTGGTAGTCAACGTCAATACTCGAGATACCCAGGCCCCCAGTTTTGAAGGTTTTTAATGCAAGTTTTAAATGAACAAATCCTCCCTACCCTAAACCTTAAACCTAAACCTAACTGATAGTGTCAGAAAAAGCAAATGTTAAACACAAGCATGTCATTTTGTGGTGCAAATCCTCCCTACCCTAAACCTTAAACCTAACTGATAGTGTCAGAAAAAGCAAATGTGAAACACAAGCATGTCATTTTGTGGTGCTTCTGTGACACTTTGGGTTCATGTGTGGACTGGTGTGTTCTTCAGGACTCGTACCCTGCTCCTTTACATCACAAGTGCATTGCTCTATCAGTTGAGCTACCCCACAATTTGATCACACTCGAACAAGCTTGTAAATGTAGTTGATTATATAAGTAAACATTAAAATGAGTCATGTGCTAGAGTAAAAGTGCTTAGATGTGATAAGATAGCATTATGTGAGGAACAGAGTGAAAAGTGTTTATGAACTGATAATCCACCATTTTACCGATTTGTGTGAAAGTGAATAAAAGTCATTGTTGTAACGCCTCTAGTGTTCATTTCACCAGGAATCTGCTGTGATATGTACGAGACATGTAAACAAAAACCAAAAAAATTAAGACATGTAGGAATAGTAACGTGATTCTATGAGACCAAGTTTGTTTTCACAATGATTGTTACACTCTACTGTATTATCAAGCTGTGTTAAAATCCATTAACGGCAGGACTGTTATTGTTTTTGCTCAGAAAACTCTTCAGTCCTGGCTAATGTACACAAGTTGATAATTTCCCTCTATTTTCTGTCACTTTGCAGCATGTGAACTGATGACGCAGGGCATCCTGGCGCTGGTCACGTCTACAGGCTGTGCGTCAGCTAGCGCACTGCAGTCCCTGACAGATGCCATGCACATACCACACCTGTACGTCCAGCGGAATGCTGAGGGATCACCCCGTACTGCCTGCCAGCTCAATCCAAGCCCCGATGGAGAACGATACACCCTCACTGCACGACCACCCATCCGACTCAGTGATGTCATGTTGACGCTGGTTGGTGAGCTACGCTGGCAGAAGTTCATCATCTTTTATGACAGCGACTATGGTGAGTGATTTGGTATGTTATGGTGAGAAATTTGGGGAAAAGGACATTTTACTGGAAAACATTCACAGGTTTTAAGCTGTATGTATTTTTTGTGGTTGATGTTGGACCAGAATTTAGAATTTGATGGATTCTGGTGAATGGTTAGTGTTGAACGGTGGTATGATGGATTTCAGTTGGTATTAGAGATCAACCGATATATCGGTTTTGCTGATTAATCTGTGCCTCTGGAGGTGAAATATAAACAATCACTGACACCCCGTAGTGATATGCTGTGTCTAGATCTATCTTCATTTACAATGTTCATCCATATTATATCCTCACTTGTATGTATATTTTGTCAGTTTGATTAGACAATCATCAATCAGTGGTTTACTTTGAAGTGAGGCCATACACAGAAAAATGTGACTATACATATAATATATACATATTGAATTTTCAATTTAAACAGATTACAAAACACAAACAATGTCACTTAAACAGCTCGGCAACATTCACAGTCAATTTCCTTTCAATAGTCCATCAAAGTAAACACTTGCAATGCAATCAGTTTAGAAAGGATAATCTGCACATTGAATATCAGCTTGGGGTCTAGTTATGTACCCTACTTCCATAAAATAGTTGACAGACTGGTCTCCAGGGTATTAACATAGGGCTTCCAGATGCTATAGAAATGATCTGGCTGACCGTTGAGTACACAAGTTAAATATTCAAGTAGTATTAGTTCCATCAAAATCTTGTGCCAGCCCAATATGGTTGGAGCCTTATCATTGATCCAGCTCAATAAAATGTTCTTTCTGACAGCAAAAGTGAGTATATTATACAATCTTGTTTCCCTTAATGAAATTAAAGCACTGTCTGGAAGCCCCAGAATCAAAAACAAGGGGTTCAAATCAAGCTTCTTCCCTAGAACAATGCTGATTTCAGAAACTATCTTAGCCCAATATATTTGCAGCTTATGACATGACCAAAAGCAATGAGTAAGGGTACCAGTCTGTATTTTACACGTAAGGCATAGAGGTGAGAGGGAGCTATTAAACACATGTCTGCAGTTGGGAGAGATGTGCATCCTGTGTATCATTTTAAATTGTAAACCTTTGGTGCGATTACACACTGAAATGGATTTAACATATTTCCAAATTTCGTCCCACTCATCATCACTAATGGTAATACAAAAGCTCCTTCTCCCACACATCCTTGACCGTTATTGTTGTGACTCCTGCAGGCATTGCATTAAAACACCATAAAATAAACACAATTAACTTTTTCCCGGGTGTCTGAAATAGCAACTTTTCTATAGGGGAAATTTTTAAATCATTAATCAGTGAACTGTTTTTCATAATATAGTTCCTAATTTGTAAAAATCGAAAAAAGTCCTGGTTTAATAATTGATACTGTTGCTTCATTTCTGCAAAAGACATCAAATTCCCCTCTTTAAACAGGTCCAGTAGTCGTCTAATACCTTGAGTTGCCCAGAATCTAAACCTCATGTCAGAACTACCCGGTAGAAAATTATTATTGTTTATAATCAGTGCCAGAGCAGAGGTTGACTTGGCTGTTCCCTCAAAACAGCCGATAGCTCTCCATGCTTTCAGTGTATTTACAGTAATAGGATTGTCACAGCTTTTCATTATATTTTTAAGACCTTTGTAAAACAAAAGATCTGTAAGAGGATATTTTGACATCAGCTGTTCAAGATCTAACCAGGTAGAGGGGTTATCAGTAGAAATCCATTCTGAGATATACTTTAGATGCGCTGACCACTGATAAAACTTAATATTAGGCAAATCCAGTCCCCCCATAGACCCTGGTAGTTGTAATACAGAGAATTTGAGCCTTGGTTTGCATTTGCTCCAAATAAAAGAGCTCAGCCAACTGTTCAGATCTTTCAGAACTCTTCGAGAAAACAGAATCGGGATCATTTGGATTGGATAAAGGAGCTTGGGAATGATAGTCATTTTCAAAAGAGCTATATGCCCTAACCAGGAAGCAGGCCGTGTATCCCAACGTTTAAGATCTGCTCTAATCCCATTAAACAAAGGGAAAAAATCATCTTTAAATAACTGCTTGAATTTAGGACTCACAAAAATTCCCAAGTAAACAAATCCTCCAGGGGACCATCTAAAAGGAAAAGTAGAATTAGCAAATGGTTATGATTTCAAAGTGCCTACAGGCATAGCTTCTGACTTACTTAAATTAACTTTATATAATGAAAATTAATAATATTTAATAATAATAATTAATAATATTATAAATTAATAATATTAAGAAGAGGTGGCATTGAGTTTGTTGGATTTGAAATAAATAAGAGCACATCATCTGCGTATAGGGCTATCTTGTGGTGTCTCTCCTCAGTCCGCAAGCCCTCAATTGCTACATCACTTCTAATTACTTCAGCCAGAGTTTCAATCGCAAGTGCAAAGAGCAATGGCGACAGCAGACAACCCTGCCTCATCCCCCTATGCAGAGAAAAAACAATAGATTTAGAGTTATTTGTAAGAACAAAGGCTTTTCGATCTTCGTAAATTATCCTAATCCATTTGATGAAGGTATCGCCTAGATTAAACTTCTCCAAGACTGAAATAAGGTACGACCACTCAATATGGTCAGATGCTTTCTCAGCATCGAGAGAAAGCACCAGCCCATCAATCTGATGATGTTTAAAGGTTTGGATAACATTAAGGAGTCACCTCATATTATTGCCTGAGGAGCGGCCCATTATAAAACCAACCTGGTCATCCTTAATCATATCCGGCGCAATATCCTCTAAAATGTGACTATTGTTTATGGAAACATGTTCCATTAGTACATACATCACGTCCCTAACCCTAACCCTAACTTTATATATGGTAAATAATAATAATAAAAATAGTCATCTAGTGAATGTAAATGTGTAGAAAAACCTAGAAAACCCTTGATCTGGTGTGTGTATATATATAATCAATAACTACAGAAACCTCATTTGCTGAATGCAAACATGTAGTGCATTGTAATGGAACTAAGTCTCCATCACTGCTTATGGACTTTTGCATGATTTTTAACATTATAGAAAAGACACATTTGAATCATGATCGTTTATTTATATAACCATTTTTTATTTTTGAGTTCATGTTGATTTTGATAGAGGTAGTCCCTAGAGAAAAGGGGAAAACGTCTCGATTACTGCTGTAACCTCTGTTCCCTGATGGAGGGAACGAGACGTTGTGTCGATGAAGTGACACTAGGGGTCGCTTGAGAGCCCCGAACACCTCAGATCTTTGAGAAAAGGCCAATGAGAACTGGCGAGTGGAATTTGCATGCCACTCCCCCGGACATACGGGTATAAAAGGAGCTGGCTCGCAACCACTCATTCAGATTTTGTGCTGAGGAGCTGAGACAGGGTCCCAGCCATTTCAGCGGGTAGTACAGTGTTGTGGCAGGGGGTACACAACATCTCATTCCCTCCATCAGGGAACGGAAGTTATGACAGTAACCGAGACGTTCCCCTTCTGTCACTCACTCGACGTTGTGTCAATGTAGTGACACTAGGGGTCCCTATACGAAATGCCACAACTAGCTGAACCGTATCACGTGGACTGCTGGTCCCGGTGCAAGCAAGCTGCTGCGTGCGTAGTAGCAGGTGCACCGGTCTGCACGTAGCCTCCCCCAACGCCCCAAAAATCATTGTATAGTTCCCCACGTCCCTGGGCGGGGGGGGGATACATATCTAGTATGGAAGCAGGCCACGCCAGACACTGCCTTTTCTCTCTATGTTTTCTCTCCACTGAGTATTCATTTATTCGTCTGGGGCCATTTTAACGCTCAATATATGTGCCGGGGAAGGTGTTCTTTTCCTATCCTATTCTTTCAGGGGGGAAAGATGTCATGTGGGCTCAGAGCTGCACATGGAAGAGGCACGGTGGTAGGTCCTGCCTGAAAGGGGAGGAGCTCTACAAACACGGCAACTGGGACAGAGAGGGCTCTGTTGAAGGGAGACGCAGGTCTGCCGACAGGGAGACTGTACCTTGGAAAATACATCACAGGGGTTACCGGAGTAACTGGCACATGTGGAGCACCTACCTCAGTAAGGGTATATATACATATTAGCATATGTACTGGTTCTGGCTGTGAATTCCTCTGTTGAATTCACGAGCCACAGGGCTAGGGAGGAAGGACATCCAGGGTTCACGGGTTCGTGAACTCGCATGGGAAAAGAAGCGCACATTTTCACCTCTTTGGAGGGGAAAGGTGCTCTACACAAGCAATACACCCGGCCAGCTGTCCATATTCCCGAACATACCTGTTCGTACCTGACAAAACACGGGACGAAACCGGCTCAATCCGGAGATTGTAAAATCTCGCGAAGGTATTGGGTGTTGCCCAGCCTGCTGCCCTGCAGATGTCTGCTAGAGATGTGCCATGGGCCAGTGCCCACGAGTATGCCAGACTCCTTGTGGAGTGTGCTCGTATTCCCGAAGGGGCGAGCACGACCTTGGCCTGGTATGCCATAGCGATGGCATCCATGATCCAGTGGGCAAGCCTCTGTTTGGAGACAGCATTCCCTTTCCGCTGTCTGCCAAAGCAGACAAAGAGCTGCTCAGAGCGTCTAAAGCTCTGTGTGCGATCCAAGTAGATGTGCAAAGTACACACCAGACACAGCAACAACAGGGCTGGGTCTGACTCCTCCTGAGGCAGCGCTTGCAGGTTCACCATCTGATCCCTGAACGGGGTTGTGGGAACCTTGGGCACATAGCCCGGCCGGGGTCTCAGGATTATGTTAGAGTCACCTGTACCGAACTCCAGGCAGGTATCGCTGACAAAGAACGCTTGCAGATCCCCAACCCTCTTGATGGAGATGAGCGCAATCAGGAGGGCTGTCTTCAAGGAGAAGGCTTTCAACTCAACTGACTCTAGCGGCTCAAAGGGGGCTCTGCGAAGGCCCAGGAAGACCACGGAGAGATCCCATGAGGGGACCAGGTATGGCCTAGGAGGATTCAGCCTCTGGGTGACTCTCAGGAACCTGATGATCAGGTCGTGTTTCCCTAAGGACTTACCGTCCACTGTATCATGGTGTGCCGCTATGGCGGCCACATACACCTTCAAGGTAGAGGGGAACAGCCATTCCTCCAGCCTCTCCTGCAAGAAGGAAAGCATTGACCTGACCGCACATCTCTGAGAGTCTTCAGCTTGGGAAGAACACCAGTTCGCGAAACGACACCACTTCAGGGTATAAAGCTGCCTCGTGGAGGGAGCTCTGGCCTGAGTGATCGTGTCTACCACTGCTGGTGGTAGGCCACTTAGGTCTTCCACGTCCCGTCCAAGGGCCAGACGTGGAGGTTCCAGAGGTCTGGGCGCGGGTGCCAGATGGTGCCCCGTCCCTGAGAAAGAAGGTCCTTCCTCAGGGGAATTCATCAGGGAGGGGCTGTCGCGAGGAGCGTGAGGTCTGAGAACCAAGTCTGGGTGGGCCAATACTGGGCCACGAGGGTGACCTGCTCCTCGTCCTCCCTGACCTTGCACAGGGTCTGTGCAAGTAGGCTTACTGGGGGTAACGCATACTTGCGCAGCCCCCAGGGCCAGCTGTGTGCCAGTACGTCTGGGCCAAGGGGGTCCCCCGTTGGAGAATACCAGAGCGGGCAGTGGGAGGTTTCTATCTCATCTCGACCATATTCAGCCACAGGTGGCGTTCCTGGACCACAAGGGTGGACATCGCCTGCCCAAGTGCTCGCGCTGTGACCTTCGTCACCCGGAGGGTGAGGTCGGTCGCCGAGCGCAGCTCCTGCATCACATTGGGATCAGGACTACCCATGTGCAGTTCCTTTAGTGCCTTGGCCTGGTATACTTGCAGGAGGGCCATGGCATGCAAGGCAGAGGCGGCCTGACCAGCAGCGCTGTAGGCTTTGGCCATCAGAGACAAAGTCATCCTACAGGCCTTGGAAGGGAGTGCCGGGCGATCCCCCCACATGGCTGCGCTTTGCGGGCACAGGTGCACCGCAACCACCTTATCCAACTGAGGGACCTCCGTATACCCATGGGCCACCCTGCCATCGAGGGTAGTGAGAGCGGACAAGCTGGGAGGTCAGTTTCGGGCAGAAAAAGTTGCCCTCCACGACCTTGTCAGCTCATCGTGCACTTCCGGGAAGAAAGGGACCGGGGTGTGGAAGGGTGTGGCTGTGAGCGGCACCCCGAACCCAGGAACCAATCATCTAGCCGCGAGGGCTCAGGGGAGGGTGGAAGGTTCCACTCCAACCCAACACATGCGGTGGCCCGGGAAAGCATGGTGGTCATTTTGCCGTCAGCCTCAGACTGGGCGGGCCGATCCGAAGGTGGCAGCCCAGTCGAGTCCTCACCGTCTGACATCGCTAGTATGCTCTCCGATGCAGCGATCGAGCACTCATCCCGCTCCGGAACTCCGAAAGAGACACTAAGCTGGCCCTGGGGCAAGCTGGTCTCCTCTCGGAACTCGCCGGGGGCAAACGAGCATGCTGGGGAATGGGAAGTCCGTGGGGATTTACCCAGCAGAGCCACGCTCATTGAAGCCCCCAAATCGCCTCCAGCACCAGCCGGGCCGGCCTCGTACCCAGAGGTAAAAGGCGAGGTGCGGGGGGCAGCTAGAGTGGCTGTCCCCCAGAAGAAGGAAAGCCGCGACCGCAATGTTGCCATGGTCATATTCTCGCAATGAGAACATGAACCACCCACGAACGCTGCCTCGGTGTGATCACTGCCCAGACACGTGAGGCAGTGCATGTGGCCGTCGGAAGTGGAGAGATAGCGACGGAAGACGGAAAGGCATCTTTATAAAGACGCGTCTTTAAAAAGACATTCAACGTCAATGTGTGTGCTCTAATAGAGAAAATATACTCTTTAGCAGGAATATACACTCTTAGCGTTGTCGAAGCGCCCAGGGGCGAAATCTGCACTCGTCGTGCACAAGGAGAGAAAGCTGCTGGAAATGTGCCATATATCCAACAGCATACGCTTCTTAAGAGGTGAATGGAACAGCAGTAGTATTCAGCTGACTGATAGTACAACCGCTTGGCTCCGAAGAAAAAAATCTGAATGAGTGGTTGCGAGCCAGCTCCTTTTATACCTGTATGTCCGGTGGAGTGGCTTGTAAATTCCACTCGCCAATTCTCATTGGCCTTTTCTCAAAAATCTGAGGCGTTATTATTGTAATACATTATAGATAATTGTAAAAGTGCATATTTCGTTTTTTTTTTATTATTTATTTTATTATTATCTGTATGTTTGAGCATCTAGAGCACAGACATTTCAAACTAAGAGTCCCAGTTGAATTTCGGGCTTGTTTATGGTTAAAAGTCCTGCGTTATGCACCAAATCGTATTTTTATTTATTTTTTTTTTTTTCTGGTTATTATTGGGGTTATTGTAGCCTCTATTTCTGTGACTGTCACAGTTAGTAAAGACTAAGAACATTTTCTTAGAAAGAAAACTCATTCAGTAAATCCTTCATTATCGGTAGTGACTAGATCCAATATCAGTCTGCATCTAGCTGATATAACTCAATAAGTTATTCTTATATGCTTAAGTGGAGCTTGTTGGCTGAAATGACACATTAAGTAACAAGGTTGCAACAACTCAATTTACACTTTACAAGTTATGCTATGAGAACCATGCATCACCATTGTTTTAATTAATAAGACTTCCGTTCCATTACTTTGAAATCTTTTTTGAAAGGATTCATGTTAATCTCCAGAATTTGCTTTTGGCTTTTTCATTTATATTTTAACAATGAACTATAATGTGGGCCTGGGTAGCTCAGCGAGTATTGACGGTGACTACCACCCCTGGAGTCACGAGTTCGAATCCAGGGTGTGCTGAGTGACTCCAGTCAGGTCTCCTAAACAACCAAATTGGCCCAGTTGCTAGGGAGGGTAGAGTCTCATGGGGTAACCTCCTTGTGGTCGCGATTAGTGGTTCTCGCTCTCAATGGGGCACGTGGTGAGTTGTGCATGGATCGCAGAGAGTTGCATGAGCCTCCACATGCTGTGAGTCTCTGCGGTGTCATGCACAACGATTCATGTGATAAAATGCGTGGATTGACGGTCTCGGAAGTGGAGGCAACTGAGACTTGTCCTCCGCCACCCGGATTGAGGTGAGTAACTGTGCCACCACAAGGACCTACCAAGTAGTGGGAATTGGGCATTCCAAATTTGGAGAAAAGGGAATATAATTTAATCATAATAAAATAAAAAAATAAAAACAACAAAAAACAAAACAATAAACTATAATGTTTACAGTTATTATTATTATTTCAATTTTTTATTAAAATTATTTTTACAATTGTATTTAATTTGCCTGATCAGATTAAAAAGATTTATATATATATATATATATATATAATATATATATATATATATATATATATATATATATATATACTCCTAGTATGTGCAATATTCGTATATGATGACTTGTATGAAGACAAGTTTCAAAGAATTTCACTAATAAAATAAAAGAGAGTGCTTCTAAATGCAGTGCAATTATTTCTTTTTTATTTACATCAGAATAAATTAAAGGCAGGACACCCTATGCTGCTGCAACTATTATGTTAAATACTTTACAATTCATCTGATGTAACATTATTTTGCATTGCGCACTATTAGAATGAGTTTTTTTTTATTTTTATTATTTACATTGCGATAATGCAGATTAAGGATTAAAATAAGATCAAATGTGATGAACATAATGGGCTTTATTTTTATTAAGACCAAGACCAATCGGATTACTTCAGAAGACATTGAATAAACCACTGGAGTCGAAAGAATACATTTATGATGCCTTTATGTCTTTTTTGGAGCTTGGAAGATTTGGAAACTACTGACTTGCATTATATGGATATTTTCACATCATATATCCCTCCAGATATCTTCATTTGTGTTCTGCAGTGAAAGAAAGTCGTGTTGTGACATGCAACGAGAGCACACACCGCCTTGGCGGTTGATATATGCTACCGTCGCCGTGTTGTCCGTCCAGATCAATGCAAAAGCCTCTGCATGGCGAGCAATACTGCCAGCAACTCGAGGCAGTTGATGTGCCAACGCGGTCGCGGACCAGTCCAAGGACCGGCGGCTGTGTGCCCATGGCACACGGTGCCCAAGCCATGCTTGGAGGCGTCCATCGTAACCACGACGTGCCTGGAGACCTGCTTTAGGGGAACCCCTGCCCGTAGAAATGCCAGGTCGGTCGGTAGACTGGCATGATAAGCACTCAGCATGTGCCGTGGCACCATGCCCATCTCGGGACTCGAGTCTGAAGCCAGTGCTGAAGCAGTCTCATATGCATCAACCCGAGTGGCGTGACTGCCACTGAGGATGCCATATGGTTGGGGAGTGCGAGCCACACCCCCAAGCTCCGAGCGAGGTGGACCAAGGGGACAATTGCGTTGGACATACCGGCGAGTGGGGCCTCATGACGGGGTGGAGCCTGAGGTGCCAATTGTGGCTGTGCTGAGTCCAGGGACATCGAAGCACTTTCCTGGCTCCTTACACCCACCGTAGGAGCAATCTGGGATGGGGAGGAGGAGAATTGTCCTCACGACCTGTCATGACCGTCGTGTCGAGGGTGGGATTGTGCCACAGCTGGGCGCGGGAGGCGCCGTACCTGCCAAAAAGAAATGGTGCCCGGCAGTCATGACAACGATGGCCGTGGATGCCGACTGTGTGACCCAGGAAGTGAGGAAACCGCTCTTTTCTTGAAAATGTGGGTACCGCAGCCCTTTGGGCGTGCAGCGAAATAAGAAAAGGTAAAAAAGGATTCTCTACCTGGCCCTCCACCGGGGGAAAGTGTGGTGCTCTTACCAGCTCCTGTGTAGTGGGTCTCCGACTTCCTGGGCCGCCCATCTCAGGGTCAGCCTCCTTTGACTCGACCAGGTTGAGCCAAAGGTGGCGCTCCTGGACCACCAGGTTGACATCACCTACCCGAGAGACCGTGCCATGACCTTCGTCGCCAGGAGGGCGAGATCGGTCGCCGAGCGCAGCTCCTGCATCAATCCCAGGTCAGGACTACCCTCATGCAGTTCTTTGAGTGCCTTGGCTCAGTGCACTTGCAGGAGAGCCACGGCATGCAGGGCAGAGGCGGCCTGTCCAGCAGCACCGTAGGCCTTAGCCACCAGTGACGACATAAACCTACAGGCCCTGGACGGGAGCCTTGGACGGTTCCACCAGGTGGCGGCGCTCTGCAGGCACAAGTGCACCACAACGGCCTGATCCACCTTGGGAATCACCGAGTATCCCTTGGCCGCCCCACCGTCGAGGGTAGTGAGAGCGGAGGAGCCTGCGGACCGGGTCCAGGCAGTAAAAGATGCCCGCCACGATCACGTGAGCTCATCATGCACTTCCGGGAAGAAAGGTACCGGGGCAGGGCGTGAGCGGTGCTCTGGGCCCAGGAACCAATCGTTGAGACGTGACGGTTAAGGGGGGAGTGGAGGATTCCACTCCAGCCCGACACTCGCAGCCACCTGGGCAAGCATGTCCACCAGTTCTGCGTCAGCCTGCGACTGGGCTACCGCACCCGAGGGTGGGAGCCCAGCCGAGTCCTCCGCGCCGGACTGGACGAACCCGCTCTCTGATGCTGCTATCGATAACTCATCCTCTTCGCGAGCTCCGAATGAGATCGCAAACTCGCCCTGAGATGAGCCCGTTGTCTCATCCCAGAACCCGACCGGGGCACACGAGCATGCTGGGGAATGGGAGGTCCGTGGGGGGTTTCCTGGCAGAGAAGCTCCCATTGACGTCCCCAAATCACCCCCAGTGCTAACCGTCTCTGCCTCATACCCGTAGGTAGAAGGACCGAGGCGGGGAGCTGCTGGGAAGGCTTTCCCTCTGACGAAAGAAAGCCACGACTGCAACATTGCCATGGTCATGTTCTCGCAAAGAGGACATGAACCATCAATGAAAGATGCCTCCACGTGGGAAGCACCCAAACACAGAGATGATAGCGACTGCAACCAGGAATAATACACAAATGAAAAGACATCTTGAAAAAGACGCTTTCGTAAGTGCCACTCTTTTAGTAGAAAATATACTCTTTATGAGGAAAGAATATACTCTTTTAGCTGCTGAAGCACAATGCCGGTGCAAGAGGGGAAGAAACTGCTGTAATGTGCCATAAATCCAACAGCTTCACTTGATATAGAGGTGAATGGATCGGCAGAGTAATTCAGCTCGCTGAACACAACCGCTCGTCTCCGAAGAAAAAATCAGAATGAGTGGTTGCAAACCAGCTCCTTTTATACCCGTATGTCCGGGGGAGTGGCATGCAAATTCCACTCACCAATTCCCATTGGCCTTTTCTCAAAGATCAGGGGTGTTTGGGGCTCCCAAGGGTGACTCCTAGTGTCACTACATTGACACAACGTCGAGTGAGTGACAGAAGGGGGAAAAAAATGCTCCTCTCAAAGTCTCCTGATTTGAATGCTTTGGTGTTGTTTTTGCATAACATTTTGCACCTAGATTATAAGGGTACACTTTACTTGGTCAAGTTTCTGTGATGTAATCCTACAGGCATCCCTGATGCAAACTTCAGTTTTCATCAGGGCAAGTGGCCAGATGGCTGCAAGATACCACACCTGAGCAGAAAAACAGGACCATTTCTTTGTTTATGAGGGGGAAAAAAACTATATTTTGGTGAATGTGTAATTTCAAAACACATAAGCCCTACACTCTTCATTTTGAATAATTAGAGAGTTTTATTAGAAGAGTTTCATGAAGAGATTTTTTAACTCAACTTTGTCAAACGAATGCAGTGTGAACCTCAGCGCATTGGTCTTAGGCTCTCCCGTTCGAATCGCAGTGTGGGCCCTCCTGTTCGACCGCAATGCAGGCTCTCCCATTCGAATCATGGGGTGGGCTCTCCCGTCCAAAACGTAGTATGAGTTCTCCTGTTCGAGTGTAGTGGTGTTGCAGTAATCTTAAGAGCCTTTTAGCTTTTCCCGTTAACCGTGGCATTGGCATTTCCTTTGCTCATGGTCTAAATGAGCCCAACACACAATAAGGTGTGCCTAAATGTGATAAACTGTGTGCCCTATTTGATACTGCAGCCACAGTGCCCCACCATATAATGTGCTGCAGCGCCTCCCCACGCTCGATACTGCTGCAGCATTGCTCGCATACTCTCAATTATGCCACAGCATCACCGCTTTTCGTATTTTGATACTGCTGCAGCGCCCTGCCATGAGAAACGTAATAAAGTTGTATTCTTAACTAACCTTTCGCTTCCCTCAAATCTGCATATAAACGTAATTGACACGAATTCCATAACTAACCTTCTGCTTCCCTTACAGACGTATATAAAGGTAATAAATTTACGTATTCCTAACTAACCATTTGCTCCACTACAGGTAAGTACACACTAACCTTTGCTTCCATTACAGGTGTTAATAAATCTAATGAAGTCTTTTGTACCCTACTTGATACCACAGCAACAGTGCCCCACCCATACCAATTGTGTGTACACAGTTGTTAATATTTTCTCCACAGGCACTTTCAATTTCTAAGTTCCATACTTTCATAGAAGTGCATCTACAGCAGTGGAAACACAGCAGCGCTCCCACAGGAGCTTCTTCACTATGACCCCAAATACTCAATCCTCTGCCGCGCAGTGCTTTAAACTCCGCTCCCACAGAAGGCCCACTTTACTCTACTGCCGCAGCAGCTTTTTTACCATACTTCCACTGAAGCCTTTTTTTCTTCACTTCTCAGCAGCTGCAGCTAGCATTACAGGAGATAGCGGTCACCACGTCCTCTTCTCAAAGCACCATATTTCCCTATCTATGGGAAGTCTATTGAGTGAGGCTACCCCTGCAAACAAGCCCTGTTCCTCTCGTTCTCATTTTCCCCGTTCGATTGCTTGCTGGGCTTACCTGTTCGAATGCCATGAGCATTCTCTCTCTATGGAGCAGTCTCCCATTTGAATTGCAGTGTGAGCCCTCCCTTTCGAACACAACACGAGCCAACTAGTGCTCACTTTCCCCGTTCGATTGCTTGCTGGGCTTACCCGTTCGAATGTCATGAGCGCTCTCTCTCTATGGAGCAATCTCCCATTCGAATCGCAGTGTGAGCCCTCCCTTTTCGAACACAACAGGAGCCAACTCTCATTCTCATTCTTCCCGTTCGACTGCTAGCTGGGATTTTCCATTCGAATGCTGTGAGTGCTCTCTCTCTATAAAGCAGTCTCCAGTTCGAATCGCAGTGTGAGTCCTCCCTTTCGAACACAGTGTGAGCCTTCTCCCCGTTCAATTGCTTGCTGGGCTTACCCGTTCGAATGCCGCAAGTGCTCTCTCTCTATGGAGCAGTCTCCCATTCAAATGGCAGTGTGAGCCCTCCCTTTCGAACGCAGCGCAAACCAACTCTTGTTCTCATTCTCCCCGTTCGACTGCTTGCTGGGCTTACCCGTTTGAATGCCGTAAGCGCTCTCTCTCTATAGAGCAGTTTCCCATTCGAATCGCAGTGTGAGCCCTCCCTTTCGAACACAGCATGAGCCAAATCTCATTTTCACCTTCCCTGATTGCATATCGTGAGCCCACCCACTTCTACGACGAGTGGTGGTCTCTCGTCCGAATCGCAGCATAGCCCTCTCGACCAGCAATCGTACAAGAATGCACCTTCAAACAAATGCTTAAAGCACTCCCTCTGTACAATTTTTTGGAGGAAAACAATTCAAAAGCATCCACCAAGCCAATTTACCAAATAAAATTGTTGCTGGCTTGCTGTCCTAAATACTTCCTGCCATAGTCATGGTACTGTTCTTTCATCTTAATGCCTTTTTTGGGGGTAATTAGGACTTGAGACGAGTCTTGAGCTCCGAGCCCTCCAGTATACGGACAGCAAGCCAAATACGTTTAATGCTTCAACATAAGATTACATTAATATACGAACTACTGAAATAGAGTTAATTAACAGAGGTTCGGGAGGAGCATGTTAATTTTAATCTGACAAATCACAGCCCACGAGCAGGAGTATATAAGCCGCTGCTTACCTGCTTCCTGTGACATCTCTCCTGACATCCCATCTCCACATATTCTCTAGATTAATTATCTAAATAGTAAGGTCCGGGGGGGTAATCAGGACTCGAGTCGAGTCTTGAGTTCCAAGCCCTCCAGTATACGGACAGCAAGCCAATGCTTCAAAATAAGATTACATTAACATACAAACTACTGAACCATAGGTGTGGCTGTCTTGTCGGGCACTTCTCACGCACCTTACAGTCTAGCTGATCCCACAAAAGCTCAATGGGGTTAAGATCCATAACACTCTTTTCCAGTTATCTGTTGCCCAATGTCTGTGTTTCTTTGCCCATTCTAACATTTTCTTTTTGTTTTTCTGTTTCAGAAGTGGCTTTTTCTTTGCAATTCTTCCTATAAGACCTGCACCCCTGAGTCTTCTCTTTACTGCTGTACATGAAACTGGTGTTGAGCAGGTAGAATTAAATGAAGCTGTCAGCTGAGGACATGTGAGGCATCTATTTCTCAAACTAGAGATTCTTATGTACTTATCCTCTTGTTTAGTTGTACATCTGGCCTTCCACATCTCTTTATGTCCTTGTTAGAGCCAGCTGTCCTTTGTCTTTGAAGACTGTAGTGTACACTTTTGTATGAAATCTTCAGTTTTTTGTCAATTTCAAGCATTGTGTAGCCTTAATTCCTCAAAACAATGATTGACTGATGAGTTTCTAGAGAAAGCTGTTTCTTTTTTGCCATTTTTGACCTAAAATTGACATTAAGAGATGCATACTGTGGCAACTCAAAAACAAACACAAAGACAATGTTAAGCTTCATTTAATGAACCAAATAGCTTTCAGCTGTGTTTGATATAATGGCAAGTGATTTTCTAGTTCCAAATGATCAATTTAGCATGATTACTCAAGGATAAGGTGTTGGAGTGATGGGTGCTTGAAATGGGGCCTGTCTAGATTTGATCAAAAATTACTTTCAAATAGGGATGGTGCTGTTTTTTACATCATCAGTAATGTCCTGACTATACTTTGTGATCAGTTGAATGCCACTTTGGTGAATTAAAGTACCCAAACAGCAAAATCTGTACATTAAATGGTGTCCTGGTCAGACCCTCCGCTATTGTTCGTAATCTTGGCATTATCATTGACCCCACACTCTCTTTCCACGCTCACATCTCCTCTCTCACAAAAACTGTTTTCTATCATCTCCGTAACATTGCGCAACTCCACCCCATTCTTAGCACCAAAGATGAAGAAACTCTTATTCACACCTTCATTGATTCTAGACTTTACTATTGTAATGCCCTCTTTTCTGGCCTCCCTACTAAAACAATAAACAAACTGCAATACATCCAGAATTCTCCTTACAACATTCAAAGCTTTACATGGTCTTGCCCCCTCATCCATCACTGATCTCGTACACGCTATACCCCATTCCGCTCACTCAGGTCATCTGAATTGGGCCTATTATTCATTCCACATTGCAAGCTGACCTCACTAGGTGGTAGGGCTTTTTGCACACTTGCCCCTTTGCTTTGGAACTCTATCCCTCAGTCTCTCTGTGATCACACCTCTATACATGATTTCAAAATCAATCTCAAAACATATCTTTTGACCTATGCTTCTCTGACTCTTATTTTATTTATTTATTTATTTATTTATTTTTTGGTGTTTACTCTCATTCTGTAAAGCGACCTTGAGTTTGAAGAAATTTGCTATATAAAATAAATGTATTATTATTATTATTTATTATTCCAAACTTTTGGCCATCAGTGTAATTCAGTTGATCGTGATGCTGATGTCATCAGTGGAGCTTATACTGTATTTAAATGAATAGTTTAAATCATTATTTACTCACTGGCATGTTTTTTCTAATCTATTTGACTTTCCTTCTTCCGTAAAACACAAAAAGTTGAAATATAACAGAATGTTCATGCTTTTGTCCAGACAATGAAGGTACATTGACACCTCTCACTCTTCATCATCTCTAATTCTTAATCAGAAGTTATTTACAGAATCAATTTGCGTATTGTTTGACAGCTCATGCATATATAGGCAATTATGTATAAGGGAAAATTAACATATAAAAAAATCAGTAATGACTCAATTATATGTTATGAGCCAATGTTTGAAATGTATTTACAGTATTTTATTATATATTGTTTGTATGTCCACATAATGGAACACAGTTCACAACTCATTTGTTGCTACAGGTTTAAGATGGTTAGGATAACGATTTTTACATTTTCTAGAGAAACGAAAAAGGTGCTTGCCTGTGCGAAACTCACTGCTGTAACATGATGCTAGGGTGTCTAGGGTGGTCACCAGGGTCTTTATTTTGTATGTGGTTGCTAAGTTGTTCTGGGTGGTTGCTTACTCATCATGATCACACGACAAGTCGACATGTTGCTAACGAATGTTCCAGTTCCTTGACATTGACCCATTCTGGCAAGCAGCTCCTCCCATCAAACTTTACATCAGTTTAAAAGTATTTTCTTTCTCCTGTGACTGAAGGCGTGTTGCGTTAACCACATCAGAGACCTGGGTTCTCGTGCTATGTCGCATAATCAATGAAGAGCATGAATCGGAAGTTACATTTTCACTCTAAAATGACATTTTTACTTCACTGATGGTTAGGCTTAGAGCAGGGCCAGCGCTAGCTATCGGCAGAGCAGGCAATCCAATGCCAAAGCAGCCAGTAGTCGGCTGGGGAAAATGGGGGACAGCTTCATCTGACCATTATATTAGTTCTATATCTCACCCTTTCTGGATCTTCCCAACCAACATTTGAAATTCATACTGTCAGTGTAACACATCCCTTCAGATTACGTCTTGTGTTGTTCATACTGTATCTCACCCCTGGTCCACTAGACACATTGCTGGGTGAACTGGGAACTTTTCCTGGTAAACAACATCCCTCCTGTCCCTCCTGGTGAAATCACGTCCAGATTGATATTCCCAGTTTGCTTCTCTTGTCATCTCTTGTCCCTCTGTCTCTTCTGACTCACCAGACAGTGAACCAACTTTATCTTGTGTTTAACTGCAACTTCGCACCATCCATGATCTCTTCTGCGCCTCTACATATGTCGGATCACTTATTTGTTTTATTTCTTCTATAAGCACACCCTCTCTCCTGCCCATCCACTGTCAGTTCAGATGAATCTATGGACCCTCTCACATACTGTGAGTTCTGCAAGTAGGACATGTTTCTTGTTGACATCCTTGTTGGTGCTTGAACCACATTCCAATTAACCAGTCAGATTTTAGGGCTGGGGTTAGGACTTCAACAACCTCCATACCTATCATGCAGTAAACTTGTCATTCCCCTCTGATTGTAGGGGTAGCTCATGTTTACTGTTAGAATTGGCATTTGGGATAGGGCTGGATCTATGTAGGGCTGCCTCCTGATAATCGACCAAACATTAGTTGATGAGAAGAGTCTTGGTCGACCAAGTTTTGACTGGTCAGTTTGTCGCAGAAAAAAAAAACTCCACAGGAAACCGACGAACACCGGTATTAGCGCAGGTTGGACACTAGGTGGTACTATGGGGTAATTTTCATTAAGCAGGGTTAGGGTTAAGCCTACACAATAAAACAAGACACCTTGATTTCAAACGTTGAAAATACATCATGTGTGAATAAATTTGTTTTGTTCCCGCCTTCACGATATATATATATATATATATATATATATATATATATATATATATATATATATTGCAATATCCAATTACATCAGCAACCCCTGGGCTGAGGGATCGGTGAATATCTTGCTTTAGTGATTTTGCATTGAAAATTTAATAAATGTATTTAAAAAACGAAAAACTTAAATAAAATACATTTCTAAATTCAAAGTTCACTCCAAACGAAACGAAAAAGCAAATAAAATCCACGAGATGGCTTTTCTGTCATCTGTTCTTAATAATATAATAAAGTGTGTTTCTTCAAGCTTAAATTAATGTCTGTGTGTCTACGGGCAAATTATTTGTAATATAAATTTGATAATAATAATAGCCTAATAATAATAATAATAATAATAATAATAATTTAATACATTAATGGGAAAACGAGCCAAATATCGTCTTGACATTGTCAAAGGCATCAGCTATTGTCGATCACTCAGACCATCATCGATCCCCGAGATCATCATCTGTCGACACAACCCTAATGTGCATTTCTCTCTAGAAATTAACAAAATGTTCAGACAGTGTCCTTGCTGGTTTTTCCGACACATTCAGAATCATTACCGCTTTTGCTGGTGTCACTGCTGCTCGCTTCGTGTGTGCACTTGTAAAATGTATATTTTAAAGGCTCATTATTACAGTTTAGTATTGCTCTATAATGTAGAACAGTGTTAGCAATGTTAGCTGAGAACATCCTTTCTCAGCACTGGAACTCAAACCATTTTCTGATGCCTCCCCCAAAAAAATTTATTTTAATAATTCAATTAATATCATAAATGTGCGACTAGTCGACTAATGGCTTAAATTAATGCCTACTAGTCGACTAGGAAAATATTTGGTCGGGGGCAGCCCTAGATCTGTGTCTTGGATCTAAGCCTGGAATGTTGTTCCAGGACTAACAAAATATGTTGATCCAGGAACATGTCCTACCGGACCATCACTTGTTCATCCTCTATATATAGAGTTGCAGTTTGTCTTCTCCATTCTTTCTACATAAAGGGTGTTCAGTTAAAATACTGGTCCCTTGATGTTGATCTCTCAATCATTACCAGAATCAAGGGGTCAGGGTTTGGATGCTCAGCATGGACCAGTTAGCCCCTACTCTTTTTTTGCGTAACTTTACCATTCTGTGGGCAAAATGCATCTTTCTTCTTTCTTCATTGACAGACATTCAAAAGTGTTCCGAATCCAAAGCCAATTCAAAAGTTTCTTACAAGCATCAAATGAATTATTTTCCCTGTCTGCTGCCTTAGACGTCAACATATTCAAAAGTCTTCTCAAGATTTTACATGTACAATATGATGACACCATATGACAGTTAATGTGCCGGATACAATAAAGAGTGTTTGAGAAGAGCTCCTGCATGCTCTTAGAATTCAGGAGGTCATTTGTTGTCTCTAATTAAGCATTCAATGAGCCTGCAAGTGACATTGTGTGGACACCTGCAGCTCCAGGATCTGGCCTGTTTATTGTTCCTTTGTTTTCTGCTTTGATGTGTTTTTCTTATTATATTTCCTAATTGGCCAGGAAACAGTGTGTGTGTGGAAGATGAGAGTGAGATGAAGGGCTGTGTGTTAATGACCCTGGATTATTGAGAAAGTCAATAAAGGAGAGCAGCGGTGTAACCCGGGACACTTTCATTAGATCAAGATGATAAGAGTTCTTTTAAAGATGTTATGAGCATATTATAACATTTTACTATCATTTGAATGTCATAGAAGTGATCCAAACAGTGCCTTTGCAACTAATTTAGGGATGGGTGTGAGTACTTAAGAACTCTGAAGTGACACCAGTGGTTGACTTTATTTTTACTTTATTGTGACTTTTTATTTAATGTGATTGGTTACAGTTGTATATTGGGTGGTACCTTGCAGTTTAATTGGTAGATTTGGTCACAGTAACCAAAATGTACATCCCTGGATACTGGAAAACTCTAGCTCTGCTTCCTATTGGAAATGGAAATTAAGGTATTTTATCATAAAATAAACTGACTCAAGGTTTATGCACTCAAATATATCTGTGTTGTTTCTGTCTGTCAAAGAACCTGGGAACATCTGAGTTTGAGATGAATTCAAACACTAGACACATTTGCATTCATCCAATGTAAAGTAATACAAGCTGGTCATTTCCTTATATTCTATGACAACCTGGTGATATAAATGAAACGTCTTCATCCAAACATGAATCTAGTCCAGATCCTGTCTAGAAAGCATAAACAATGAGAGTAGTTACATCTGACTGGCCTTGAGAAATGGATTGTTGATTATGTGTCTCTCTAGTACTGATGGCTATTGCACCCTTGGTCTTACCCCACATAGTGAGCAGAGTCGACAGCCACAAACACTGATTGTAATCCATAGTGATTCTGTGTTTTTCACCTACACTTAAATGACATTAGAAAACGGAGCCACATAAGTCTGTTTTAATTTAACGTAATTTCTTACTTCAGGGTTAACCACACTGAACCCTTTAGCAACTCCATAGCAATGGTCTTGCAACCATCCAAAACGGCCTAGCAACCTCCAGAACACCCTAATAACCACCTAGCAATGCCCAAACAACCACCCAGAGCACATTAGCAACTCCAAAGAAACGCCCTAGCAACTATCCAGAACACCTTAGCAACTCTACAGCAATATCCTAGCAATGACTCACTACACCTTATCAACTTCATAGCAACACCCTAGCAACCTCCCTGAACCCTTTAGCAACTCTATAGCAAGGCTCTAGCAACCACCCAAAACACCATAGCAACTGTCCCAAACACCAGACTGCACGTTCCAGCGTTGGTAAAGATTAGATCATATTTTACCTTCTATAAAACACCAGGTAAAAATAAAAATGTTCAGACACTGCAGCCCTGCGTTTCACAACATATTTTCTGGAGGGAGAGAAAAACAAAAAGACATAATGTTAACAGATTGTCCATGTTTTTAATTCAAGAGCGTAATTCACTCATTAATGTCACCAGTTCTGTTGTATTTTGCCAGATATCCCAATAATTTTCTTCTAATAATCCCAGATAAATTATATGCTCATGTTTAATTTTCCTGAATAATTATTCAGCACAGCTATACATTTTCTAAATGGTCAGTAATATGTGATGGCAGTGAGTAAATGCAGTAGACACACCCATCTTTATGATTTCTACATTACAGACTTCTGCGGTAACAATTACTTTACATAAGTATGTCCGAAAAACTAATACCATTCGATTACGTCTTAAAATGATTTTATGGGTTCAATTAAATTCTGAGACAATATATTTACTTTATTTTCACATCAAACATTACATCTCAGTATATATGGGATCAAAATCCCACCAAATGTATTGTGGTCACGGATCCAAAAATAATAAGCGTGAATCACAAAATAATAAGGGCAGATAAAACAATAGTAAGCGCAAAAATAAATAAAAAGCGCAGATCAAAATTGTAAGCACAGATCAAAAAATAGCAAAAATGAATCAAAAATATATAAACACATTTAAAATATGCTGCAAAAAAACCCCCCAAAAAACAATTAAAGCAAAGTCATCAGAATTGCAAACAAAATCATGTTTTCCTTGGTTATATTACTGTTTTTTGTGCTCTCTGACAATTTTTCTCATATTTAAATTTTTTTGTACTCTTGCGCTGTATTTTTCTTTGCTTTTACTCACAAGTTTTGGAAAATCAAGTGCAGAACTTGGAAACAGAGTTTCATGTGAATCAGGGGGCGTTTTGCATCCCTACTGGTCCACTAGTTCTTGATCGACAGCTCCTCCTCTAGCCAATCATTCGAAGAAGGGAGGTGACGTCACTCCAATGCAACTCCGACGGCTGCTGCTCAATATTATATTATTTGTGGTTGATAGATACGCTGCTTGTGTCTGTTTTGAGTATTTTCTGCCAGCTCTAGGAAACAATGTGTTGTCCAAGTAGGTCATTATCATAGTCCGTTAACACATGTATCGAGTCAGATGAACAGTTAGCAGAGTCTTTAGTTTAGGCATTATTTAAGACTTCCTTGTTTGTAGGTTATTGGCTGCATATCTAAAAAAAAACAACAAAAAAAAACAAGGCTGGGTTGGTGTGGATGTATGATGCATGTTTTAACTAGCTGTATCAATGTAGTCGTGAGTTCAGAACCCAACTTCAAATCAAATCAAATCCCTTTATTGTCACTCAAACATATACACAAGTGCAACAGTGGGTGAAAGTCTTGGGTGTGGTTCCAAGCAACGTAGCAGTATGACAATTACGATAAACATCTGATTTACACATAACACAGTTTACACATCTGTTACACAACACAATATACACCTAATAATATACAGTATACACAAAATAAGAAGACTGTATACAAAATAATAATAATAATAATATACAATATACTGTATACACAAAATAAGAAGACTGTATACAATAAAAATACCCCCATGTAATCAGTGGAAATAAATATGAAGTGTTGTGTTGACATTCAGCTGTCGGTTGATAGTCAGTTGCCAGTGTGTTATTAACCCTCTGGGGTCTGAGGGTGTTTTGGGCCCTGGAGAAGTTTTGACATGCCTTGACATTTGTGCTTTTTTCAGTTGCTTAAAAACATATTAATGGCTAAAGTCTGATAACACTGTATTCAGCACAAACTGGGCTACAATAATATGTGAACAACATGTATGTACATGTTTGTATTTTTGAGAAAATAACGTTTATGAATGGTTTTTGAAAAAACTAAAATTTTAAGTCACTGAAATAAGGCCATATAACACATACTAAGACTTTTGAGAACTGGATCTTGTAGCCTAGAGTTTTTGCTACAAAAATGATGTGAAAACCATCCTGATCACTCATTCATAGAAAACAATATAGTCATTTAACTTTTGTAAGACACTTTTAGTGTTAGAAAGGTCATATGCGAGGAGGCGTGGATGATCATGAATATTGATGTGATTCACACCTGAGGAGACAAAGACCCCACCCTGAGAGAGAATGAATGTGAGGAAACTTAATGATTGAATGTATTGTTTGTAGCTTATTCACAAAATCAAGTTTAAGTTAAAAATAATCTGACTATACATTTTCTAAACTTTAGACCTACACTACCGTTTAAAAGTTTTAGATCTGTAAGATTTTTTTAATGTTTTTAAAAGAAGTCTCTTCTGCTCACCAAGGCTGCATTTATTTGATCCAAAATACAGCAAAAACAGTGATATTGTGAAATATTTTTACAATTTAAAATAACTTTTCTATTTGAATATATTGTAAAATGCAATTTATTCCTGTGATCAAAGCTGAATTTTCAGCATCATTACTGCAGTCTTCAGTGTCACATGATCCTTCAGAAATCATTCTAATATGCTGATTTTCTAATATGGGTATATTTACAGCACATTTTACACATTTACTCCGGAACAGATATTTGCAAGCACAAGCTTCGTTGATGATAATGAGGCAGTATAAACACTAGTTAAAATTTAATCTAAACTAGAGCCCGACCGATATGGGATTTTTGAGACTGATACCGATTTTAGAGAGGGAAAATTCACCGATTACCGATATGGTGACCGATATAGTTCATTTTTGAGCTGGAATGAAAACAGACCTTTTCTATGTGGATTGTTCACCGATTTTTGCACCGATATGACTCTGCAAAGGTACACAGAAGGCTGCTTTCTTAAACAATTTTTTTTTTCAAAAAATATTTGACATTATTATTATACATTGTCAACAAATTCTAGAAATGAACAATGAGAAATAAAGAATAAATAAAAATACAATAAATAGCTTAATAAACATCAGTACTGTATGTTTAGTATCAGTCAATTGCTGACCATTTAATTAAAGAATAAATAAAAATAAAACAAATAGCTAAATAAACATCAGTACTGTTTAGTATCAGTCAAATGCTGACCATTAAAATAAAGAAATAAATAAAAATAAAATAAATAGCTAAATAAACATCAGTACTGTTTAGTATCAGTCAAATGCTAACCATTTAAATAAAGAATAAATACAAATACAATTAATAGCTAAATAAACATCAGTACTGTTTAGTATCAGTTAAATACTGACCATTAAAATAAAGAATAAATAAAAATAAAATAAATAGCTAAATAAACATCAGTACTGTTTAGTATCATTCAAATGCTGACCATTAAAATAAAGAATAAATAAAAATACAATAAATAGCTAAATAAACATCAGTACTGTTTAGTAACAGTCAAATGCTGACCATTAAAATATAGAATAAATAAAAATAAAATAAAAAGCTAAATAAACATCAGTATTACAGTTTAGTATCAGTCAAATGCTGACTATATTAATACTACCAAGTCAAGATAAACAGATAAGCAGCAGTGTTACACCATATTCTGCTATACAAGTTCAGGGGAAACTTTCAACGGTGGAAAACCAGACTTTTAAATATTACATTTTATATATGCAACGACAGGAATTGTTCGGTTGAAGGGGGTACCAAACTGTGAATCCTGAAAAAACAGTTTGGTGAATATATGTTTACTCATTAGCTTCCACTCAGCTGACAACAATGAAAGTAGCTACGTGATTAGCTAGTTAGCTATAAGCTCGTTGTCACAGAGAGTAAAAGACGGACGTTGTTTATTTTACTTTCCAGCATTGTGTTTCACCAACTAGGTAACAACATAGCATGAAATCAACACTCATCAGACACAATCCGCCACCGCACCATTGTCTGCTGAGCTGCAAAAATATGCTGTGATGTTTACCTTTCAATCTGCTACATTACTGACTGCACTGACAAACTATAGCTGGCAAACAGACATGAGTGACATGGTTGTCAGGGACAAGGTTAATGTTATATTAGTTATATTGAAAAGGGAAAATGATGGGGTCATTGTTTATTAAGTTTCCAGTATGTATTTCACAAACTAGTTAGCAACTTACCAACACAGCTCAACTCCGCCCTGTCTGCAGAGCCACCGTCAGCTCAGAGTCAGCTCTGTAAACAGTGGAGTCGGAGTGCGCTCTGCTGGACAAACTACCTAATGATACCAATTCTAAAGCATTGTTTTCTGCATTATATGTTCTGAAAAAAAGTTTTCATATCGGCGCATATCGGTAAAATATACACCGATACCGATATATCTGTGAAAGGCTAATATCGGCCGATAATATCAGCCAAACGATATATCAGTCGGGCACTAATCTAAACATTCATGTTATTTTTATATTATATTACATATATTTATATCATACAGCATACAATTTAAATACCCGCTTAAGCTGAAACAACATTTAAATGTAACTAAAACTTGCCTATTAGGACATATTTCAAATTTCAGTACTCTGAATCCTGGCTGGCAAGTCTGGAAATAGTCCAACTTGTAAAATATGTACATGTTTATATAAAATAGCATGTCAACTAATGTATATAAAACTAAATGACTTACTCATCCGAAATTGTATCCTCGGCTGGATCAAGTCACTCTTCAAAATGCAAACTCCCGCTCTTCTTCTGAGGAAAATGTGAACTCTTCCTCACTATCCAGGACCATCTGAAGAGCTTCCTCACCTGTGTAGCATGCCATCTTCCAAAAGCGCAGGAAAGTGAATGAACTTGATGCTTTTTAAGGCACTGTTGGGGGCGTTTACCATTTGCATAGATCGCCTCAGCACATTACTGTATGAATAGCACGCTCTGTTGGTGGGTGTGATCACATTAGCGATAATTAGCTGAGCCAGGAGAAACTGTATGTCGCTTTATTTCATACAGATTACATTGCATGAGAATATTTGTTATAAATTTTAATTGTTTAATTTTAAAGTAGACATTTTAAGCTTTCTTTAGACATATGTTTCATGTTTGTCTGATAAGTATTTAGTGATGTAAATAATAAGTAAATAATGTAATAGTGATCGTAATGTAATAGTGAATGTAAAAGTTGGCTTGACGTTTGATGCTCTTGATTCACAAATAGTCACAAATTTAGGGACAGTCTCTAAAGGTACAGCAACATTGGAGCATACAAATCCACAACATTTACAAACATTTACATAACAGAGTATACAACTTCAGTAACATTTGAGGCAAATGACTTACAGGCATACAACCAACTCCAAAGTGTGCATGTAGGTGTCAGCAATAATGCACACCTTATATATATTAAATAAAAAAAAAACAGTTATATGTAAGCATTTCTATATTCATCAGTATTGTAATAGGCCTTGGTGTCGGGATCTGGATTTTATTTCGTCGAAAAGTGGATCAAGTTGGGTTCTGAACTCGTGACTACATTGGTACAGCTAGTTAAAACATGCATCAAACATCCACACCAACCCAGCCTTTTTTTTTTTTTTTTTAACCTACAAACAAGGAAGTCTTAAATAATGCCTAAACTAAAGACTCTGCTAACTGTTCATCTGACTCGATACATGTGTTAACGGACTATGATAATGGCCTACTCAGACAACACATTGTTTCCTAGAGCTGGCAGAAAATACTCAAAACAGACACAAGCAGCGTATCTATCAACCACAAATAATATAATATTGAGCAGCAGCCGTCGGAGTTGCATTGGAGTGACGTCACCTCCCCACTTCGAATGATTGGCTAGAGGAGGAGCTGTCGATCAAGAACTAGTGGACCAATAGGGATGCAAAACGCCCCCTGATTCACATGAAACTCTACTCACAAGTTTTGGAAAATCAAGCGCAGAACTTGTAGACAAAAGCAAAGGAAAATACAGTGTAAGCGTACAAAAAAATGAAAATATGAGAAAAATTGTCAGAGAGCACAAAACAGTAATATAACCAAGGAAAACATGATTTTGTTTGCAATTCTGATGACTTTGCTTTAATTTTTTTGTTGTTTTTTTGCAGCATATTTTAAATGTGTTTTTATATTTTTGATTCCTGCTTGTTATTTTTTGATCTGTGCTTATTATTTTAATCCACACTTTTTATTGATTTTTGTGCTTATTATTTTTTGATTCACGCTTATTATTTTGATTTACGCTTATTATTTTTGGATCCGTGACCGCAATGCATTTGGCAGGATTTTGATCCCATAAGAATAACCAAGAGTTTAAACCTGTAAAGTGTTAGGGTGCTTTCCCACTAGCACTTATGGTGTGCACCCTAGTTCGAAAGACGTCAAAGTTTTGGGTGATGTGAACGCTGTTTTCCGACTCGGTTGCGCACCTGAGAACGGCACCCGAGTCCGCTTGAAAAGGTGGTCTGGGGTATGGATCATGTGAACTCTGGTATGGTTCGCTGCTGATATGAACGCAATCGCTTGTGATGACGTATAATTTGCGTCTTTGCAGGCTCCCGATCGCAATTATGGTACAGTATAATACATTTCTCATACCTGCTTGTCACCAAATATATCAGTTCTCTGCAATGTCATCCTACAGTACTAAGAACCACAGATAATACCAGAGACACAAGCTAGAAAAACATTGAGGATCCTTCACTGTAAGTCAGTGAGTCCAACAGATGATACCTCAACATATTTCAACTTTTTCACACGTGAGTTTATCCTGTACTGACTGGTCCCCCAGCGTGAGTTCTTTAATACGCTCTATAATTAAAGATAAGATACACTGAAGGACAGATTATATATTATCGAACATTTATTACGTGGCTCTCTGGAATAATCGATTCTGATTGGTCAATGGCGCCATCCAGTGATCAGATATTGCTCTGTAACTAGCACACATCCAGGGATTTAGACATATCAGACTGCTCATCCGGGTTATGTGAGCCGTCTCTCCTGCTTCTTGGCTCACTGTGTGATCTCTACAAGTAAGCTAATGAAATAGTTTCAACTCAAGTAAATATTTCATGTGCATTTATTTATTTATTTGGCAAGTTGTCTTGTAATAGTTTGAATAATGAGGAGTCAGTTGGCCACCCAAATTGTAAGGGTGGAAAATAGTCTGAAAAACTGAATTATGACTGTTTTTGGTGCAAGAAACCTTGACTATCATAATAAGTGGACTATAGGGGGAAAATAAAATACTACTAATCTGTAGATATGGTGACAGTAAAATTTATTGAAGTGAGAGTCATATTTAACTAGTATAAAATTTGCAATTACTGAATTAATGCTTCTAGAATTTAAAATTATGCTGTTTGTTTATTTGCAAGGAAGCCATAAATTACTGGATATTCAGAAATAGACATTTGAGATAGAAAACTTTAAAGTAAATGTTATTAGATATTTTTTAAAGCAAACTAGTCAACACTATACGGACACAGTGGAGAAAGAACCGCAATTGGCTAGAGAATTTTGACATGACATGTGAGCGTAATGCAACTGAAAAAGTTATTAAGCATACTAAGAAGGGGGGATGTCTTCACATAATATATATAATATTCATATATTCATACTGTATACTGTATAAGTATATAATTTTCATAAGTTTAATCACATTTAAAATTGCATATAAAATAATGATATGAGCTGTCGCTGCTTGAAATCTCATGTCAGCTACACATTTCTAACACAATATTCACAAGGTTGGAACCTCAAACATGTTAATGAGAGAGGACTCGCATGGCTTCTTTACTGCATCTGTGCTATGCGTGATTAGAATTAAATGCTTTTGATCAACAACTGACTGTAAAGAACAGAACAATATTAAAAGAAACATTTTCAAGGACAAATGTAATGTGTGGATCTCGTTTTAGCGTGGACACAGAATCAAAGCAAACATTTAATCTCATAAGGTGTTTTTACTTAAGTTCTCAAATTTAAATCTATAATCTCTCTAGTTTTACAAAACAGTCTGGGCTGCGATTCCCAAAAGCATTGCAAGCCTAAGCTGATTGTAGAGACAACTGGTGCCAGTGGCTTCTACGATCTACTTAGGCTTACGATGCTTTTATGAAATGCAGCTCTGCACATTTACTAGCCAGTGGCTTGTAACAGATATTTTTTAGTTACATAACTCAAAATGTGAATGCATATGCAAATAATTTACTCGCTTTGTAGAGGCTTGCTAGTTGAGGTGCTAACGGTCAGAACACTGTAAATTGAGTGATTAATCACTATGTTTCATGATTTTTTGCTAAAACAACAACAACAACAACAAAAGCAGCGAACGCATGATGAATATCATTAAATTAAAAAAACAAATAACGTTTTTCAGACAAGACTGTGCCAAACCAACATTAAGGTTTGTCTTCACAAACTTTCCCTATCTAGTTTACTTGAATGTTTCATTAGCAATGGAGAATCAACCTCTGATCAATAAAACTTTCCTCTGAATCCAAATATAAAATGTAAAGAAAGGGAAGAAGATTCCTTGAAATCTTTGTAAATGGCAAATCATCTGTGCACGATCAGCATGGTTACAGCAACTCATGGGCAAATGGACACCTGCACCAAGTTAAGGGCAATCGCGAATGAATACAAAAGAAACAGCATCCAAGAGAAGTGAGCCTGATCTCCACTTATTCCCAATACCTCTTTGTTATTCCTTATAGGAAATGATCTGTCCTCACTGGCACCGCTTGCCTCACACCCGGAATACAGAGAAACTCAACTCACCTGTCTCTTGAGTTCACCTTCCTGCATCTGGATGCATTGTTGCTATGTGAAAATGGAAAATGCACATATTGTCGAAGCAACTCTCAGGACGCATGTATGTGAAAGATGTAGTGTTGAATTCATCTTTTGCTCTAATCTGAGAGGACCATCATGTTATGACCACAGACAAACTCAAGTTAAGGAGCACAAACAGTGAAACGTCACTATTCTTGTTCCTGACCAGTGGATAGTTTTCAGGACATTTTGTAGATTACAATTTGGCCGCAGTTAATGTGGACTGTAAGGCTTAATGGTCAGATCTGATATTTTGACACATATCCACTGTGTGGTTCTGTTGAGTACTTTGTCTAATTTTAAATCAATTATAAATTGTACCTCTACATTGTAAATCTGAAAGTGCAGTAAATGAAAAGCACAATGTCTTCTCTCTGTTATCTAATAAAGCCTCCTCGCTTCATGGGCACAAATGATCTTTAAATGTGTTGTAATCTTTCTGTTGCATTCCAGAGGAGACTTATTACAGCACCTACAATTTTATGATAACCATTGGTCCACACATCAGGTATAGAAATCTGGTTATATCAGGATATTGACAGCATCTCCTAAGTGTCTTCTTTCAAAAGAGATTAGGGTTCACTGCTACTATTTTAATTTGAGTATGTCCTTCTCAGGTCTGTGCTAAAAAAAAAAAAAAAAGTAATAAAAAAAAGAAGAGTAGTGCACCTAAAAATCTGTTATTTTCTCACCCTTGTGTTTTTCCAAACTCCTATGTTGTTTGTTACTTGGAACATAAAAATAGATATATTAAGCAGCTCAGAATAACAGTTTATAGTGAGCAGGAGCTGTTGAGCTTCAAAAAGGACAAATACTATAAAGCACTATTAAAGGTTCAGTATAAAGACATCATAACAGTAATCCATATGACTCGTGCATTATATTCCAAGCTTTCTGGGGCCACAAAACATCTTAGTGTTGTATGGACTACTTTTATGGTATTTTTATAATTATTTTTTTTTTTGTTCTCTTTAGACCTGGACAGTAGCAGTCAATATGAACTGTTTTTGTTTGGAAAAGAGCAGCATAAAGATTCTTGAAGCAAAGATTGTGTTTAAAGGAATATTCCGGGTTCAATATAAGTTCAGCTCAGTCGACAGCATTTGTGGCATAATGTTGATGACCACAAAAATGTATTTAGACTCATCCCTCCTTTTTTTAAAAAAATAAATAAATAAAAAAAGCACAGATCTGTGTTCCAGATAAGTGTGACACTTACAATGGAAGTCAATGGGATTAATATTTAGAGGGTTTAAAGGCAGAAATGTGAAGCTTATTATTTTATAAAAGCACTTACATTAATTCTTCTGTTAAAACTTGTGTATTATTTGAGCTGTAAAGTAGTTTAAATCTTCATTTTTACTGTCATTTTAGGGTTTTAGGGTTTGTTGACATTACATCATTATGGCAACAAAGTTGTAAAATTGGCTATAACTTTACACAGATGTGGTTATTAAGTGATTTTGTCACAGTAAAATCATGTTAACACACATATTCTTTATGTCTCGTGTCTATACTTTTGAAACAGTGAGTATTTTAACATTTACAGATTGACCCCATTGCCTTCCATTGTAAGTGTCCCACTTTTTAAAGAAAAGGAGGGATGAGTCGAAATAAATGTTTGTGGTAATCAACATTATGCCACAAATGATGCTGATTGAGATTAACTTGTATTGAACCCGGAATATTCCTTTAAGATTCCACAGGGGGGAAAACAAATGTGGGAGAACACATTGAGGGTGAGTAAATATATACACTACTGTTCAAATGTTTAGGGTCACTTACTCATTCTTTATTTCTTTTACTTTTTTTTTTCTTCTTCACATTTTAGAATAATAGTAAAGTCATTAAAACTGTGGAATAACATAAATGGAACTATGGGAATTATGTTGTGACTAAACAAAATCTAAAATAAATCAAAACCAACTTCTTGAGGTATCACCCTGGGATGCTTTTTAAACAGTATTGAAGGAGTTCCCATCTATGTTGGGCACTTATTGGCTGCTTTTCTTTATTATTCAGTCCAAGTCATCAATTTAAAAAAAACATCTTTTTTTTTTTCTTTTTTTAATAAAATTTTTGTTTTGTAATTAAATAAATTAATATGGTGGCACAATTATATTTTTGTCTACAAAACTAATTTCAAACATTTAACCATATGCCTTCAGATCAAAAGATTTTTAAGATCATGAGACACATTCCAGTCAAGTGACCCCAAACTTTTGATATATATATACACACACACACACACACACACAAAATGGTTTGGTCCCCCAGTGTTCAAGATATGGTTACAGCCTTGTATTAAACACAAATCTCACATTTGCTTTGTAGCTTCTTTAAACGGCAGTTGCAATATTTCAGCTGGTGTGAATACAGTAATCCGAATGACCTCTGTTTTGTGCATGGACAGCATGCAAGGAATATTAATGTCTCGTTCCCTTTACTCTGTGTGACCCAATGTGTATTTGAATCAGCTGATCTGGACTCAACACCAGTCAAACTGCCATTCAGCAGATGGTGACTCATGACACGTGGCGTGATGGTGATATTCACAGTTGAAAGAGTCAACTTCTGCCTCGATGTAGATCAGTACACTTGATCCCAAAGCTTGGTCTTCACCAGGGGGTCGGGGTTTGTCTGGTTAGAATTGTCCAGTTTAAGGCCGTCAAATTAAATTTCTAAATTCGAATATTCGTTTCCATGTTGCCAACATCCATTGAGATGTACAGGAATACTAACGGATAGCAATCTGCTGATATTTTAGATGTCCTTGATAGAGACAATTAGAAGAGAACCAAAAACTGCTCAGATCAGTGGAAAGGGTCAACCTCCACCACTATCTCAGCTATAATGTTTGTTCATTTGCACCATCCTCTGCTGGTGGGGCACTGCCAAGTGAAATAGCTTA
Organism: Myxocyprinus asiaticus; assembly: GCF_019703515.2. NCBI lineage: Eukaryota > Metazoa > Chordata > Actinopteri > Cypriniformes > Catostomidae > Myxocyprinus > Myxocyprinus asiaticus. Next base: position 41,778,234 of record NC_059379.1, read on the forward strand.
CCCTGGCATTCCCTTGGCATTAAGCAAAGGGTAAGCTATAAGTCTACATAAGTATAGAAAGGACACAGTGTATACACTACATTTGGGCTTGAGATCAGAAATGAAAAGGAAATAAGGAAATGGAGATGGAGAGTAAACCAGATACAAAGGTTACATTATTCAAAGAGCCACCAAAGCACGACTGATACACTTCGATTCAGCGCAATCATGCTGCACTTGAATAAGACATCTGCAGATGGTATCCTAACATCACTCTTGAGGGACTAACATATTAATGTGGCACATATTGTGGCTGCAGTTTGTCCCTGATGGTCCGACACCAGATGAGTTCAGCTCGAAAATTCCAGCGCTTCAGTCTAGACTTAGAGTTAGTGACATGCATGGTGTGAATATCCTCACATGTCCCACTGGTACATGAAATAGCTGACATGTTTTCCAGGACATTTCAACTTTTATTTTTACTCTCTTTTTTGAGTGCATGATCTGTGTCCTTACATGTCCACTGCTGCCATCAGAAAGAGTGTTTGGGAAGGTATTGGAAGAGTTTTTAATGTTAGGATCTAAAGTTTATTGCAGGGATTTATACTCAACTGGAATTGTTGTGAAATGCAAAATTATATTTAAATTAAATTTGAGTCTATTTAATGATTGAATCAATGAACTAGCAGTTTCTTCAGCAGCGTAAAAAACACAAGCAATGTTTGCTGCGAAAGTTGTCGTGACGCACTGCTTCGGTGTGTGATGTAAAACAGGCATTAGGGTAGAAATTTTGGTTTTGTTGATTTAAAACTCGATAGAGCATTAACCTCAAACACCTCATCTGTTTGGGAGTAAATTTAACTCACTTTTAGCACCAGACAGTGGACATTACACCTCAGAACTGCAATGATATGTGTTATGAACCATGTAACATCGATTTGCAAAAATGTTGCCAGAGTCACATATTTTTCACAAGCTCAGGCTTCATTCAGTCATCATGCAAATGTGTTGACAGAAGTCCTCATTTTAACCAAAGGAGCATTCAGTGGCCTTGATACTGGAAGTATTTTTCCCATTTATTTTCCATTGAGATTTATTTTATTTTATTATTATTCCTCAATAAAGAGAAGTTGTAATTCATCTCAGAGCTGGTTGGTTTGGTTCATGGCTTTCTAAGTTGAATCATTACGCTGCGAACATTGATTTGAAACAAAAATAGGATCTGAAAATCGGAAGTCAAAGGAAAAAGACTGTGTACTTATGGTTATGTATGTTTTTTATGATCATTTCCTGATGATGTAAGTTTCTGTGCTGAAATTCCACACCCAACTGTTTAGTGAATTCACAAAACATACAAACAACATGAGGTTTACAGAATGTTTAATAGTCAAGTAGTGAAAATTTTATTTAAGCTTCCAACTTTTATCTTCACCTTTAATTAAAGGAGCCATGACACACACACACACACACTCAAACACACACACACACATATATATTATACCACGGGTCTGTTGAATGTTTGATTCTGATTAGTTGATGGACGTTCTAGGGTGTGATATTATTTTTCCAGTAAATGCACAGCGTTCCAGTAGTTCCAGGTCTTGACTGCATAATGGTTCCATATCACTTTGCCAAATTATTTCAGAATATAAGAATGACAAACAATGTCTATAATATCCTAAATTTATTTCAGTTTCTGTTGGAAAGCGTCCTTGGGCTCCCTCTCTTTCAATCTCTCTCTCTCTTTCACTCTCGTCTCACCCCCACACACACACACACACACACACACACACACACACACACACACACACACACACACTACCTTGTTACTCCAATGCCGAAAAGCAGCACATCCACCATTGCTAGTTCTAAAGTGATGTTTTTAAACTAGCAATGAAGGCTCGGACTGTATCAAAACAAGACGCTGAATCCATGGCGGAAGAAAGTAGTTCCACTCACGAGTGTTTTAGGGATGAAAACCAGAAAATGTCTTGAGATATAAAACCCTGAACGATGTCTTAAGGTGTGGTAACCGTGGTATAAGTGGAATAATTGACTCTGGCCAATTGCATTATTGAAAAATAATTGACCACATTACCACCTCAGGCGTGCATTCTTTTTCAAAAATTCAACGGTCCGTCATCAATTATTCCTTACACATATATATATACACTATATTGCCAAAAGTATTCACTCATCTGCCTTTAGACGCATATGAACTTAAGTGACATCCCATTCTTAATCCATAGGGTTTAATATGACGTCGGCCCACCCTTTGCAGCTATAACAGCTTCAACTCTTCTGGGAAGGCTTTCCACAAGGTTTAGGAGTGTGTTTATGAGAATTTTTGACCATTCTTCCAGAAGCGCATTTGTGAGGTCAGACACTGATGTTGGACGAGAAGGCCTGGCTCACAGTATTCGCTCTAATTCATCCCAAAGGTGCTCTATTGGGTTGAGGTCAGGACTCTGTGCAGGCCAGTCAAGTTCTTCCACACCAAACTCGCTCATCCATGTCTTTATGGACCTTGCTTTGTGCACTGATGCGCAGTCATGTTGGAAAAGGAAGGGGCCATCCCCAAACTGTTCCCACAAAGTTGGGAGCATGGAATTGTCCAAAATCTCTTGGTATGCTGAAGCATTCAGAGTTCCTTTCACTGGAACTAAGGGGCCAAGCCCAGCTCCTGAAAAACAACCCCACACCATAATCCCCCCTCCACCAAACTTCACAGTTGGAACAATGCAGTCAGACAAGTACCGTTCTCCTGGCAACCGCCAAACTCAGACTTGTCCATCAGATTGCCAGATGGAGAAGCGTGATTCGTCACTCCAGAGAACGCGTCTCCACTGCTCTAGAGTCCAGTGGCGGCGTGCTTTACACCACTGCATCCGACGCTTTGCATTGCACTTGATGATGTATGGCTTGGATGCAGCTGCTCGGCCATGGAAACCCATTCCATGAAGCTCTCTACGCACTGTTCTTGAGCTAATCTGAAGGCCACATGAACTTTGGAGGTCTGTAGCGATTGACTCTGCAGAAAGTTGGCGACCTCTGCGCACTATGCGCCTCAGCATCCGCTGAACCCGCTCTGTCATTTTACGTGGCCTACCACTTCGTGGCTGAGTTGCTGTCATTCCCAATCACTTCCACTTTGTTATAATACCACTGACAGTTGACTGTGGAATATTTAGTAGTGAGGAAATTTCACGACTGGACTTGTTGCACAGATGGCATCCTAACACAGTACCACGCTGGAATTCACTGAGCTCCTGAGAGCGGCCCATTCTTTCACAAATGTTTGTAGAAGCAGTCTGCATGCCTAGGTGCTTCATTTTATACACCTGTGGCCATGGAAGTGATTGGAACACCTGAATTCAATTATTTGGATGGGTGAGCAAATACTTTTGGCAATATAGTGTATATATATATATATATATATATATATATATATATATATATATATATATATATATATACACAGTGCATTCATAAAGTATTCAGACCCCTTCATTTTGTTCACATTTTGTTATGTTGCAGCCTTCTGCTAAAATGCTTTAAATTATTTTATTTTTCACATCAATCTACACTCCATACCCCATAATGACAAAGCAAAAACCAGATTTTTGGTAACTTTGCAAATGTATTAAAAAGAAAAAGTAAAATATCACATTGATGTAATATCAAATATTCCTCTCAAGCTCTTTCAGGTTGGATGGGGACCGTCGGTGGACAGCCATTTTCAGATCTCTCCAGAGATTTTCGATTATGTTCAAGTCTGGGCTCTGGCTGGGCCACTCAAGGACATTCACAGAGTTGTCTCTAAGCCACACTTGCATTGTCTTGGCTGTGTGCTTAGGATTATTGTCCTGTTGGAAGGTGAATCTTTGGCCCAGTCTGAGGTCCTGAGTGCTCTGGACCAGGTTTTCATTAAGGATATCTCTGTATTTTGTTGTGTTCAGCTTTCCTTCAACCCTGACCAGTCCCCAGTCCCCAGTCCCTGCTGCTGAAAAATACCCCCACAGCATGATGCTACCACCACCATGTTTCACAGTTGGGATGGTATTGTGCAGGTGATGAGCGGTGCCTGTTTTCTCCAGACATGACGCTTGGAATTGAGGCCAAACAGTTCAATCTTCTTTTCATCAGACCAGAGAATCTTGTTTCTCACAGTCTGAGAGTCCTTTAGGTGCTTTTTTATGTGTCTTGCACTGAGGAGAGGCTTCCGTCTGGCCACTCTGCCATAAAGCCCAGATCGGTGGAGTGTTGCATTGATGGTTGTCCTTCTGCAAGTTTCTCCCATCTCCACACATGATCTCTGGAGCTCAACCAGAGTGACCATTGGGTTCTTGGTCCTTCTCCCTCGATTGCTCAGTTTGTCTGGGTGGCCAGCTCTAGGAAGAATCCTGGTTGTTCCAAACTTCTTCCATTTAAGAATTAGGAAGGCCACTGTGCTCTTGGGAACCTATAATGCAGCCTTCCCAGATCTGTGCCTTGACACAATCCTGTGTTGGGCCTCATGTAGTCTGATAGAAGACAAAGGCAGGCCTAACACAGTCGTAAAACCTAACTCAGGCCCCCACATAAGTCATAAATTATACTGATAAAAATCGTGCCAAAATCAAACAAAGGGAGTCCAAAACAGACTACAAATCCCATGAAGCCTTGCTCACTAAAGGATCGAACTCTCAACTCCTATTGGATGAGGCACACAACAGAACGCACCTCAACCATGACATCATCAGGAGTAGAAATACCTCTGAAATGCTTCCGGAATTTGCTTCCAGCAACTTTGCTCGCCGTGTATAGACACAGCTCATCGCTGCTCTCAGGTGCAGTCTCGTGGCACAAGAAAGTAACGTCCGACTTGAAACTGTGGCCATACAATCTCCATCTCGCTGGACGAGTTGAGATTACTCTGTGTTCAACCGAACACTCTAACGGATCCGAAGGAGACCGCCGAGCAATCCGCATCTTCATCCGTTTGCCTGCAGAAGTGAAGAGATTAAAGATTTCTCTTCCATCTTCAATCAAGTTGACGTTTCTGATTTCTCCGCCAGCCCGCCGAGAATCAGCAGCTGTACCGCCCGCCGACAGAGCGAGGAAACGGCCTCCCGTCATCACCCAAGCCTCGAGGAACCGAGTCTGAGTTAAAGGACGGATGAATACACATTCCACCTGCATCCTCATGCGATTCATGTAAGAGGTTTACATCTGGGCAGAGATAGAATATTATAGTGTGTTATTCTTGTGTTTCAAGGTTTTTGCTAGTACAGTTTACGGACCGCCATGTCCGCTCATTATTAATACTCAGGGTATTAATTATCACAAATTTGATTTGCTGTATTGTGGTCCAACCACAGTGGGCTGTTGTGCATTTCCGCCATCGCGGGTGAGACTGGCAAACTGAGTTTATCCATTAAAAAATCAAAGAACGCGGGACTGTTTACGAGCCGTCCACTGCGTCTCTGAGGGATAAACTAACAGCTGCTTTCTCTCCCATGATCGCGAAATCGGCTTTGGGGCCGTCACTTATTTCTCTCTCTCTCTCTCTCTCTCTCTCTCTCTCTCTCTCTCTAGTACTAACCACACACACACGTGACCCCTCACAAATATTCTGGCACACATTTTTGGCTGGTAGATAGCTTCGTGATAAAGCTCAGCTTTGTCCCTAAGCTACCATTGACTGGTTTCTCTCCGCCCACATTCGCGGTCATATTCCCTGGCCAGATGTCTCGCGTGACATACACTCCACGAGAGTCACGTCCGCCATTTTGTGCACGTCCCTCCTTACACACACACACACACACACACACACACACACACACACACACACACACACTCACACACACACCCTCATGTGTTATAGGATTATTTTGATTTTCATATCTAATCATATCACTGTTTAGTTTGTAGTTGTAAGTCGGAAGTTTATTGACTGCATAAATAAACTTTGTTATATTACAAAGAGAAGGGTTTTGGTTTGTTTTGCATACACCTGTATCATGCTGACGGGATGTCAGTGCTCGGATTCAAGCCATCATTCATTGTTTTTTTCCCGAAAATCGATATTCTTCGGATGTCGATTTTCCTAAGAGAACAATCTAATATCTGGTTATTAGTCCTTGATTCCAGGGTGGTGCCCCGTCAATGTTAATCCTTATTAATATTCTATTGATTTTTGATAATTGATAATTATCTTTGATGATTGTTGAATTTGAATGATCAATAAGCTAGTGTTAATTTTAATTAATGTTTCATCGATGTTAACAATTAACGATTATCTTTGATAATTGTTGATTTAAAGGATTAGAAAAAGCTAACATTGATTCTCATCAATGTTCTATTGATTTTAATAATTAATAATTGTCTTTGATAATTATTAATTATTGCTAATAACCAAACCCGCTTCTAAACGTAGCGCACTACATTTACTGGAGCCCCATATGAGGTTTTAATGAGTTAGATTCAATTAATTAATTTAAATATGAATTAATAACTAAAGAAATAATTATAAATTATTTCTGATAGTAACACTGATCTAAACAACCAGTAAAGCCCTACACCTGTCTCTGAGCTCTGCAGGCAGTTCCTTTGACCTCATAGCTTGGTTTTTGCTCTAATATGCATTTTCAGCTGAGAGACCTTAAATAGACAGATGTGTGCCTTTCCAAATCATGTAAAATAAATTGAATTTGCCACAGGTGGACACCAATCAAAGTGTAGAACCATCTCAAAGATGATGAAGAGAAATGGGATGTACCTGAGCTAAATTTCAAGTGTCATAGCAACGGGTCTGAATACATACTATGTCAATATGATATTTAAGTTTTTATGGAATTTTTTGGAATTTGGAATGCCCAATTCCCAATGTGCTTTTAAGTCCTCATGGTCACGTAGTGATTCGCCTCAGTCCGGGTGGCAGAGGACAAATCACAGTTGCCTCTGCGCCTGAGACCGTCAACCCGCGCATCTTATCACGTGGCTTGTTGAGCACTTTGCCACGGAGACATAGCGCGTGGAGGCTTCACGCCATCCACCACGGCAACCACGCTCAACTCACCATGCGCCCCACCGAGAACGAACCACATTATAGCGACCACGAGGAGTTTACCCCATGTGACTCTACCCTCCCTAGCAACCAGGCCAATTTGGTTGCTTAGGAGACCTGGCTGGTGAGTTTTTTTCTTTTTAATAAATTTGCAGTTATCATAAATCTGGTTTTTGCTTTATCAGTATGGGGTATGGAGTGTAGGTTGATGTGAAAAAAAATTAAAGCATTTTAGCATAAGGCTGCAACATAACAAAATGTGAAAAAATGAAGGAGTCTAAATACTTTCTGAATGCTCTTTATACTGTATACAACCGTCTATATTTGAAACTCAGTCAGAAGAGAATGAACCAGCTCCACAACAACAAAAACTATATTTCAGGGTTTACACAGTGTACATCCAACATGAAATAACAAAAACAACAAAATCAGCTAAACACATTGAATCCGTATCAATCTGTTTTCTCAAGCTGCACTATAAACCATAAATATCTAATAGTCATCAGATGAAACATTAATGAATAAAATAATCGGGTCCAATAGTGTTTTTAACTACCCCATCTTAATAACAGTTCCTTTGCAAAGCTTTAATCAAATTGTGACCAGTTCACATCAATCCACGCTGATATGAGGTGAATGTTAGGATGCTTCAACAGGCCAAATCAGAGATGCTGATTGTCAGAGCCACGACATCTCACATTTTCCGTGTCTGTTTACACAGGTGACGAGACACGATTCTCACAGCCAGCGGCAGCACTGAATGATAAGAGCGAGAGGCATTTTTAGAAGTTGAACTTGGATGTTTTTGGCCATTTTCATTCATTTCTGGCTGCGTTTTAAGAGCACAACATGTCGTGCATGTTTACTTAGACCAACCATTAAAAATAGTGCAGATGGGCGCAAGAACACGTTCAGGACATGTTTATACTCAGAACAGCAAGACACAGCACAGCCAAATGAAACAGAGTAGGGTCAAGTTATAAATAGACACAAGCATCTTTTAAAAGTGGTTCATGTTTAGTGCATGTTTATATAGAAAACTAATTGAAAATAGTCCAGATTGGCACAAGAAGATGTCCTCTGCGCAGTAAGTCCCTTTTAGTGTGCAGGAATTGTAGACCTATCTGTCCACTCTTTTTGAGATTAAATGTATGGTACTTAATGACACAATGCTGACCACAACAAAGAGGCCTATATGCCACAGGTCATGTTTTCTCTTTTTTATGACATTAATGAGAAGAATAAAAACGTCTTTGTGATACCATTGAAAAAGTCGGGAGCGGGTGGACACAGAATAAAAATCTGTGTGAGTGGAGAGGTCGTAATGAACCTCATGGGAGTGGGCAGCAAAATCATTCTTGTGCAGACCTTTAGCTGTACTGGAATCTATGCATCATTTTTTCAGGCACATGCTCTGTTAGCTTGCTTCTATTCCGGGGGCTGCAAGCCTCTACAGGTTACTCGTCTTTAATCAATCTTCAATCACACTTTCAGGCAGTATTTTGGAGCAAAGTGTTTTGTTGAATGCATTGGGTTCAGCTCCACAGCGGTTGTCTGAATTTTGCTGTGAACACTTATTAAATGTTCTCATTTTAACACACTTGAATTCATGCAAA